>NW_024543096.1:1680000-2072500 GCF_018167655.1 Microtus oregoni
ATTGGAGAGAAATACATGGAGTAAAAAAACAAGAAAAAGAAAGAAAGAAACATTTATAGAAAAGACATTTTATTTTTTTCTGGCAGAAACTGGATATTATAGAAAGGAATATTCCATAAATGCCTGCAAATATGAATATTTTACTTCCATAAGGAAATGTATATCTATGTAACATTGTGTCTATACCTACATATGCTTTTCTTGTTTTAAAATATTTAATTATTAATTAATTTTCTATATATAATACTTATGCGTGTATATGTATGTTTTTATATGTGTGGATAGGTTCATTATCAACACAGACATTATAAACCAGAAAGACAAAATAATAATATTGAGTGGATAGCCAAGTCCTAATCATTATAAAAGGGACAGGGAGAGCCATCTGTTTAATGTAAAACAACAACAGAAGCCCCTAACTGATAAAATGCATATATGTCTATTATAAAGAAATCATGGAGTACTCATATAAAAAAATACATGTGAAATGTCAACATTATCTATTAGGGTAGCGGTGACTTAGCATACCCTGCCTACAATAACCTCTTACAAGAATCAAAGCCGGTGCTTAGACAATTTGTGCCGCACCACAGGGCTTTCTTTTCTTTTTCTTTTTTCCTTGAAGTTGGTAGTGATTTCAGTGGGTGTTAGAAAATTTTTTAGCCTTCTCTACTGAATTTTTATGATTCCTCATTTTCTTAGGCAACATTCTTTCTATGCAAATCATTCTTAGGCATACTCCAATTGAAATCCACTGACTTAAGTAAACTTCTAGCTGTCATCAATTCTGTGTCTGCATTCACATTTCCCTGCAGGCACAGGCTCCCTCTTCCTTTGGCATGTGGGGGTAACCTGTGCTCTTCACCGGCACAATGATCCCTCTTCCTTTTGTATGTGGGGGTAACCTGTGCTCTTCAGCAACTCCTTACAGCACTGTCTTTCCCCATTGTCTCTCTTGAGAAAGGACTTATTTCATTCTTATTTATAATTGAGAAAATGATCCTAATTTCTCTTCTTTATGGAGCTCTTTTCAAATTCATTTCAGTAACTTCTAACCCTTTCCTGGCAATATTGTTTTCTTCAGAAATTGATTTAAATAATTAAAGAAATACATTTGCACATCTTTCATGGCCTCATCTTGCATTCAAGAAATCCACCTGGACTGAGATAAGCATAGGTTATTATTACAGAGATACAGAGGAGGAAAATTTTAGATACAGCTTGTGTCCCTACAATAATGGACCTGTTAATTTTAACTTTTATATTACCTCTCATTGGAAAAATATACCCTCAATTATGATATTTACACCAACGTTGATGAATTTACTAGGAATATTACTATAAAACAAGATCAGAAAGTAGTTTATTCCTTCATCGCCTAACCCCAAATGAAACATTATATCATGCACAGCGATCTAATGTTTTTTAGTGAGACACATTTCCATGTGCTTTCAGAAAACTTCAAAAGTTTGGTTTAATGTAATTAAATTCCACACAAGAGAAAAGGGAGAAAACATTAAAGGTTACTTGTAATGATGCAAGTTTGTTGTGAAATCATACTGTTGTTAGCAGAGACATTTTTCTATGCCAATAAATAATTTCAAGCCAACAAATCAGCAAAAGACAGAAAGTGTTTTATTAGGAATCGAGGACAGTAAGAAATTGTCTTCGGGGTAAGACATATCTCCTCCATTTGAGATTTGAAACAAAGACAATGTACTTAGAAATTCCCTACTTTCCCTTCAGTTCTGCCATCACAGAAATATGAAAATATATCTATGTTTCTGTGGACCAGTTTCTTTAATCATTTAATAATGGCTCTTATGCAATGATTTATAGCCTTTTAATGCCTCCAAATTGAGGCAAATATGAGGCTAAAGACAACAAATTTCAGAAGTATATAAATGAATAGCACAATGCAGGTGCTATCTCCAGGCAACCTGTAACTCATTACCGAAAAGCAACTTAGAAATACTCAAAGCCACCTAACAGCATTAGCATCCACGTAGTCACTTAACATTATTCTTTAAAGTTTTATGGCATATTCTGATGCAAAATTGGTGATATTTTTGTTTATTTTAAATGTGACATTAACGTTGGGAATAATTTCAGATACTGAACTCTGGGCATGTCCCATGCATCAGGACAATGAAATGACAAATACTATAACTATATCACATAAATAAGTCTGACATTCAGGGGCAATATATAGATCCTTGGGTGTAGAGAAGAACTATATTCACAGTTAATGGGTACTGGTGAGAAGCAGAAATGAGCTAAAAAGCAAGCAAGCAAGCCGAAACCAACTAAGTGAAGGCTGAACAGAAAATCCAGCCCATCCAAACTCTTAGAAGTGGTTTCAGATCTCTAGTGAATCTTCTGCACTTTGATCTGTCACCTATTAAACACCAGAGTGGCATATGCCAATTATCTTGTAGTATATAAGGCTTCCAAGTATGTATATTCTTAAGTATCAACATTATCACAAACATTATTAATTAAAAGAGACCTCCGCTTTCCTAAAAGGGGAATGATGCTCTGATGGCAAGTGACCTATTATAGAATTGGAAACGGTGATATTGTCAGAAGTTTGCAACTCTTGGATGGAGCATAAAGCAGAGATCTTGATGTTAATGGTCATGGAAGATTCTGTGTTGCCATCTGTCAGGAATTATTTACCAGTTTTTTGCTGACCAAATTCCAAATTAAGAAGCTCCATTCCTGGCACAAATTTACCCTCTATCTTAATTACAAATAGTGTCCGTCTTTACTAAGACCTACGAAACCGCACAAAGTTTTGAAGGTCTTCAACTGAAATATAGTTTAATTACCTTCGTCCCTATGCTCATCATTCACCAGATTAGATTTTCACTAGAGGTTCCTAAATAATACTCAGATATTCTCAATCAACTGTAAGCATTCATCTTGGGGCTGGCTGCCAAGACCATTCTAAAAGCACATATTCTGTTTTTCGTGTCTGTTTTTAATAACTTCTCTGTAACTCTGCATATCTTTTAGAAAATAAAGTTCAGTATCTTTATGATAACTTCCAATGATCTCCATGATCCGGTGCCTTCTTGGTCTCTGCCTCTTTATGTATTGCTGAATCTAAGTTCTTTCCATCTTGGAAGCCTCCCCCTAACATTATCGAACATAGTTCTTTTTTAAATAAAATTCAGTTTTCTGTTTATGAAAAATGCTATTTCATCTAGCCACATTTTCTAATTTCTTTCCCATCTAACCCTCTCTCATCTTCCTCCTCAATGAAACCATTCCTAATCACCTTTCCCAATCTCCAAGACAGAGTGCACATGTCTTTCTTTTATAATCTCATAATCTTGTTAGTTGTCATAATTGTTTGTCAGAGTGAAGTTGTTTTTCTGCCTCTTTGGTCAGGCAAGAACTTTCATTAAGACATGAGATTTCATTCCCTCTTGGACTCAAAGTCATGCTGTTGTGTGACAAAACATAGTCATACCATAGTTGATTACTTTATTCTTGGATACTCTGGTATCATAATCATAAAGAACACTCTCACTTCTTCAAGGTCTTTTTCTTCTCCAGTTCTTACTTATGGAGTTTCTTGGGGCTCAGTTATGTGTGATATTACCTTAATATCTATAATACTTGAGACGATTTTGGGGGGAGCATGATTTCAAGCTATCCACAAGATGTCTACATTCAAATCTCTGCATCTGGGTTTGCCCATAAACCTTCAGACCCATTGAGAAGTTTACCTTTGGGTATTGCTATTTGACTAATACAAGAATACTTGATGACCTCTGCATTGAAATTTTCTCTCCCTCTTCTTATTTTCCACCAAAATAAAGAACCCATGTCAATCTCTACAGTATCTAAGGCCTGTATTAAAGTTACTTGAGTGCATCAGATTTTGCTTCAACTTAGCATCTCTGCCAAAATGACTGTTTTCTCCTTCCAGGATAATACAACAGTCTTTTTCAACTGTCATGCTTCTCTTCCAACCTCTTGTCATACACTCTCAATAATAGCTGGGTTGACCATTTAAATATGTGAATGAAATCATGCATTTGCTTATCCGATGTTGTATGTCAATTTTAATTCTGTTTTAGGTGAACTTCTAGCATATGCTCTTGACTGACCATGCAGTCCCTTGGATGTGCTCTAGCATCTTCGCATCTTGCCCTCTCTTTTTGCTTTGCTTTGGCTACACTTGTCTTTCATTTTCTCAAGCAACTTGTTTTGTTTCTCTGGTTCTAAATTTCCTCTTGTTTCTTCTTCCTGTCATCTACTTTCACCTACTGGCCTAAGCTTTCCTTAAAAGAGAAACTTAGTCATTTGCTATTGTTATACTTTATAGAACACCTGTCACTATCACCGATCTCCATTTAGAATCAATAATTTTGTCATATTTCTCTGAATAACTATGTCATTTTAATGTTCTGTGTTATATCCAGTTGTATCACTAAACCCCTGTTGTTTATACATCAGTTGGTATTTTTGGCTCATCTTCAAACTCTCCAAAATGATAGCTTCATCAGCACATAGATCTTCTCATATCCATCACAGAGATTCTAGAACCTTCACTAGGTCTCAACCAGCAGCAAGTCCCTTAGTATTTGGTAAATAAGCAAAAACAATTGTATGTGAGGTTATAATCAAATAGCCGGGCGGTGGTGGCGTACGCCTTTAATCCCAGCACTCGGGAGGCAGAGACAGGCGGATCTTTGTGAGTTCGAGGCCAGCCTGGTCTACAAGAGCTAGTGCCAGGACAGGCTCCAAAGCTACAGAGAAACCCTGTCTTGAAAAACAAACAAAAAAATTAAAAATTAAAAAAAAATAATCAAATGGGTGGATTTTAGAAAAATCCTGATACAGAGAACCGATCCATGTGGACAGGAAGAACATACCTTAACTTTTTCCTCAAATTTCATGGTTCTTAACAAAAACAATAAGCAGACATTAAAATACTCCTTTCAACTGATAGACTGGAGATAGCATCACCAAGTAGTCATTGTGCATGCAAGTACTGGTGAAACTTGTTTTTCAGCTATTTATTCCTGGAGTGTGAGAGCAGGTCAATATAAAGCATGGGGGAAGCCTTAACAACAAGAATCAGTGTTTCCCTTGCTTTCGTAAAGATGAAGAGACAGTTGTTAACACAATGTCTTAGGTGGATACCCAGCACAATTCTTACTGCATGGCAAGAAGCCTCTCTGCTTGCATCTCAGAGTTTTACTTTAAGGTAAAGTAAAGGTTTAGTTTTCTTCCATTAAGACAGGAAACATATCTCCATTTATTACTGAAGAAAACACTCATTTAGTACCCAATAGACACCTTATAATGTAGTAAATATAAACCACGAGTGTAAAATTTTTCTTATGTGCTAGTAATAATGCATAAGATATTATAATATTAAGTACTAAGTCAGAGGGGAGAGGAAACTACAGAGGAGTCAACACAGTCTATGTAGTACATCAAAGACTTGGTTATGAAATATGTACCTCATTTTACAGAGAGAGAGAGAGAGAGAGAGAGAGAGAGAGAATGAATTTGAGCAAAGTATAAAATGAAGCATGTGCATGTCCTGTCACAGTAGATGAGATGCTACCCTTGATTACGAAAACAAAATTATAGACATTCTCTGAAAAATAAAAAGACAACCCAGCAGCTACGGATCACAAACACCTTTTTCAATGTGGGTGGAAACTTTGCACCCACCTACCATTCTCCATTCGGGAATTTTGTCTAGTTTGAACTTCTACAGGTGTTGTACCCAGAAAGGGAAAAATTTGACTAACATGGATCGTATGAAAAGTAAAAAAAAAAAAAAAAAAAAAAAAAAAAAACTTAAAATTCAAAAAGACATCCCTTTTGTTGTTGTTGTTGTTAACTTTCTGGTTGGTGATTTCTGCATGACAAGACACATTTCTCTATCTGGAAGGTGACAGAGGATCATTCAGACTGTATTTTAAGCACTCAAGCATGCTGTCCCCATGATTTGGCACGTCCTTCCTTCTTACTTCAGTCTTTTATCTTATATAAAGTCGGATCACAAACAGGGAGTTGACTGAGGGAACAGGATGATGTCTCGGTTGCCAAGTGCTTGTCCACCATGCACACTCACAGGTTCTATATGCAACCTCCAGAAATGCAAAACAAAATAAACTGACACCAACAAAGGTTACTGGATTTTGAAGATAAAACTTCTTGGAACCAAATAATCCGATACCGAAGAGTTCTTGGGTAGTATCTTTTCTAGAGTAGCTCCTGGAAAGGTTTTACTGAAGTGAAAGACACCAGCTATTTACAGTAAAAAGTCGTTATTTAGATCAGAGTACTGAAGGTTCAGGGTGGAGGGAGACTCCTCATCCACTCAGTTGCAGTGAGAGCCCTCTCTATGGTATCTTGTCATAAATGTTAATGGGAGGAATGTGTTTGAGATAAAAAAAATCCTATCTTTCACCAGGAAGCCAAAGAACCAGGCTGCACTGTTCTGCACACTTCTTAAGACTTAAGGACCACACAGAAGTCTCTAACACTTCTTTAAGGACTTCTCAAAATGGTGACCAAATCGTAGTCAGATTTGTTTTCACTTTGATAAATGCCCAAGGAGAGAGATTAAGAAAGGGAAGGTTTCTGTTGACTGATGGCTTCAGAGACTTCAGGCCATGGTGACAGGGCAGAGCAGTTCACCTCATAGGGGCCATGCGGCAGAGAAAGAAAATGCTTGTTCTAGTTGCCTCTCATCGTTTCACCACTTGAACTCTGTGTGAGTGGATGCTGCTGCTCACATTCCAAGCGGGTTTTCTCTATAGATGACCCTCTCTGAAAGCACCCTTTATTGCATGAGGAGACGAATTTTACTAATGTCCTAAACACATCTCCATCTGATTAAACCTGACTCACCATCGCACAAGGCTTAAACACATGAAGCACAGAGTGAGGGTGTTAAATAGTATCCAAACCACATGACACCTCCCTACATTGTCTGCTGCACAAAATCATATAATCATACCCACCTCAAATCAGTTACGTGGTGGAGTCATAGCCGCAATTCTGCTTTGGTTTGATGGACAGATGTTCTAAGGATCAGTAATGGAAGTTGTATAAAATACTAGGCAGAGACCAAGTGATGATTAAAAGCTGTCACATCCTCTTGATTTCTCAGTTCCTTGTGTTTGAAAGTTCCTTACTCTACTTCCTTAAAATTTTTATTGAAGATAATGCTATTTTTATATAATATAGTCTAATGTTTCCCCTCCTTGATATCCTACTAGATTCTCCCCTACTTGGTATGCCTTCAACTCCACACCTTTCTAATACTCTTTAAAAAAATAGGCAAATAAAAAAGGCAATATGTTTTGAGTTTATATTATGTTGGTATCTATTAACAGTCCTGGGGTCTGCCCTTGAGTGTGGTTTGTATACCCACTGAGATTCCCTTGGATGGGAATGGGAACTCATGTCTACTTCCCCACCTCAGCACTGGGACCCTGTCTGGTTTGAATTTCTCCAGACCCCTACTCATGCAAACACAGTCTTTCTGAGTTTGTATGTGTGTCAAACCTGATATATCTGTAAGACATGAAAGATAGGACTAAATGTCCCTAATTGCTGACTCTTGGCCTATTGTCCAGCTGTGAGTTCCTGTATTAACCCCTATCTAGTACAGGAGAAAACTTATTGGACAGTGATTGAATTTATTCTACATTTTCTGTATAACTTTGGGTCATCTTTATTTGACATGTTCTCCATTGGTTTCTAAATGATCACAAATCTTTCCCCAGTTCTGCAGAAATTCTTTTATGGTAGTGTTTCCATCCACCTTAATAATTATAGCACAGGTGCCTACGGTCTCAGATATATGTGTGAACTTTTGCTCTGTTTTGATCTTAAAGATTCTTCCCAAGGCCTGCGTGCTGAAGATTGACACTCCAGCAGCAAAGGTGAGGTGCTAGGACCGAAAAGAAATGACCTAAGTTAGGTCATTGAGCTGTCCTTTAAAGAGATACCAATTAGTGCCGGGCAGTGATGGCGCACGCCTTTAATCCCAGCACTCGGGAGGCAGAGGCAGGCAGATCTCTGTGAGTTCGAGGCCAGCCTGGTCTACAAGAGCTAGTTCCAGAACAGGCTCCAAAGCTACAGAGAAACCCTGTCTCTAAACACCAGAGAGAGAGAGAGAGAGAGAGAGAGAGAGAGAGAGAGAGAGAGAGAGAGAGACCAATTAGTAACCTCTTTCCCTCTCTGCTACCTGACCACCTCAATGTGAGCAGCCTGTAGCCCCGCTTTTATGTACTCACTTGAATAGGTCTAAAAACAACAAAGCCAATTGGTCGTGGGCAGGAACCTCAGAAACTGTGAGTTGAACTAAACCTTTCCTTTGTAAGTTGACACTGGGATATTGGTGACTAAAACAGACACAGCTATGCATATTCTGAACTCTGGGAATCCTGTGGAAAAGGGAGAGGGAGGAGCCAGAGGGGTAAAAGGAAACCACAAGAACAAGGCCCACAGAATCAACTAACCAGGGCTCACAGGGGCTCAGAAAGACTGGAATGATAATCAGGGAGCCAGTATGGGTCTGAACTGGTCTTCTGCATGTGTTATTGGTATATGGAGGTGTAGCTTGACAGTCTCATGGGTCTCCTACGGGTCGGAGCGGGAACTGTTTCTGACTCCTCTGCCTGCTTTTCCTCCCGCTGGGTTGCTTCATCCAGCCCTGATACGAGGGTATATACCTAGCCTTATTGCAACTTGTTATGCCATGTTTAGTCGTATTATATTCCTAGGAGACCTGCACTTTTCTGAAGGGAATCAGAAGAGGAGTGGTTCTGGGGAAGAGAGGAGGTGGGAAGGGAAGGGACCCAGAGGAGAGGAGGGAGGGGAAACTGCAGTTGGGATGTAATATATGGAATAAAAATAAATTTTAATTAATTTAAAAAATAATATATGCCTCTTGTCTCAGCTCAGCTCTCTTACATTTGTATCATAGGAATCATGATCACAAATCCACACGGACTAAGGTGCACGTTTGTTAAAGGTTTCATGAGAAACATAAGAAACTTTGCTTTCAGGTTAGAGATGTAATTCCTACACAAAAGATAATAAGATCTTATTGTAACACGTTAACTTTTGTGTGAATTTTCTTTTGATTTCTGATTGTTTTCTACACCAGCACTATAAAGTAAAATCCTTACATTTCAACTTATTACATCACGGTTTATTCAGTTAGTTTATAGAAATGATTCTCATCTGAAATCTGGTACCACAAAAATTCTTTACTGTTTCTTTAAAACTTAGAATCGAACTAAGAAAGAGTGTGTTTAATTTATTTTTATTATATGTGCACGTGTTTTGCCTACATGTATGTATACACAGTATATGCATGCCTGGTGCCCACAGAAGACAAAGAGGGCGTTGGAAACATAGAAATGGAGTTACAGGTGATTGTGAGACTCCGTTTGTGTGTGTGTTTGTGTGTGTGTGTGTGTGTGTGTGTGTGTGTGTGCTGAGAACCAAACCTGGTCCTCTGAACCATCTCTTCAGCCCCAGAAAAAAATATTTTTTAAAATCCCAGATGAAAAAAATCCGTTATATTATTATTGATTTATTCTACAATGTATAAAGAGTAGTCTAAATATTCATTTATTTTAGTCCAACTCGGCTGGCCTACTGTTTCCTGGATTTCTCTTACAGACACTGTGTAAAGGCTGTTTATACTCTCAGAATAATCGACACGCTGCTGATACTCGCAGTAAACTCTAAACCTGCTATTGTCAGTTTTACCTTTTGTTTTAAATAGGATAACGTGTTCCGAAGAAGACCCCATAACAATCTGAGATACCTCCAGCTTTTCTCTTCTGTCCTCTGTGAAGGGCGTGCCGCACCTGCCACATTAGACCCTCCACTATTTGTGGAAACTGAGGGCAAATACTAATTTTGTTCCGTCAGTTTCTCCATATTGGCTGCCAGTGAATTATCACTTCAACCCTTTGAGGGCCAGACCTGGCCTCAACGCACCGGGCAATCCTGTCATATTTATCGCCGTCACCGTACAGTTTTCCTTTTGTTTGCCGTCCTTTCTTCTCATTATGTTCTCTCTTGACTTCAATTTTATAATCTTCCTAGTTTACATTTTATGGAACTCGCCTTGTGTATTACTCTTTCTTATTCCTGATTATTTTTGCATTTTCTTGTTTATACTAATTGGCTCCGTTTTTATTTCCAGTATATTTATTACTAAATGGCATTCATTGCCTTTGGGCATACATTAATTTATCTTTCAGGATTTTTCATTTTCTCTGTGTCTTTTCTTTATAGATTCCTTTTTGCAACCTCCATTTCACTTCTCTTTTCTCATACGTGTATTATTTTGCTGTTGCTTTTTAATGTGCTTTCATATCTGTAATTCATGCTTCATGTATTATTAGTAGGGTTTATAAAATAAACCACTGCATGTTTGTCACAAACCGTGTTAATTTGGATCATCTAAAAATAGGTTTGAATTCACTGTACCACAGTTTGCCAGCCTTCTTTATGGCCACATTACAGGTCTTAACTAAATAAAAAAAAATTAGAAAATAATATTGCAAAGTAAAAAGACTATAGGAAATTTATTGACTCGTGGTCAGAATTTGGGAGTCTATTAAAAGCAAATAACTGAAATGTAAAACAGTCCCCCAAATGATATATTTAGATCCCTTGAGGTATTTAATTCCAAAGAAATTGATAGATGTATGTATAGGCTAATACCATTCATCTTCTTGCTTTTCTGTGTACTTCTGCATTTAAAACCCGACACAACTTCTTCAAGTAAACCCTTGAAAAATCATAGAATTAAAGCAAATAAATATGTACCAAATGAGTTATAGGGCAACATAAAAAATCAATGATATACTTAGATATCAAATAGCAATTCACTGAGTATCAAGAATCCTCCAGACTTGGACTGAGAGAGATGAAAGAATGGTCGAGTTCAGAGGATCATTCCACCGCGCACGTGAGTAATAACTGCAATAGCATCCGTGGCAGGCCCTGAGCTTTGAAATCAGTGTGTATTTTGCCAAGAACATTGGACTTTCCTAAGTAGTAGGGACTCACCAGCCATAGAAACTGAAGAAGCAAAAACTCTGACAGATACTAGGGCATGGTGGGCTGTTGTGCCACCGCCTCTCAGGACTGTGTATTATAAATAAAGGTTAGAAAGAAACCTAGAATCATTTGAAAAAAAAAAAGTCTCTGTAGACCAAAGAACTTGTCAAGAAACTAAGAAATGGAGCTTAATTTTTTCACAGAATTTAAAGACACTAACTTAATTTAATCAGAAGACCCCTTCCTAGCCTCCGTCCATTTTAATAGTCTCCGGTTTGCATTAACTATTTAGATAACTACAACCTTGTAACACCTAGTGAATTGTGATTAATAGTTCAACAAACAGAATGCATATAGTCAATGAATAAAATAAAAATGGCTGATTATTGAATTAATATTTTTATGACATAACTGAGCAGGGACACATCTAGGCTACTTAACACACAGCTAGTGAATCCCCCAAAACAATGAAAAATGCCCATACATTCATGTAAAATGAACACTGATGGTAGTAAATTCTAAAAATGGCACAATTTGGTTCTAAATCAAATGCAATTTGCACATTTACATACCATATAAGAAAGCATAACTATGTTCATAGTATATTGTTCAACTTATTTGCATAATCTAATTCAGTGACACTTACGCTCTGCAAATAGTATTCTCTATGAGATTTTATCTCTTCTTATGCTAAATTGCAGTTTTATGAACTATAGACGATCTCAGAGAGAGAAACTGTAAATATCATAAATATTATGCCAATTTTTCTTTAAGATGGAAATTCATGTAAATTTATTTCTTCATTTTTTAACAAAACTAAAAGTAGCCTGTCCTTGCAGATTAAGTGTATTTATGTGTCTTTTAATTACAGACATATAATATTTATAAATCATCACTTTACTAAAAACTTGTCATTTTGGTAAGATCATACAATGTAGATTTAAAGCACAGCAGTTTGGTCAACTCTCTCAACTCAACACACTAAATTTCCAATATAATGTCAAGCTAACTGAGAAGTTAGTCACGTGGGGCTTTGATTCATAGAGAGCACACACTATCTACCCAAACTATGTCAAACTCCCAACGCACCATTTAGTTGTGTTAATTCTGTTGTGACGGGCTGGGGGAATACTAGAACAATATCTGATACTGGCATAGTGTCCACAGTATTACGAAGAGTAAGCTACCTGATATCATTCCTATTGCATTTTTATAACTTATTTCCCAGAAATTGAACCTCAAGGAAATGATATAATTTCCACAGAAGTCAACTGACAAATGTTAATTTTGAATTGGATTCCAAATGACCTGTCATGTGCTAAAGCCAATTTTTATTTCTACTGCTATGTCATAACTGTCGTCGGGGAAAGGAAATAGGCAAATAAGAAATAAGTTTGTAACAACTAGTTCTTATTTATTTTAAAGAATTGAATCACTTACCTGAAGGTAAGCTGTTTAGACCCTAAGTAATGATAATAATACAGACACTAAACAACAAATGGTCCTTTGTTAGGTTATCTTTTTTCTGCCAATATGTTTAGTTCTTGTTTTTTTATTAATACTAAACTTGAAAAAATGAATTTTATAAATTATTTTCTTAATCACTTAGAATTCTTGCATCTTATATATTGATTTTCATTTCTACATCTTACTTCAATATCGCTATATCCAAAGTCATGTTGGTAACAATTAATTGTAGAACCATTCTCATAATTTGACCTAAGTATCATGTCTTTTACAAGATAGCATCTATGTTCTTTCTAAGCATGTTTTATATATGTTCCACCATAGTGAGAATCACTAACTGTAATAAGCATTTCTCAAGACAGGGGTCAAACCAAACACAAATAGTAGTTACCCAAGGTGAATTCAAGTTGTTTTTCTGAATGTTCTGATATATCAGGCAAGTATAGTATTTCTGTTCATTTATTTAAAATTATCAATCTATTTATTTATATTACATTGTCAGTATAAATTGGTAACACTACAAAATTGAAACTATATCTTCCCCATGTTAGGAAAGCTCTCCATCACTGTATTAAACTTTCAGACTATTGTTGTTGTTATTTAACTTTTTTATTTTGAGAGAGTATCTCAAAATAAGTTGTTCAGGGTGGCCTTGAATTTATGATACTCTCAATCTCCTGAGTGTATAAAGTTATAGAATTCTCAGTCATATATTCTCAGCCCTGACTTACAATTATTCTTTCTTTGTCCATTTCTTCTATATTAAAAGTATAATGATTACTTTTTAATATTTCCATTGCTTATGTAATCATAACATCTTGTTCTTGCTTATTATTAGTTTTTCACTTTTCAGTATCATGGTCCAGTGTAGCTATTAAGATACATCTCCTTATTGGACATATATCTCCTGTTGTTGGGAAAGAGTACATTATTTCTGTTTTTCATTGTTGTTTGGTACAATAGAAACTTATTCTAGATTGGGTTCTGACAAGTCATGTTATTGGATGAGTACAATATTTTAAGCGATTTTGACAAGAAATGTATCTGAAAGACATGTAAGTCTAAGGATCAGTTAGTTATGACTTCATTATGGCAAAACAATGAAGACAATGTGTGTATTATATTTAACATTCTTTAATTGTCAAGATGTTAAGTTAGTGCATTCTTCCTAAATATCTATCTATCTATCTATCTATCTATCTATCTATCTATCCATCTATCATCTATCTATCTATCATACATCTACCTACTTACCTACTATTTATCTGTCTAATATATAGATACAATCTAAATATATCATCAATCTACCTATCAAACTATCTTTCTCCCCAACCTTATATCTATCACCCTGTCTCATCTAAATATAAAAGAAATGAAATCATCTGGACCTAGACTCAGAGTGATCTAGATATCCGTTCACATGATTAGTAGGCTTACGGATAGGTGACACTACACACATCTGTTTATAAACCCATTTGTATATTTATCCACCAGTCTCAGGACCTGGCTCACTGGGCACTGCTAGTATCTCTCTTTTTTTTTTTTAAAGTTGAGGAAACATTGAGGTAACGAGGCACAATGAATAAGGCATAGAGAGACAGAGGGATTTACTTACAACCACAGAACGCTGAATATACTCAGTGGCACAATGAGGACTTAATCCAGAGCTGAAGTTTCAATAACCAAGGTACTTAACACTTGTACCCATTGTCTCATATCAAAGGATGGCAGAAGTATGCACACTAACATGGGATGCAGGCTAAAATAGCAAGTATGTTGGTGTTCTAGGAAGCAGAGAAGCACAGCCCATTTGAGTAAGGTATTAAAGAAGAGCTAAAGGAGGCAGACAGTGCCTAGATTGAGGTGTCATCTCATGAAGTTAAATATGACTTATCATGTTTAGATTACCAGCATAAAGTTCTCCTATGTCTCCAGAGGAAAGAGTAAATATAATTAGACTTGAGTTGTTCATAAATAAGAAATCCCAAAGAGTTGAAAGAGTCATTGGATCTAACAAAGCTGCAAAACCGTTTTAACTGAGTTTAAACTGTTATTAGAATTATGGTTAGCACTTAGAAATAGACCCATAGTAATAAATCTTAAATGCTGTGTATCCGTAGGTGAAATTCTCCTGCTACTCACTTGTAACCAAGTTTGTAACTGTTACCCTCTGAACAGTTGGCAGAGAACATTGCAAAGCCAGTGGACGAAAGCCATTAGAATGGGTGAAATATAAGCCAGTGTGTAAGGAACAGCACATTTCCTAAAAGGGAACATATTGCTCACTTTCTGATTGACAAAAAAAGAAGGGTAAGTGTGCTGTAGGTGAATTATGGGATGCTTTTCCTGGAAGAGACCACTTTCCCCTAGGTTGAGGACAGAAGTCTGTTCTTGCCCACTTCCTATTCTTCCTTCCCACAACTGTCCCACCCTCTGATCCTGGGCAGAGATGGTTAGTCTTATTCTCATTCTTCTCTGTGCTAAAGGAGTAGTTTTTTCATACCCATGCTAGAAAATCCACACTTTTGCCGTGGTCCTTATTGAAAGAGTCATTCCACCCCCATCATTCAAATGACTCTTCCAGGATAGGTACCACGACTGTTCTATTCGGTACTTATAGTTTTACCAAGCTGTGTGTGGGCTAAAATAACTCAGACCATGAAAGTCAGAGTTCCTTTGCTATAGGAAGATATCACCAGCTAATGTGGATTTAAAAAACTGTAAAAGGAGCAGCAGGCAGCTTCCCGCCTCCCAGTTCCCAGTCGCCTGGTTAATCCCCAAAATAATTACATGGAAACTGTATTCATTTAAACAGTGCCTGGCCCATTAGTTCTAGCCTCTTATTGGCTAATTCTCACATCTTGATTAACCCATTTCTAATAATCTGTGTAGCACCACGAGGTGGTAGTTTACCGGGAAAGATCCTAACCTATGTCTGTCTCGGGTCGGAGAATCATGTCGTCTGCCTGACTCTGCTTCTTTTTCCCAGCATTCTGTTCAGTCTACTCCACCTATCTAAATCCTGTCCTATCAAAAAGCCAAGGCAGTTTCTTTATTTAATCAATGAAAGTGACACATAGGCAGATGAACCTACTACAAAAACAAAGCAACAAACAAACACTAGCTTATATTGAAGAGATTTTTTTTTGGATGTGTTGGTTATGGGCATGAACCTTGAATGTATTCTGTGTCCTTTTAGATGAGACAAATACTGATGCACAGAATAATATGTTTTTAAAAACAAGTGCTTGCTGAATTGTTTAAATATATCTTAGAGAGCCGGGCAGTGGTGGCGCACGCCTTTAATCCCAGTACTCGGGAGGCAGAGACAGGGGGATCTCTGTGAGTTCGAGACCAGCCTGGTCTACAAGAGCTAGTTCCAGGACAGGCTCCAAAGCCACAGAGAAACCCTGTCTTGAAAAACCAAAAAGAAAAAAAATATATATCTTAGAATACATAGAGTACTCTGTGACAGTACTGTATCTTGTATTATTAGGATTCTTTTTGAAATCAATACTCTCTACCTGCTGATCTATAGAAATGTTCTCTCCTCCACTCTTCAACGCCCATACTGCCGTCCCTCCCCAGAGCCCTATAAAATAGAAATTTCCCAAATTCTTTTCTGCGACTTTTATGGACTGAAAGTAAGTAATCTGATTGGTGATGAAAACTCAGAATAACATAACCCGAGCACCTTGGGAATCAGTTGTGCCAAACACTTGTGAGCTTAGAAAAATATACCCTCACATATGTGGACTAGAAGAGGATCACTAGGTGTTAGAACAACAGAGGGAGGGTTTCTGACGCTGGTGTGCCTGGAGACACGGCCTCCCTGAAAGCTCCATTGAGGAAGCAATGAAATCTTAACCTATTCTGGGAATGTGGGAGGGAGATGTAGTTTCCCAATGGGGGAAAAACAGACTTTAAAGGAGCAGAGAGCAGACTGATCCACTGCAGCACAGCCTAGGGTGAATGTTCCCATGGAAAACTTCTATCAACACTACAGCACCAAGGAGTCCGTACTGAAAGCTTGCAACAGGAAAACGTCCACTGAAGACTTAGATGCTGTAAACACTATTGTACCTTTCCTGATGTTTAAAGAAGGACATGGTTTGGAGAAGATAAACAGTTTAAGAAGAAAGTAGTAGATGAGATCTCATCTTTTAAAACTTACCATGAGAGAGCAAAGCAAGTGAACAAATCACACCCACATCTACCACCGTCAAACGTGTTGGCGAATATTTTGTCATATGCCTTCATCTGCCGCGCTGCTTTGGTTGTCATCATAACTGATGTTTAGAATGACGCATGCTAGGTACTGCAGACACTCCTCATTAATGCGACTGAATGTTTTAATTTATTCTGCGACTATTTCGAATTATCTAATTGCAACAGAGTGAGCCAAAACCTATGCTTTGTTTTCTGGACATGGGGCTTGCTATGCCACTCAGGCTGATCTCAAACTGGTGTGATAACTTTAGCTTCCTGCCCCAGCTTCCACACCTGACTTAAGTTACAAAGCTAAAAATAGTATGAGAGACTTTTCATTCATTCTGAAAGCAAGAATAATCAATAAACTTCCCATTGCCAGAGTATCGTATATTTCCTGTTAGGTTAACATTGACTGTACTTGACTAGGATTTTTGGACAGCTTATCACTGACAACATTTTCTGGCCGATAACCACACCTGTCAGTTTTTATCTATAGACTTCAGTGATCATGGCCTACTTTGTTATTTGGCTTTAGAAGAGGATCTGACATGAACAAAACCTCCAAACTCATGATCATGATATCTGTAAACTACAACTATTTGTTCTCATTGACTCCAAGTCCACAGTCCATGTATAGGTGGTCAGACTCCGATCACAAAGAACACATCTTGGAAACAAGCATATGCCAGAGAGGGTGCACACAAAGAATCAGAAAAGCCCTATGTTTATCATTTTACTTATGAAGAATATACGATAGGAAATACACCACCATTATGACAATGTTTTAAATTTTGTATTTAATATTTGACTTACCTCCAGTTTCCTGTCAGTCCCACATCTCTGTATTTTATTTGGGACTTTATAAATTATGAACCTTATATTAGCTTTGGTTGGATATTTTAAGATGCTGAATTTTCAGTTTTATGAAACATACACTCCCATTCTTCAAAAGCATCCTTCTCTTGTTCCTTAGGTTGAAGGCTTATGCTTAAAGGCCAGCTAGCCAAACAGCGACACTACCTTTTGAACTATTAGTAATGGCTAACACTTCCCCATAAGCTTGCTTGAAATATTTTGTTTTGCATCAAGAAAGTTTCCTGTTTTGAAGAGGGGATTTTACTACTGAGTGGAGGACGCTCAAGTTCAGGTGCCACTCGGGTTAGTGTCCGTGGGCCTCTTTCTCTGCTGTATCAAGTTGACTTCTATGTGCTCACATTACCTCTTGACATACAGGGGTCAGTTCCCAGCTGTGGAGCCAAGATGGTAACACACAAGACCAAGCCTGTTATCCTTCCTGTGCTGAATTCTCTTTCAGAACACAGTTTAGAAACTCCTGCTTAATGCCTTAAGGGAACAAGAGATGTAGTCTCAAAACAAAAATCAATGAAAACTTTGACTCACTTAAGAGTATCGTTTTCAGTGAGTCTGCCAACGTCTTATTATATACCATCCTCTACCAGTTCTGCTGGAAGTAGAAGCATTGATAAATGTGTTTTATCTTCTTCCCATCCACTGCTACCCTGGAGCAAAGATTCTAAAGAGAAAATAAGTGCCCCAAAGTCAGATGCTTGGGTGAAATGGAGAAATCAAGGACTTGACTTATTTCCACAGACTAAATAATCAATCTGTGAAGTATTGAAAGTTAACTGGGAGAAATGGTGTAGATAAATGTTGCAGTGTATAGGTTGATAAATTGAAAATACTGAAGAAAACCGGCACACTATGTACTATTTGATGGTACACACAATACAACTTGGAACTCTGGAGTTAATGGGGGTTTTTAACTTGCTTTTCTAAAAATTGCTGTTAATAGAATGGATATTTCAAATTTTGTGAAGTTACACGCAATAATTGGCATTTTAGAAGTTTGGATTTGAGTGAATTGTTGAAAGAAGAAATGAGTGGTTTCTCATATATGTATCTGATTGCAAAAAAGGATGAGGGTAGAAGATCAAATGTAAGTAGCTTTTTCTCCAAGCACACCATTTTGCCCATTTCTGATACTCTGCTAATAGTTGGGTTCGTGGTTAAATGATCCATACTAATTGTCATTGTAGACTTCTACTACATGTAACGTTTCAAAGTGGCAGAGTTTGCATAATTCTCTCTTTAGTGTTTTGAAAAATAATTTAAATTAACTAACGTGAAACTTTACTCTTTTTGTCTTATATAAAGATATAGTATCAACTTCAGAGAAGTGTAAATATTAAAAATTGTTCAAAATGAAAGACTCATATATTAAGGTTTATTTCTTGAGAGTAAATAAACATTAAAATGATTAAGCAGGAAAAAAAATGAATGGCTATTTTTTTTTTTTTACCAAGGAAAAAGTAAATGGAGACCGGAGAGATGGCTGAGGACATAAGAGAACTTGTTACTCTTCCAGAGGACCCAAGTTTGGTATCCAGACCTACACTGTGCTCACAGTGTAGGGGAGCCAAACACTTTCTCATGCATGCACAAACATGTAGACAAACCACTCAGACAGAGATAGAATAATATTAATATCAAATAAAAGAAAATTTTAAAAAGAATGATGTTGATCAAAATAGACAAAATTTAAATAGATTTTTTATTCAATATCTAATGAACAGAAATTTATTGTGCTGTATGCTCATTTTATATTCTCAAAATATTCAGTGGATTAGAACGAGGAGAGCAAAACTCCCCACTCAGTAACCTTATGTAGTAGTATGGAGGGACTGTATAGGGAAAATAAAAGAAGGACAAGATGGCAGCGTTAGAACTATTTTTATTCCTCCCAAGAATATCTAACCTTACGAACATATAACATACATTGTAGTAAAAACAAAATAGACTAGGTAGATTAATATTGAGCACTAATATATGCTACTGACGTGTTTGTACTGTTTCTTATTTACCTCTTACCTAATCTACTCAAAACAACCATACAGTGTAGTAAGAAGAATGCTACTCTATAGTTTCTAGAAATTATGAAAATTTTGATAATCGTGACTGAACCAGTGGTAGAAGATTAGGTCCAATGTGAGTGGTGGCCAAAAATACATCCCTGTCTCTATGTTTCCTCTTTTTAAATAGTTCTTACAAACATAAATGAACTCAAAGTAAACACTTTTCCACCCACAAATTCTAACACTGTTGTAACTCACGACCAATGGGAGGACTCATGATGTGTGGATACGAACTTTTCCTAGGGTTAGAAGCTGATTGGAGAGTGAAGGAAAGAAGAAGAGATGAGCAAAATGTTAAGACATCACCGAATACACCTTGTAATGTGGCTCTGAACACAGGGAGAGCAGCCTTTCCTAGAAACGCATATGACAACCAAGGACCTCCTAATTCTTAGGGTATCCACATCTCCAGGAGTGAATGACATGCCGTCACCATGCTCCTTCTATTTTGAAAACTCTTAAACTTTACTTGAGGTAGTTTGCATTTATTTCAAACTAGTCTAGCTCATAACATAGAGAGGTTTTCATACAAATTCTGCAATTTTTTTTTTTAGGGTGTGAGACTGCCTACTGAGAGCTGCTTGGCTCTGCTGCAGTTTTAAGGTGCACTTCAGATTTATATTCTCCCCAGATGATTATATTTTCCTGGGGAATGTTGAAGTGTTCCCGCCAGCTTTGACTTCTCATATTCCCTTCTATACCCTCATCTTATTGGATGCTTGCCATCAATATTAAATTGTTTTAATCCTGTTTTTTTTTTTCCCACGTATTGCTGCTTTGCAGTTGGCGCTGATTCTTATGCCCCTTGAAAGGTACTTGTGTGGCAAAGATTGAAAAAAAATTTGGCAGTTGCTGTCAGGGTTAATGTAGAAAAATAAATCTCTTATATTGCCAGTTTGGATTTAGTTTTCATTTTTAATGGCCCCAACAGATGT
Source organism: Microtus oregoni (assembly GCF_018167655.1). Taxonomy (NCBI): domain Eukaryota; kingdom Metazoa; phylum Chordata; class Mammalia; order Rodentia; family Cricetidae; genus Microtus; species Microtus oregoni. The sequence goes on from NW_024543096.1 coordinate 1,700,621, forward strand.
TAGAGGAATCCTCTACTTCCTGCACACTTCCATTTTTACAGCTGGCACTGCTTGACTGGTTCTTGACTTTGGGTGAGCAGTTCCTGGGTGTTTACACAGTGATTTACAGACTCTCTCTTGTAGACCATGGCCATCCTCTTCTTGTTCACATTTTATCCTGAACGGAATTGAAATCACTCTCAATGCAGCCTCTAGCAGTATTACTCTGTCCAGGACTTCCTAGCACTCGACTCTTTCCCTCATATGGTAATCTGAAAGGGTAGGAATAAAAGGTATAAAAAATGACATCAACAACAACAACAATAATGATGATGATGATGATGATGATGATGATGATGACAATAATAATAGTGATGAGGTACAAAAAGGTCATTTACAAGCAACAAATCAGGAGATCCTGTCTTTATTGACTTTCCTTTTTATAATGCCTTGCCCTTTTATTTTCATCAAAACTTTCATCCTGATTTGGATCTGGGGGCCATAGATCTCTTGGAGTTTCCCTTCTTCTGTCATCTTTCTTTCCAAGTATCAACCTCAGTGGTCTGTTTCATCGACTCCACTCATTTCTTAGGGCTCTTGTCACCAAATACCCGAACAGAGCAATGTAAAATAACTTCATGATTCACAGTTTTAGAACCTAGAAGTCCCAAATCATCTCATCTCCAGGGGTCTGCTCCTTCAGAACCTGAACTTCCTCCCTGTTAGTTCTGTTCCGCATTTCTAGCCATGTGGGGCTTTACTTGGTTTGCAGTTGTAGAACAAACTCTGGGCACCAGTGCCCCAAGCCACAATGTTTGCCTTTGTATCATCTTACTTTTGGGTGTCTTATTTGTCTAAGTTGCCCTAAGGTAACAGTTGTATTAAGGCACCCCATACTGATCTTATTTTAGCTTGATTGCTTCCACAAAGGATTTCCAAATAAGGTCATATTCTGAGTTGAGAAATATAATGTGACTTTGTCAGGAAGTAAATCCATACTACCACTTAAGCACAGAATCTTTCCCATACTTGCCTCTTGTATTGAAAAAGAAGAGTCACAGCTTTTATCTTTTTGGAGGACCCGGTAGGGGTGGAAGTGCCATCATGACCGCTCTTGTATCCCCCATTCTATAGGACCTTTCACTTGCTTCCTTGTTTCACAGGCTCCATAAAGTTGCAGCATCAGATGCAAACAACTCACCAGAAAGCATGCGCTTAAATGTATCAATCAAATAAAACCTTCACAAGTAGTTCTTTAATGAATTTGTTTAGCAAATACCTCAACTTGGTGAAAGAAGAACTAAGCTAAGCTATCAAACACTGTGAAAAAGAAAATGATCAGGTATCAGTAAAACCAACCATAGTTTTTCTTCCCAATTTGTGTTAAGTAGACATGTACCAGGATTACCAAGGACACTAAGGAAGCTTATATTTTGTTGTTATTGGTGGTGGTGGGTGTATTGTAGGCATGTATGTAGGCATTGCTATATGTGCACACTCAAAGTTCAGGGGTTGAAGCTGGTTGTTTTCCCCGTCAAACTCCTCTTTATTCCTTAAAATGCTCTCACTGAGCCTCACACCTGCATTCTGGCTATACTGGTTGGCCAGTGAACTGCAGAGGTCCTCCTTTCTCCAATTCTGTCGCAAAAATTGTCATTGTGACAAACTTTTTCTTTGGATACTGAGCATCCAAACTCAGGCCCCTATGCTTTCTCAGAAAACGCTGTATACACTGAGCCTTCTTCCCCAGCTCCTATAAACTTTCTCAACACATAATATCCTGTACCAGTAATCAATAATGACTTTAAAAGTTTAACATGAGAGAAAAAAATACAGAACACCTTTGAGAAAAAAGTATTTTTAAGTCAGAACTTCTGGAGTATTATCCTAAGCAATTTCTAAAGTTTTCCTCCAATAATATTTTATGCTTCTCACTATCGCTTGTATTTACATCTTTATTTTCTTCTTGCAATTTGAAGACAATAGATTATTTGTATCAAACAGGTATCTTAGCTCATTTAAATAAGTACAACTTGGTAATTCTTTCATTTCAATGAATCTTTATTAAAATTAGAGCCAGTTACTAACAAAAGAGTATTTTGAAGTTATTTATATAAGTAAAGTTAAAATGTTTTAATATCAAAAGAATTATATTTGCAAATCTGTACTACATTATAATGCTACTGTAACCATTTAGCAGGTCAGTTCATCTACTTTAAAAATATTTTCTTACAGGTAGCTCTGCCAATATAGAAAGTGCAAACCAAATAACATGTGTCATGTAATCTATGCTAAGCTACATACTTACAGTTAGTTCTAAAGGGGTTCTACAACTAGGTGATTTGATGTACCAACAAAAACAAGTTGATTCAGGAAAGTATAGAGATAAAATAAGTAAAACCAATGGTCCGGAAGAAAACACTAGTTGTTGCTTAAATTGATTTGCTTGCTAATTTACTTGCATTGACTTCACACAGACCATGTCATACTCACATGTAACTGGTCATCAAGGACATTATATGATAAATTATTAAGCAAATTACAATGGGTACATCAGATGAGATGAGGATTCTGGATGCAAAAATGTGGGAATGTCTTATGAGCGAATAATGAAATTTTCATAACTGACTGGTTTTGGAGAGAAAACTAAAGTTGAAAGGTCCTTCCCTGTTTGTGAGGGGCCACACTGGAAAAGCCTTAGTATCCTCCTTCAGTGTCCTCCCTAGGCTGAATACCCCTCCACCGCGTGTCAGTGAAAAACAGTGTAGGAAATATACTTCAATTCTTATTAAAACAACAGCAACAACAGCAACAAAAAACAATCCAGGATATTTAAGCACATGCCTGTTGGATTTTTTTTTTCTCTTCCCGTTGATTTTTTTTTTTTATGGAGTTGATGGAGATAAAAAGATCAGCCTGTCAGCTTGCTGGCATGAAATTGGAGTGTTTAGGGTTTGTTTTGCCTTTTTGCAAGATTGGTCCACAAGAACTTTAAAAGGAGAAAAAGACGATGCAAATTAAATACGTTAGAAACGTATGTCCCATCTGTTTTCATTTCATTTTTAGAATAAGGTTTTCATACCTTCTTTTATTTTTATATTCTATGATACCACACTATAATGTTGGCCACCTCAGAGACAACTAAATTAGCTATCCTGACCATATGGAAAGGAAAAGCTTTACCAGCTAAGGAAACAAATTTAACTCAGGGAAAAAGGCCTATGTGTTTTAAAGCTGGGGAGGGGGGTGGAACCGCATTGCTAAGAACGTAGTAGGGGAATATAACCCACCTGCATAAGTAAAATTTGAAGAGATTTAGATATTTCCAAATAGTGTCTCTTTTCTTGGCATCGATCAGGAACCAGCCATGTCTGAAGTGCCCTTCTGTTGTAGGCTGTCATCTGGATGTATTTGTAAGTAAACCCGCAATCAAAGACATGAAAGGCCATCTATTTCTGTCTCTGCTTCTAAGAAGAAGTGAACCAAACCTTCTCTGGCTAGAACACATCCCATTATGAGGGAAAAACAAAAACAGTTCAACACACTTCACAAAAGAAAACTTTCCCCTAATATGAATTCTTTGGAAAATTGAGTAAGACACCCCTTTGTGAAAGAGATTTTATTTCATTTCTTCAAATGTCAATAGTGCTGAGCATTTGATAGAAGCCCCAAGATACCTTTTCATTTTACCTGGAGAGAAGAGTCTGATCAATTCACATATGAAATTGATGACTGCTTCAGAAATCTACCAGTCTTGGGTTTTCATATCAGCCATAGGGAGGGAATGGAGCTTACAGTGGTAAAGCTGGTGTTTTCTATCCACAGAAGAGTAGAGGAACAGCCGCTTGATAAAAGACCACTTCAAGTTGACATGTGCTGTTATTTACAATGAATGAAAGTATTTATGTGTACAAGCTTTGAAGATCAAGGTTAAACATTGGTGGGGAAATTTCAACACTGGTAATCAAAGTGTTTTCTACCAACCTGATGACAACTCTCAAAACAGGGCTACTTGACATTTACAGTTCTGATTAAAATTAAACTTTACTTTATCAAAGTAATAGCCAAAGTTCTAAGTGAAGGGATATATTTTAAGAGTTCTGATATAAATGTTGGAAGGGCTTTTTCTGGACATTATTACTAGCAAACATTTCGCCAAAGTACACAACCAATTACCAAATTGTTGGTATGCATTCAAGATAGGTCTTCTTATTTCTCCGGTGCTGGGGAATTAGAGTTCTCTTTACAAATCAGCAAGAACTTCCCAACTCTCAGACACTAAAACTGTCAGAATATCTTTAAAATGCTCTCCTATGCTCTTTCGATGAGGACAGGAATGTACACTCAATGGCAGGGACTAATCAAGCAAGAGTAACTTTTATTTTGATCTAGAATATGTAGTTTCACTGGGTGTTTAAGGATCTCATGGTTTACCTGTTCTTGTGGTTTACCTGTTCATGAACAGAGACATGGAATTCTTTTTATTATTATTATTTATTTATTTATTAAAGATTTCTGTCTCTTCCCTGCCACCGCCTCCCATATCCCTTCCCCTCCCCCGATCAACTCCCCCTCTCTCATCAGCCCAAAGAGCAGACCAGGTTCCCTGCCCTGTGGGGAGTCCAAGGACCTCCCACTTCCTTCCAGGTCTAGTAAGGTGAACATCCAAACAGCCTAGGCTCCCACAAAGCCAGTACGTTCAGTAGGATCAAAACCCAGTGCCATTGTTCTTGACTTCTCAGCAGTCTTCATTGTCCGCTATGTTCAGCGAGTCCGGTTTTATCCCAGCTTTTTCAGACCCAGGCCAGCTGGCCTTGGTGATTTAGTCCACCTAGACTGGTTGGCCAGCAGTCCCAGAGCTTCTCCTGTTTCTCCTGACTGTGTTTTATGAGGGTGATGGAGATCCAAACTCAGTTCTTCACATATGCTTGACAGCCAGCTGATGCCATCTCCTCAACCCCTTATGGCAATAAAATTTTAATAAGATAAAAAAAGAATTCCAATAGAACATCCCCATTGTCTCAGTGTGTGGGTGCACCCCTCACGGTCCTGAGTTCCTTCCTCGTGCTCTCTCTCCTTCTGCTCCTGATTTGGACCTTGGGGTTGTAGTCTGGTGCTCCAATGTGGGTCTCTGTCTCTGTCTCCTTTCATCGCCTGATGAAGGTTAATATCCAGAAGGATGACTATGTTTTTCTTTGGGTTCACTATCTTATTTAGCTTCTCTAGGATCACGAATTATAGGCTCAATGTCCTTCATTTATGGCTAGAAACCAAATATTAGTGAGTACATCCCATGTTCCTCTTTTTGGGTCTGGCTTACCTCACTCAGGACAGTGTTTTCTATTTCCATCCATTTGCATGCAAAATTCAAGAAGTCATTGTTTTTTACTGCTGAGTAGTACTCTAATATGTACATATTCCATACTTTCTTCATCCATTCTTCTATTGAAGGGCATCTAGGTTGTTTCAAGGTTCTGGCTATTACAAACAATGCTGCTATGAACATAGTTGAGCATATTCTTATTAAAATTTTATTGGCATAAGAGGTTGAGGAGATGGCATCAGCTGCTGTCAAGCATATTTGAAGAACTGAGTTTGGATCTCCATCACCCTCATAAAACACAGTCAGGAGAAACAGGAGACCCTCTGGGGCTGTAGGCCAACCACTCTAGGTGACTAAAGAGTTCCAAGTTCAGTGAAGCATCTCGTCCCAGAAAAGGAAGGTAGAGAGCAATTGAGGGAAGTACCCAGTGAGACATGAAATTCTTAAACACTAGTGTTGTTATGGTGGAGCATGGTGCAGAATATAATTAGCATTACTGGTGAACAAAGGCAATGTGTATGAATTTCACTTGAGCTGTGTTACAACCTGAATTACAACTCAGTTATCATCCCAGAGCTTACAGACCATCTGTACGGCATTAGGTGGAATATTATACAGTAGACAAAAAAAATGGCCACGGATTCTCCAGAAGGATGTGAACCTGTGAGTGAACTGTTAAATAACTAAGAATATAAAAGCAAATATTTAACTAGATTGGATTTTAAAAAGAATACAAGCTGTGTACCAGAAATAGACTCGTCTTTACAGTGTAGAGTTCATTTTGTAGCAAATCAAGTAAATGCTTTCAACGGTCATCGAGCGATAGAAAAGAAAGCACACCTTGTATTAGATTAAGAGGTAGAAAAGTCAAACCACTTGAGAACTGTTTGAGAAGAGAAAGTATGAAGAAATATGAGATTTTTTTTTGACCAGTTATAAATTTCAGTAACTGTCTATGGCAAAAGAAGGCTTCATTGAAGTTACTACTGATCAAAATGCCCAGAAAAACTAATTATGGGGAGACAGTTCAGCTGATAAATCTACCCTAAAATCCTATTCCTAAGGCTCAGGGAGCAACATCTCAAAAGAGGAGACAGAAAGGCAGTGACAGTCAGAGGGCAAGAATGTCTCCTGTGAGATCGTATGGTTTTATGCAACAAGGAAGACAAGCTTAGGAAGTTTCAACAATATTTTTTACCTAAACAAGATCTGAAATTTGATCTAGGATCACACACATACAAATATGAATACATACACGTATTTATGTTTATAACAACTCTTAATTAAAAAGAGACAATTTGAAAGAGAGCAGAAGGAATGCAGGGAAAGACTTGGAGGGAAGAAAGGGAATAGAGAAATGATGAAATTATTTTATAATCGGAAAAATAAATTTAAATAAAGTAAGTAGAGCATGAGATATTTCTGGCATAACTCAATGATTTCAGTTTTCAAAAGGCATATCTTGGCATGTTTTTCTACTTCTGCTCATAAGGCCTTATTCCTCTTTACAGAGCATATTCAGTACATGTTTTTGAAAGACAAAAGTGGCAGGCTTCAGTGTCTGGTGCATTTACTAATAAGCCCAGGTCTGTACCAGATGGGCAGGTGAAAATGTGATTATGAGGTGTGGAGATGGTTCTGTCTCTATAAAACATGCTCTCCAGGTTACTTATGCGTCTGTTATGTTCATGAATTCTCTGAATGATGATCCTTGGGGTACTTGCAGAACTAATCTTGCCCTATAAAAAGGTCTAGAAAAGAAAAAAAATATATTGCCTCTTAACACAGTTGCAATAAATGTTTCTTCCTGTTTCCGGAAAAGCAAGTAAACAGAAAGGTGCCAGAATTTTACCTTGTCAGATTTAAAAGTTTATTGCTGACATCCTGGTTCATTTAGGGAAAACCTGAACTGGCTCAGCTATTTACTATGGAATTGTACAGCAAGTCTCAGGGTTGCTTCTTTCTGTATCGTTCTTCAGAGATGTGTGGGGGGTAGACAAAGCCAAAATCCATCCAGGTGGTAGAATTCCCCACATATTCATTTGGGCTGAAGCCTTCAAATGTCAGGTGCCTGGAGAGCTCATTTAATGAAGGGGGCTATCTCTGCCAGCTAGTCAGGAGTGTGAAATATTATTTATGTATGGAGGAGGCAGGGGCTTCCTGTCATTTCCTTGTGGGTTTGGGCAAGTTTCTGTCTCTCTAGAAGGCAAGTTTTCCATAGCCACTTTGCATCAGCTCCATTCCTTTTGTTCTATACCTCTAGCCAAAAAAAAAAAAAAAAAAAAAAAAAAAAGGTTTTCAGAGGATTGAAATAATTTTCATTTAAAAACAAGAAGCTCAGATGAACCAATTTGTTACTGAAAATACAACAGAGAGGCAGACAGTAAGCACCGTACCCTTGGTTAACTTTTAACTTATTTAAAAGTAGCTTGTTGAAGATTGAATATTTCTATGTTTCACTAGAGCCTTTAAATATAAAAGAGATATGAGACTATATCTGACACCATCAGGCATATTATATTAAAATTTATGAACAACTTCATCAAAAACCACTTTCCCTCTCCTGCATAGAGACAGATTTGTTCTGACATGAACGTTACATGGCTGGTTGCAGCCTCAGATTAATGCGAAGACCCTGGCGATTCCTTTTAGACGTTATTTCACGAAATAATACCTGTCAGCTGCTGCCTGATCCTAGAAGAGGGGGCAGGTTTTCCAGGTCATCTTGCCATCTGTCAGCGAAAGCTCATCTGTCCCTCTACATTACCACCTGATCTGTGCTAACAGGCCTCACGGGGAGGCCGGCTTCATTGGCCCAGTGGGAACCAGGGAAAGAAACTGCATGAGGACATCACCTGTGATGCTGAGATTTAATTATCACTGAAGTGATGAAGATGTGCGCGCAGATTGAAGCGCTTTTGAATAAATTCATGGAGCAGGCTATTCTCTGCTTCCCCCCTCCCTCCCTGTGCCCGTTTACCCTTACTCTTAGCCAAATGTATACTCTTTTCAACAAAAGCTTACAATTGCCCTTATGGGGAAAACCGTGGCAAATCTCCACCCCCCCCCCCCCCTGCTCCCCGCCACAAACACATACATCCCGGGTGTGCACCAGCCTCCACATTCGACTAAACATACGCATCGAACAACCAACCCGAGGAGAGAGAACAAACTGTGAACTTGGGAGACAATTTCTTCGCCTTTCACTGCCCGGCCCTGGTTATTTTCTGCCGAAGTTCCTTGTTATCAAATTTTAAAGCTGTATTGATCGTGGCTGGCTTGAAAATCAGATTTCATTGTGGGGCTCACTTTTGACCTAGGGTTTTGCTCAGTCTGGGGCAGGAGCACCGCAGAGTTACCTGGGCTCTCCTGCGGAGAATTAATGCGAGAGTTCACAGTGGAGGTAGGAGTAGGAGACACTATAAAAGGTAGACCCGGCTTAGACAGCCCCCGGAAACCCCGGGACTGTGCACTCCAGCGCGCTCTCTGAATCAATACCCTACACAAAAGTTATTACAGGTCCAGGCCTTTTTGCCTTCAAAGCCGCTTAGGCTGTATGTGGCATTAATTCTCTCCTGTACAAAAATGTAGTTGATAATCACCTGGCTGAGAAAAGGATTTGGGCTTGGAACAGCAGATTTCCTCGAAGATTACAGAATAAAACCTAATTTCTTGGGATAACTCGGGATAATTAACCATAGTGAAATATGTTCCCCTCGTTGATTCATGCCCGTGTGATACTTTTGTTAGATGCAACCACAGAGAAACATTTACGCCATTATGGGAGGCAGGATCCCATTTTAACCCTGTTCTAAAACATGCTATGCAGCACAATGCCGGGTTTTATTTCCTTGATTTTCAGGAGCCTGCCTTGAGTCTAGAGGCCGATTATTAAGCAAGCACTTAACTCAATTGACTCCTAATTATAAAGTTACAATAGAAAATGATACCCTGCAACCAGCCCCCTTTCCTGCCCCAGCTACATGACCTTCAGCCACTCTTGCCTGGGCTGTCAAAGGTTCCAGAATTCCCTTCCCACCGTGGCTTGCAGCACAAGGGACATTTTCCCTAAGAAGGGTGATTTGGAACAGCCAAAGAAAACCCAGGATTTTCCTAACACAGTAAAAGAGCAGAAATTTCCTGTGATTCCTGTTCTTTTCGAGGGAAATCAAGAACAAACAGTGCTCTAATTCTCATTGCAAAATAATTAGTATACATTCAAGCATTTATCATGTTGTCATTGGAACCTGGGAAAGGTTATTCTTTTGGACTTGAGGTCACAGGCGAGAATGTATTGTTTGAAACTAACACATAGGCCATACATAAGATTCCTAGGGGGCAAATAGAGGTCCTCTAGCTTCCAAAAGAGTTGAAAAGTGAATACAGTAGCTGGGGTCCCGAAAGTTACCAGGCTCTGAGTGATCAGTGTTGAAAATAAGTCCTCAGCATTATGTTATGCAGCTCTTTAGAAAGTGTGCTGACAGCCACAGCAATACTTCCACAGACCGGAAGGTATACTGTCTGGGATCATGTGGAACTTTATTAAGCTTCTATTTTCCAAGCGCTGTGAAGACTTGAAATTTCAATCACAAAATTATATACAAATATGTTAAACTATCTATTGAAATGACATTTTATAGAGGAGTTATTTTATAATACTCATTTGTCAGCAAATGTTTCTTTGTCAGGTGATTTAAAGAGTAGGCATGCTTTTGAGTGCCAAGTCCAGCTTGGCTCATGAGAGTATGTCATCAGAAGCGGGTGTGGAAGACATAAGCATGTTCCCTGAATGCACACCTTGTAGCTCCCAGTGTCACTGACACACACAGTTCTCTCAGAGATGGTTGGCGAGACTGGTTTTGAATAGCTTCACTTGAGTGTGTTCTGGCAGCAGCTAGTAATGCTAGGAAGACATGGAAAGAAGTAGGGTGATAAGGTATTAAAGAAGAACAAGTGGTAGATGAAGGATGTGCTGAGAGGTTTTATTATTTTGGATTGGGGAGAATACTCGACAAACTGTGTATAGCAGGCATGAATCCTTAGGATCATTATGACTTCTTCCTGAAAATGTTATCTTTATTGGTGAGTTACTCAGAACTCAGTGAGAGAATATTATTGTAGATGTTTACTTAAGACGAATATTTGATAAGCTTTCTTTGAAGCTCAAGTCATGTTTCATAGTACAATAAAGCAGGAAAAAAGAAGAGGGGGTAAAGAATATGAATAATTTTATAGACACTCTCTATATATGCATATATACATGTGAGATGGTTCAGCGCTTAAGAGCACTGCCTGCTCTTCCAAAGGTCCTGACTTCAGTTCCCAGCAACCACATGGTGGATCACAACCATGTTTAATAAGATCTGGTGCCCACTTGAGGAAGAGACCTGGTCAGTAGTTCTCATCAGCTTAGACCATGAAACTCAATATAGACAAGTTCAATAGAATCACCATACATACTAACCATGCATGCTTCAGCATTAGTAGGGAATAAATTTCACATATGAAAATTTTGAAATATATGTAGACCTTTTTACAGAATAAATTACTTTGGAGGGGCTGTTTTGAGACGAGGTTTCCCTGTGTAGCCTGGCTATCCTCAAACTCACTCTGAAGACTAGGCTGGTCTCAAACTCAGAAATTCTCCTGCCTTTGCCTCTGGAGTGCTGGAATTAAAGGCATGTGACACCACCACCTGGCTCTATTTTGTTGAAAATTATTTATTTAAACTTTGTTTTATTCTTTAGGTCTCTGGTCCTGCTTTTAATTTGGACTTTGTAAGATTGACAAAAAAAAAAGAATGGACCTCGATGTCATAAAACATCTTAATAGTTAAAATCAGCATTATCTTGGTTTTACACTGGATTATATGATTCATGTTATTATACTTTTTTGTTTTTTGTTTTTTGAGACAGGTTTCCCTGTAGCTTTGGAGCCTGTCTCAGAAGGAGCTCTGTAGACCAGGGGGGTAGTCTTGAACTCACAGAGATCCACCTGCCCCTGCCTCCCAACGCTGGGATTAAAGTTATGCACCACCACTGACCAGCTCATGTTCTTATAAATTTTATAATTCAAAGAGTGAGATTTTTCAAAACTGTATTTTATTCCCCCCAAAAAATGATGCTTCTTTCATCATTAGGCAGGTATTGTTCTATTGTTGGAAAGAAAACAATGTCACTATGATGTATTCTTTTGAGAAAGCTCTCAGGATAATTTATAAGAACTCTTAACACTATTACTTAATTGATAGGTAAGAAGAACAAGATGGTATTTGGAGCAAAGCTACTGAAAGTTGTATCCTTCACAGGGCTTTCTTTCCAACTGGGTTATAATTGGGGGAACAATACTTCTGATTGCTGTTACTTGAAAGCTAGCTAGTCTTAGTTTAAGAACAAGAGAACAAGGCCATTACCACTACTTCTTCCAACTAACTTTTGTTGGTATTGGCATTCTTATGTGCCAGAGGGTAGGACCTGACAAGATCATGTCCAAATTGCTTCTATGATTTAGGGAGACAGCAAAAATTATCAAGCACTTTCTTAAAACCTCCTCTTTCCTAAAACAAGGCTATTAATTATTGATGCGTATATAGTGATCACTAAATAAGCACACAATACATACAATGACAACTTAATTAGAGCTTTCAAATGGATTTCTTTGCTCATCCATTGTGACAAACATTTAACTTCCCTACAACTTTGCGACAACCTCATTAACATTTTGCATAAACTAAGAGACTCATAGAGATGAAAGCAGACATAAATATGCTAGTCTGTGAAGCGTGGGAGATGTTCAAGGTGACTTAAGAGCTACTGGCAGTCAAGACAAGAATGTAAGTGTCAAGGAACTCTCATCCTTATCAGGACTTGAAAGAATAAAAAAGCTGTGAAAAACAAATGCTCCAACATAAATTGTATTCGCATAAAAAAGTATCACAAGAATAATCATTTGTGGTTCTAAAGAGACCTTAACTCTATATGATATGTATGTCTTATGCCCTCTGTGCTTCAGCAACCACAGCGGTACTTTAAACAGTCATTATGGCAAAATATTTTAGCATTCTATATCCCAAATGGTGATTTGAATAGCCAGTATTATCTTCTACCTAATGCAAGCAGCAGAAAATACAATACAAAAGGAATGTTTTAGCCAATGGAAGATGTGTTTCAAGAATAGACATCATCTTATCCTGGTTAAACACCTGTGAACTCTAAGAAATTATCAAGTACACTTCAGTTTGACATTTACTTCACATTTGAAGTGCTTATTAAACTAAGAGTTAAGGAGACAGAAGTCCTAGATCATGCAATAAAGTGAATTTTCAATTTCTTTGCTGAACATTGTGACAAGAAAATGATAAAGTACTCTAGGATCTTGAACTAGATCGTATCCTTAAGAAAAAATGTGAGGTCAAAACTTCCTTTGCAGGGAAGGTAGAGAGAAAAAGACAATGAGAGCAAAATAGAAGGGTTTGGATCTCTTTACACATTGCCTAACACTATAGTTTAGCAACCCAACCAAACATGAACAGCTCAAACACCTGACCTTACATTTGAGGAATACAGTAATATTTTAAATGTATACTTGTTAGTATTAGAGGAGAAACATTACAAATCAATAAGAATGTCAAAGGAGAAATTTTCAATACAGAGGTGCCATTTCATCTTTCTAAAAGTTTTTTTTTTAATTTATCTTCTAAGTGTTTTGTCTGTATATAAGTCTCTGTACTATATGGATACCTGGTACCCTGTGGAGAACAGAGGAGGGCTCAAGGTTCCCTGGGTTTGGAATTATAAGTGGTTGAGAACCATCATGTGGATGTTGGGAAATGAACATGGTTCCTATGGAAGCACAGCCAGTGATCTTAATTTCTGAGTAATATCTCCAGGCCCAGCATTTCATCTTAATCATGAAGAATTGAGTAGATATCACAGGAAAGAAAATGAAAGATATTTTAAGACTAATCACTTATATATACATATATATGTGCATGTGTATGTGTATATTTATATATATTTAACTGATATATACTTATATATACAAGTACTATACAAAATATCATATAATATATATTAATATGAGTTATAATGTATACTATACAATATATTGTATATTTACATTTATATATTTTATAATACATTATATTATAAATATAAACATATGAGCTAATGTTCCAACACCGACGTAGAACTGTAGACTACATGTAAACAAGCATAATTCTGGACTTCGGAATGTTCTTGACTGAAATTGACATTTCTTTTCTATGTTTGAAGCAAATTGCTCAATTAACACTATCATTGTCTTAAGCAATATCTACTTAAAAGGGGTAAAAAAGGGGGGGGCACTTTTAAGAACAGACCTTTAAATTTGGAAGGAGAAAATGGCTGGGAATACCCAAGAGATTCTAAGAAATTGCAGAGAAACATGGCACCTCATTTAAAGACCATGAGGCAGGACAGAGCGTAATTTATTTAATGATCCAAGAGATACTTGAGATGGATGAAATTAATGAGGACAGAGTGTTTTATGGCAGGAAGCAGGTAATAGGGATCCTTGTCAGCCACAGTAATATGCTTTCCTCTTACCTGACAGGATGTGATGCTACCGATGGTTTTACCAAGGAGAAAAGGCAGAAAGTTGCTCTGGAGTGCAAATTACTTTGTGGGATGTTCTGACATCTGCATGCATTTCTATTCAAACTCTAAGCCAGAAAGCAAACACTGTTAGGACCTCAATGCTCCATTTATATTTTATCAATTGTTATTGTGAAATTATCTGTTCTTATCCCTATCCATTGGACAAGGTCAACTTTTGCTTTCCCTTACATATTGATCATAAATCATAGATTCTTCACTAATGATCTTATTAAAATTCAGGTAAAATACAATTGCCTGTTGCCTGTTGCATTGAGTATATTTTCTTGGCTCGGACTCTGATTAAGAGGGGCAAAAAGAAAACCCTAAAGAGCTGTGCTATCTTTGGTTTCAATACTTCTAATGCTATCCATCTAAAAATGATGCCATCCTCTGAGCGGGACTGCATTTTACCTAACACATCAAGGGAGTGGCCTGAGCTCCAGCTGATTCAGGAACAGCATCAAGGCTTATAGATCTGTCTGCACAGGTGGCAGGCATGCTGCAAAAATTGCAGTAACAAGCTACTTGATGCTTCTATGAAAGAACAAATAGAGTGCTTGGTGTGCTGAAAGAAATCAAGAGTTTTTGAATAAGCTACAGGTAAATATTCTAAAATAAAAAAAATCTACAAAATTGTCTTTTCTTTAACCAATGCTAGCATATCAAGTCTCAGAATGAGTTCGTAAACCTCAAGCTACCCTGGATTAGAAAACTATTCTTGAATACATTTATTTACTGCCTATGTGTTAGTTTTCTAGATGTTCACTGAGCCCCACATCACAACAAGTTCTGGAGAGAAGATATTCAACATCCCAAAGCACACTGACCAGCATTAGCTGTAGTGACTGTAATAGTGGCACATGTATGGGTCTTTGAAGTCTGTAAAGCTTGTTTATGTGGATTTATCTCATTTTTATCAGATTTAGCAGTTGAGACAAGCAAAGGGGAGACCCAAAATTAGAGGAGGAAGGAAATCCCTGAATTGTCCCTGTCAGTTGAATAAAGATAGAGTTCTTGTTCTCCATGCTATTTTTTTATTCAGCACAGTGACAAAGGCCAACAAACTCTTTCTGCCTTCTCAGGTGAACCTTCTTTCTGGAGAGATGTGGAAACAGAGTCTTGTCAAGAGATCATGACATACAATTTCAAACATGGTTTCAATAGTTTTGTATATTCTTGAATAAAGAATCATGACAATCACTGATTTGTGGACACAATATTATTACTAAGAATTATGATATTATTATATACATAACTATATAGTAAATATTATTGTTCTATACTGTATAAATATTACCTAGTTTTCTGGTTACTAATCATCAGCCAGCAAATTTCAAAATTATTTTTGAATCACTTTTGAATCACAAAATTGCTTAAATCTGTACATTCCAAATAAGTAAAAGATAAACAAATAATGAAAATATGGAGAATTTATAGCCAAAATGAAGAAATAGAACATGGCCTAGAACAATTTACTCAGACTGATTTCTCCTTATTGTCTTCCCAGATAACAAGTGATAAAAATCTAGCATTTTAAGCAAGCTAATCTCTCTGATACTTTATATCCGAGCAGAGCATAGAATATCACCATCTTTTTTTCATTTCCACTAATTTTAAATGTCCTTCATCTGCAGACCACTTTAGAATGTTTCATCCTTAGTTGGAATATATACTTCCTATATATTTATTTGAAATGTGTACAAATAGTCACATTTTCAATTAATTGATTAAAATTTTTCAAAGAAAGGAAAGTAATCAATTGCTTTACTGTGGAAACAGATGGAATCTGAAAGTCGGATATGGAGAATCATTATTAACTCCTTCTGTCTTCATATGTCTGCCTTTAGCCTTGAGTAGTGATTTCTTAAAGGATATGCCCTTCAAAAGTCTCACATATTTATGAGGTAGCCCAAGGACATGAGTCATCCTTCCCCATTGCAAATGTAAAACCAAGAATTGGTTTTCAGATTCTTCAGCATTAGTAACTAGACTCCATAGTACACAGTTAAGAGGTACTGGGTAGGGGATTTTATTTTATGATTTATGTAAAGTTAACATATATATCAGCTATTGGCTAAATGTCCCTTTCCATAAACTCTTAGAAAATGTGGGTTTTCCTAGGATTTTGCCACCACTATCGTTGCTTAAACGGAGCAGGCTGGCTCTTATCTTGGAAGCTTTGAGTTTTGAGTGTTGTTATCTCAGCTAGTCGTAAATGCATCCAACCTGCATTTCCATCTGCAGTGTTGGTGATTCCCTCCAGAACACACTGAGGCACACTCAGTTTACAGGCACAGACAACTGCGTTGGAGCTTCCTCCTAACAGAACACTATATGACCGGATGCAAATGCCCAGTTCTGATCATCGTTCACACAGTGAAAAGGGAATAAGCATCACTGAATGGTCCTGAGTTTTCTGGTTCACAGACAAATAGAAAATAGCTAACAGAATGTATTGGGCTTCATGTGCATTTTGGCCACAGTACAAACTTTCTCCCTTTGCAATGTTGACTAAGAAGGGCCCCTCTCATTGCAATTTCATTCTAGTTTTAAACTTCCCTATCACAGATGATCAATTGCTTTAGAATAAATGGAAAATCCTTCTACTTCTCAGAGTGGTTTCTGGTATCCAATTATACGGGATTTTTGACCTGGCTGGACAGCAAATGTTAGCGCAACTTCAGTACTCAGCAAGTCTGAACATGTGTGCGCTTGACTTTTATTAAACTCCTGCTGAAGAAACAGATTAATTGGAGGCTGAGTCACCGGCGAACAGGCGTTAAAGACAGAAGGACCTTCTCACATTTTGTACTGTTATCCAGGCTTATGCCATCTCAGGTTGGCAAGGAGATCCCAACCACAGTGTTTTGAAATATAACTGAAAGAAATTGTGGAATAACAGGTGCAAAAAAAAAAAAAAAAAAACCATGCAAGCTACTTATAAAATGTTGATCTGGTTCCTTCCCTTTTCTCTTTCCAAATGGCCACCTGACACTTTACAGGCTCAGGTACTACCCAAGTAGCATTTTACTCATTACCAACACAATGGAGACTGACTTTGGAAGCCTGCAGCTGCCACAGTTACACTTCAGCCATTATTACCCGATTATTACTCCCCCCCCCCCAATTAGACAATTATTTTAAATCTGAAACTGGCTACAAGCTCTGAGAAAGCTTTTGGATAGTCTGCAACACATGAGATGCTGGGAAAGCCCTTCTCAGCAGCCTGGTGTCTGTCTCTAAACTCTGGATGTCAGTCCCTTCTGTTCCCTTCCACGTTTAATCCTTTGCATTGTGTAAGATAAGCAGAATGATACAGCAACATTGCTATTGCCACAGGAACCACGGGCTACAAGGGGGGAGGGGGGAGTTACGGATAGGCCCCAGGATAGATTGTGGAGAACTTTGGGCTTTACAGGACTTTCCCATGTGCTATCTTTCTTGCTATCTCTGTGAGATAGGTGTCACCAGACTTTTACAGCTGAGAATGTTGCCTTTTCACAGGGTTAGGACAGTTCCTAATGCAGCAGATGGGTTAAGTTAGATGAGTAGACTACCGGCCAGACCATCTGACTCTGGGTTTGCCTAGCAATTCTAAAAGAACACGCCTCCTGAAAAGCTTGAAGTGCTTTATGTCTGCCTGCATCTTTCCCACTGTCACATATGAGCCCAGTGGAGGAGGGAGCTTCCAATCGCTCTTCCAGCTTCAAGATGGGATTTTGACCTTTGGTTATCCATCCCAAGAACTAGAGAAATGCATAGCCGGTCAGTCACTAAGATCAGTTTGCTACCTGACTCCAGTCAAGAGTGATCTATTCAGCTTCTTCGTGACATATGTCTGTCCATTGACATGCTCTTGCCATCACCTTGTGTTTCTGTGCTCTCGAGTCTTCTGGACAAAGCGCTGTAAGCATCAGTTTTTTTCCATGACAACTCTTCCTTGGTTCAAGCCGTTAACATAAACACGGAAGTGAGTCTCTGAGAGTAGGATTTCAGTGTTATATTTTTTAGGTCCCAGCTGTTAGAAATCAAATATTACTATGCAAATTGAGCAAGTTACTTAATCCATTACATTTCCAGGAGTCTCAGCTTTGCACAAAAATGATTCTGTAACGTTAGTGGAAAGTGAAGGGCGGAAAGGTTTGGTAGAGTTTCTTTACACTTGTGCCTTATACCAGTGTTTTCCATCACAGTTTTCAGGCAGATCTATTACGTATTTATTGTAATTACGTACCCTGAGGACACATGGCAAATTATTACCTATCATCATATCAATCCACTTCAAATTAACATGTACATGACTCAGAGTATATGGACATGCATGCACAACGTGAGCAAATCAGAGGCTGAGGCAGAAGATCACAAGATTAAAGACATCCTGTTCCACATAGTAAGTTTAAGGTCTACCAGGAAAAGACTCAAAAAAAAAAATGAAAGAATATGGATGCAGGTCAATGGTAGTGTTCTTGCCTAGCATCAACAATGATGAGTGTTCAATCAAAACTACTGTAAAAATTATAGTACATTATTCATATGAAATGAGCCTACAGTAGATATATTATTTTTTAACTAAGTACAGACAGTAATGTTAGAATTAACTATGTATCCTTTTTACTTTTTTTTAACTGTGAAGATTGGATGCTTAGGTCTTCTTCTCTAAATTCCATACTATATTATAAATAGTTAACATGAAATACATTGCAGAAAATTGTGGGATATTATTTAGCCTCAATTTCTAGTAGAGAAACCTTATAATGAGCTTTTCTGTATGTGCTTTGTAAGAGCTAACTGGCTACCTTCTGATACTTTTTTTTTTTTACAACATTTCAATGTGGAATAGAGGTCCAAGAACAGAGTAAACTTTATTATACTCCAACAGTCCAATCCTGGTAAATCCACCCCACTGCTAGATGATGTTACAAATGTCAAGATTAGTTTCTTCTAAAATTACCAGCGCCAAGTTGCATTCCATTTCTCATGTCATATAATATTCTGCTACCAGCATCCAGTTTAAAAGAGAGCATCAAGAATGTGTGCACATACACACACAAAGAACCTGAGTTCTTTAAGTGTGAACTGTATTTACATAAACTACATGGGATATCACAATGGGATTGTTTCCTATTTTTATATTTAGTCTCCTCTTTGTTTAGCCTAGGTAGGGAAAGATAGTTAGAGACAAGATGCTTAGTTTTGAATCAGATGTTGTCTCCATCATAAGTAAATATAAAAGTTTAAATTTAAAAATAAATGAGTCTTAAAACCATTTTTATTGTATTTTGATTGTTTTATTTCCTATGCATAAAATCTAAGCAGACAAGATGTCCCCCTATAATTTCACCAAATCTTTGTTTTAAAGTATCTGAGAGGACATCATTCCATGTGGGAATATTACATACAGCTACTGATTCAAGAGTAACTGAGAACTTATGTACAAAACATTCTTTACATATTGACAAATATTTCTAAAAAATGAATTGGTATTTTTTGTTGTTGAGTGTTTTCATGAGTGACCTTTACCTCTGCAGACATATGCAGTTTTCAGTTTTTTGGGTGAGACTTTCAAAATATTTTTTTAGAGTGTTCAATGTTAGCAGTGACATTTTTACAGTGATTTCAGAGCCTTGTAGTTTAGAATATTCTATTTTCTTTATTTCTAATTACTTACAACACCCTCATTTTCAATCCTGTGCAGATGTAATTGACAGTGATGATATACAATATGTATGAAGTGAGCTTTTCACTATCAGTGGTGTGTGTCATACAAGACTCCATTGCAATATTTACAGTTAAACTAAACTTTTTAGAAGGAGCAAAATTGCATTTGTTTTGCAGATTTGCTCATCATTAAATGTGAAACATTTCACATTTGTCTTTTTGAGTAATTGGCTTTTTAAAATGATAAGGTGCTCTGAACACTTGTTATGTGGATAGGTCTGACGTTGTATCCCAGAAATCCATATGCCATACAGACAGAACAGAAGAAAGATATTCACAAGCATGTCACAGATTGGACTAAAGCAAGCCAAAAACCCAAGTGCCATGGCATTAACAATAGCACCAGATTTACTGTCACGATCGCAATCTGTGCTGCATCACAGACAGAAGGAGAACTTTTGATAGGTAACACCTCAGGGTTTTTTTCCATCTTTTTGGCAAATTATCATTTATCATTATATTTTTGCCTGCCATATAATATTATTACAATGCTATGTGAAGTACAGGATCTGTTTAATAGGCCCCAACAAAAGGACTGAGCAATTCCGCAGGCCACATAGGATGGAACAGATACGCAGATATACTGTTGTTGTATTTCAGCTTTAACTGGAGCTAGAAACAGAAAACAGCTAAGGTACTGGTATTTTAGCTTCTTCAGAGTTCATAAAAGGAAAAGGATTCTTAGTGACAGGGAAAACAAAAGAATTACCCCTCTCGGGAACTTTAAAACTCTGATGTTTTTAAAATATGTGGTTCCCAAGGATAACAAGTCAAAGCTAATTTTATTTTGGAAGTTGGAAGGGTTTGGGTGAGAATATTTTGAACGTGAATGTGTCCATTCCTTTCTGGTCCATGTGCGCGCCCCTGCAATGCATACACAACGGGACCACTGTTCACAGCATGCCCCCAACAGCTACTTAACAATTACAGAATCACAGGGGCAAAGCCTCATGTTGGGACTACGGAAGGAAAAACCCCAGAAACACTGCACAGAGATTCCTTGGCATCAAATGAGAAACATCAGCCGATTGTTTCTCTTAATTGAAGGCTGTTTGGGGACCACAGTGAAAATATTCTGTTCTTCTATGTTTTGACTGTCTTCTGGCTGAGAGATTTCTGGAGGCCAGACTTCCTGGGTACTTTCTTTTTATAAAAGAATGCCTAACTCTCAATGTTATCTAATTCTGTTGACATAATTACAAATATTAAATCTAATTTCATAGAGATAGAAAGGAAGCCTTAAATTCGTTTTTTTTTAAAGTAACAAGCAATATAAAATACAAGCTATTTAAATATAGCTACATAGGAACAAAAGAATATTGATCTGCCAAATCAATGTTCACTTGGTTGGATAAATTAAATAAATTTTGATAACTGAGTGTGTATCATATGTTTGAAGTGAGTAGATTATAGTAGGTTTGTATGTTGCTTAAACTATGTCTCTCCTCACCAAATCTTCATTATTTAGTTCTTCGCATCCCTTAGACATATTTGAGACCTAGCCATAAGCGTATCTTCACATTATCCTACTGCACAAAGCCCATCTTCTTGTAAAGTTCGAGAACTGGATTCCACGGATCTCTTCTGCTCCCCATGCCTCCCTTTCATAACACTTCATGTATTACTTCTGATTTTCAAACACTTGCCCAAATCTTTACTTATTCATCAGTCTATCTCAGGCACAGTTTCAAGAATTATAGAGAAACACAATAGTTATGACTTTTAAGTATATAAATGTTAATTAATGAGAAACAAAAAGAAAACCACTCAAAATAAATTTAGATAATAAATTTAATAAACTTTACAAAAATTATAATATATATAGAGATATCCATATATCTATATAGATAGATAGATAGATAGATATAGATGTGCTCTATCCAGAACTGGATGGCATGTATTATGAGTATAATAGTAATATGACTGAAAAATAAAAATAAATTTCAGGAAGTGTCCAGTATGTCAGAGCACATGAACATGAATTTTTACATAATTTTACCAAGTTCACAAAATAATTATAAAATTGGTTGTTGAATTTCTGCCCCAAGTCCATAAAGCCAACATGAATTCCTCTTAGTAATTTTAAACCAGAAAAACAACTATACATCAGATCACTTTGGAGTTGCAATGTGAGCCTTATATGAGTAAGACTTGAATATGAAGGTTGAACAAAAATAGACAGCTGCATTATGGGGTTTATTCACATGATATCACACTGAAATATCCACAGATTACACCAAGAGCCATGACATCTTAATCTTTTCAATGAAGATATTTTAGAGATGTTGAGAAACATGCTGAAGCCATCATATTGAATGTATTAAATAGTTAAGGTCTTGAAAGGAAGGAGCCCAGAGCAAACATGGTGGCAAATGTGGCGGGAGTCAGTAGAGGATTGGAGACACTGATGGTTCTGAACACTCAGGACAAAATGAAGCCTAAGTGATCACACACTAGCAGTGAAGGGGGTATAGGAGACCAAAGGCATAGGAGCAGGAGAGTGGGTGATGAGCATGACAGTGACCCCAAAAGAGTGAGAGAAATCCTGGTAGGTGACAAACATAAGAACAAATATTTCATAGAAAATAGAAAACATTATGGCTACCTTAGGGTAGATGTTGAATATGGGTATACACTGGCAGAAAGAGATGTCATCTCGGTATTGACTGCAAAGTTTGCTTTTTCACTTCAACTAATGGAAAAGTCTTTCTCGTCATTAGGAACGTATCATCACCTAAGACAAGACTTTCTCCTAATTTTAAAACAAATATTGGGTGATGCATATGTGGCTTCCATTAAATTTAATTCTGCTTAATATTTCACCTAAATAGTCCTCATTTAGCTTACATATGATATTAACTGTTACTCATTCATCAGCAGACACAATTCCCTGTCATGTGGCATGCACTGGCTCACAGCCATCCGTAACTCCAGTTCCAGAGGATCTGATGCATGAAATCTACATCAGACAAACATACACCCATAATTTAAAACAAAAAAACCCTATTTTTAAAAGATTGGGCATGGAATTCAATATTAATGCAATAGTAGGTAGAGACAGGAGGAGAGCTACCTCTTGATGGCCACCAGCCTTGCTCCAGTTTCTCTCAGAGAACTGGTCTCAAGGAATTAAAGGAGAGACTGAAAAGACAGGACATCCCATGTCCTCCTCAGGCTTCCATGTACACATATGTGTCTCTCTCTCACACAGACACAACATTTATATAGCCCCCCACATACACACATATGCATACATCCATACAAATAAATAAATAAATAAATAAATAATCCTAGACAAATAATTTACCATCCAAACAGCTTTGCAGCAAAATTGCTGTCAACTTAATGTGCAAAAGGAGCCTGGCCTTTACCAAGCACATCTGTAAGCTTGACCTTGTAAAGAACCTGTCCCTATAGCAAAACACAGAACAACCATGAGCGAGTTCCTTCTTGTCTCTATGGCTTTGCACCATAGCCTTATTGAATGTTTGTTCATCATGTATTTGTCTCTTATGAAAATCAGTTATCCTCACAAACATGCTTACAGTTCTTTATCTCTGCAAGCAGACCGCCTGTATGAAATACAAGATAGCAATCTATTTATTGGACACATTTTATATTGCCATGTTTCTTGCACTTTATTTCCTTTTGTGCTTATGTTTTCAGAGAATTTCAGCCCAAAGATTATCCCTCATTTTATACAACTTCCTTCCTCACCAGTGCTTTTAAACTCATTGGTTGGGTGTACATTATTTGGGTCATGTGTTCATTTCCGCTTGTGTGCACTGTTTTGGGACATGAATATGTGCAGAACTTTCACATCAGCCTCTTTTGTGCTCTAATAATAAACCATACTTCTTTCATAGAGATCCATAGGTCTTTTTTCTTTTAGCTGTAAAATCTGGTGATTCTGCATGGATATGGATGAGAATGCAAACTTTTTGCTAAGTCTCCTAAAACACTTAAATATTACAACACGGGACTCATACTTAGGGTCTCATACATGCTAGGCAAGGGCTCTACCGTGGAGCTCCACACCTCTACAGTCTTGCAACTGCGGAGCTTACAAACGGATGAGCTTGCATCTTCCTCTATATGTCGGGGCAGTTTTCATGTGTCAGATCGTTGAATATTTCTTGTTCCATTTTATTTCAACATTTTCAACAGTACTAGTGATGAATCAATGTAAAATATCAATGTGAAATAATTTTCTCATGTCTACTGTCTTTCATAAATTAACTTACCTCAGGCAGTTTTTTTTTTATTTTGCATTTTGATCCAATTCTTGTAGATTCTGCCATCCAATGTCCAGGTTTAAGAATTTTTAGTTCCAGTTTTAGTGTCCTTTTGTTCTTTTGTATGTATAGATGTTACTACTTTCAAGGGAATAGTTTTTTTTAATGTCTGTTTTTTGTTGTTGCTGCTGGTTTCTGTAGTGGTGATGGGTGGGGAGACAAAGAAATGATCTCACCATGTAGCCCTGTCTGGGCTCAAATTCATAAACCCACCAGCCTTGCCTTCTCTAGTGCTAGGGTGAAGGGTGTGTGCCGACACCTCTGACATTTACTTTCAATTTTTAATTGTAGAGCACTGTATTTAAGAAATGTAGCTTCAGAGGATATTTGCTGATACATTCTTTGTGGCCTGATGTTTGAAATCTTGTTTCATTTGTTATGAGTGGAAATGTTATCCTCCTACTGTTTGTATGAATGTTACATGAAAAGATTTCAGACGTATCCATATATTTCTGGTTAATTTTGCTTTATGGACTTAAAGCTATAAGCAGACACCATTGTTATTTCTTACCTAAAAATAATGTTTTAGCAAGGCAGTCTGGTCTTCATATAGAAGTAGCTGCCACAGAACATAAATCCCAGTTCTCGGTTTCTTGACATAGAGTTGATTTCTCCTCAGGATAGGTCATTGAGTTTATTATCTGTGAGGTAATAACTTGTGTGCCCTCCCTCTTAAGTTGACTTTCCTCTAGTTCATCAGAATTCTGCCCATTCAGGTCCTGGATGGGAGAAAGTATCAAGGATTATTCAGCTATTAAAGAATTGCTGAAGTGTTGGCTGTCTCTCACACGTAAATAAGGAAGAGGGTCTAGCTGTCTTTCCACAAGGAAAAAGATTATTTTGGTAAAAAATAGAAATATTTGGCTCACAAGTTACTGCTCATCCTTAGAACTTCTTTTGTTTTCCCGATATGGAAACTGCAAGATTTTTATAACATTTCATTAGCATAAATTTGCATCCTTCATTTTCAACCTCATTCTCTTTTTAGTTTTGTCTCAGAGAGACATACACTGATTTGTTGTTGTTGTTTGTTAACCCAACCTAGAAGCTGTAATTGTTAATGGGAAAATGTAATCATTTCAAAATTTTAAGGGAAAGTGTGTTTGATAATTCTGTGACTTTATTTCGTATTTACTTTTAGACTATAAATGGTCTTATATATTTTGTTATCGTTTTCAAAGCTTAGGAAAAATATAGCTGGATGGTGTTTTTTGAAATTTTCATTGACTGAATGAGTCAAGGTTACAATTATGTTCTCCTCCTGCTTGATGGCAATAGAATAGAATTCATCCTTGCATTCAGCCTGTAGTTTGTCTTAAGTTTCCCCAGTACTGTCTTCAAGAGCTTTGATCTCATGTTTTCTTTTATGTCACAAATTTTCCTTTGTGGTATTGTAACTCCTCTACTTCTTGCTATTTTAAAGTGTGTTGTTCTGATAATTATCATTGTAGCAATTATTAATTAATAACTATCCATATATATTTGCAAACTGACTGTTCTTGCTAAATAATTTTTACTTATCATTTCTATTCATTTGTTTACTCTTCTTAAAAAAGCTCACGCTTCCATATTTTCCTGTGAGGTTATTGAAAAATCACAAACAATCTTTTCTCATTTCTTAGAAAAAATATTTTTCTTATGTCCAGTTTTCTTTCTGACTTCTGGGTCTCGATGGATCTGTTACTAGTGTTGATTTTTTTTGTAATATTTTCATGAGTAACAAGAAACAAAATATCCCATAGACATTACCCATATATACATAGCAATCAACACAAAACATCATTCTAAAAGAAGCTATCATTTCTCCTTAGGAAATCTTACTCAACTCCCTTCCTACCCCTCCCACCCATCTGCTCCTCCATTTCTTTCTCCTCCCTACTCTTCCCTTCCCTTTCCTTCCTTTCCCTCCTCTTGTTTCATGTTAATATACCACTGTATTCATGAACTTTCCAACTGTGCAACTCTGCTTCTATTCCTTCCTGACTGACAAAACTGGGTGGGGTTAGTAAAATCTCTAAAACTGCACGTGTAATTTATCTTCTCTAGTTTGAAGACTATATTGACATGGCCCACAGAATCAACTAAGTATGGCTCACACAGGGTCTCACAAAGACTGTAGTGGCAATCATGTAGCCTGCATCGGTCTTTGCTAGGTCCTCTGCATTTATGGTGTGGTTGTTTAGCTTGACTATTTGTGGGACTCCTAACAGTGGAAGTTGGGGTTGTCTCTGACTCTTTTGCCAAATCTTGTGACCCTTTTCCTCCTCTTGGGTTGCCTTGTCCAAACTTGATATGAGGGCTTGTGCCCAGTCCTATTGCACCTAGTTATGCCATGTTTGCTTGATGTCCCTGGAAAGACTGCTCTTTTTTGAAGGGTAATGGAGGAGCAGTGGATCTAGAGGGGAAGGGGAGGGGAGGGAAGAAATGGGGGGAGTAAATGGAGGGGAGACTGTTGTTGGGATATGCTATATGATCGAAGAATCTTTTTAAAAAAGAGCTATTTGACCATATCTTCAAATTGATGGTGTGTTTAGGATTGCTCAGCATCTCCTTCCTAAAACTTTCTCCTCCCTTGAACTATCAGGCTAATAATTCTCTTTCATTTTATTTATTTATTTATTTATTTATTTTGCCCTTTCAAGTGACTAAGTTTTTACACAAACTTGAAGTACCTCAAGTAAGTAACATTTCTGCCTTTCAGAAATTAAAGTTTCATGTTTTTCACTGTGGAGGTGTTGGCCTGAGTCCAGTCCCTTCATCACTTAGAAGTTTCTGTTCAATGAGGGATTTTGGATATAATAGAAAAATAAGTCTTTCCGTTAATTTTTGATTTGACATTTACATTTTATATTTGTTATATAAAATACACAACATCCCAATACTGGCATTTTTAATTATGCGTATTCGAGATAAAATGCATCTATTTCTAACGTCTTTTGTCTTTTGAGACAAGATAAAAGGTATATATCATCTTATTACCTAGCCCAGTCGGAAGCCACCACATTCTAGAAATAGCTTACTCTAAGGCGACTCTAGCTTCTGGGAAATGCTTGCCTGTTAAAGCACGTTAGTTGAAGATACAAGTCTAACACATTGACACATATATCACACACCCACACCTACCCCTGGAACAACAACAACAACAACAACAACCTCATTAAATTTAATGAGGCACATGGTGCTATTTTTGATGGGATACTAATGAGAGAATTTTTTTAAACCAAATAGAGTCTTATTAATTTGTGTCAGGAGCAGGAATGGAGACAGTCGTATTAGAAGTGTTAATTCTAATATGGGAATATCTCCAATGGTCCTTTAACTGGCTTAACCAAGTATTTAATTGAATGTATCGAGCTTTGTGTTAATGTTTCATGGCTTAAGATTATCCCTATGTCCAGAATAAGCTTTCTAAAGACTTGTGATTGTTCACCTGCATATCTCCATTATAATGGAGAGAACTTTTCACATTCTCTTTCCCTACTATAGAACAAGAAATTCAAATTATTTCACTTTCATGGTTTTTAAAATGTAATAGAAGAAATGAAATTAAAAGGTTGATAATTTAAATATAACTAAAAAATTCATACTGGAACAGTATAATTCTAAAAAGTAATATTTAGAATACCAAAACTTAATAATATTTCAGTTAAAGTTTATTTTAATTTACATTAATTTACATTTATTATGCATATAATATATATGTTACATATTATATATTTATCATATATTAAATTTTATATTAATAATAAAATACAAAACTTATATCAATTAATTTGGGTGGTATTTCTTCTGCTGATGATCAAGAAACCTGAACATAAATGGAGCTATTTAAAAAAAACATGCTTAATGCATCCATTGACTAACAACAGTCTCATGTGCCTATATATATAATATGTCCAATGTCAGTCAGTGTTTTCTTATATAACATTATTGTTCCAG
This sequence comes from Microtus oregoni, assembly GCF_018167655.1. Taxonomy (NCBI): domain Eukaryota; kingdom Metazoa; phylum Chordata; class Mammalia; order Rodentia; family Cricetidae; genus Microtus; species Microtus oregoni. The sequence continues at coordinate 1,728,511 of NW_024543096.1, forward strand.
CTCAGAGGGAAAAAAGTATGGAATATGAGATGGAAATATAAGACGAACTGTTTGACAAGTCTTGAGTAAGCCATTACTACTTTGTGTCAAACAATGATATGTGTTTATGCTAAGTCTTAGAATATACGGTAGGACATAATAGTTAAACACACGAAACATTTTACCCTTGTGGAATTTATATTCTAGTTAAAGAGTCCAGTACAGGCTAAACCATGGAATAGAGTAAAACGTGGTATATTAGAAGTTGTCATAGTAACTAGAAAATTAAAGCATAAAGAGACCAGAAATTTAAGAAGGATGATCAGAGAAGGTTTTGTAAATATAATATTTGGGCAGAATCTAAAGAAGTTGCAGGTTATCTGCTGTAAGGTTTTGCTCGTGACAGCGATCATGATAGTTTCAATCACTATGGTGATGAAAATGATGATACGGTAGGAAAGGATACATTATATAGGAAACTTTAAAAACTACTTATTTGGAAGATTGCCGTGCCATGCAGTTACTTTAGGAATGACAGCAGTCTTTAATTCCGTATTTATTACACTAAAGTAAAATGTCTCTGTGGATGCAGGCATTAAGGTCATCGCTGACCAGCTGTGTGGTAAAGCAAAGTCAATCAATAGCTTCCAACCAAAGCTACAATGACAAGGACCTTCCCATCATAACTATGGGGACTGTTTCTATTACAGTCATCATGATGATTGCCTGTTGTCCACGTTTCTCTACTATTATTTTATAGATGTATTAACAGTATACACTGTATTCATCTTTTCACTCTGCATAAAAGGAAAGGAATGCCTGGCATTTGTGACAACTGTTGAGGACGAGAGTCATTTCATTATCTGGATATTTGTTGAGATATTCCTAATCTGAGAGCTAGAGATATATTAATAAACCCTAAGAAAAAAGTTCTGAAATAATGGGGTTTGTATATTGGCAGACAATAGTCATGGTAAACTAAGCAAAAAGTGCATATTAATAAAGTGAAATGTTCTGGGGAAAATCAGGTCTGGAGAGAGAGAGCCAAAGTAGCTGGGAGAACAAAAGGGTACATCCTGAGAAGTGTCAGGGAAGGCTTGAGGCAGCAGTGCTGAAGCTGAGTCATCGCTGAGGGCGGCAGTTTATCTTCAACGCATTTTCTGATGGAGGGGGTGTAAATCTAAAAGACTCTATAAGCAGCTAGTGGACTAACGTGGAGCAGCATGGAGGGAGTAGAAGGGGAGAGAAGTCGGCAGCCGGCAGCACTCAACTCATACAAACGTTTTCATCGTCGATAGAGTCTCTATTTCTAGGGTAAGGAGATCCTCCCATAGTTACATGGATGCATTGGAAGTGTGAGGACCTAAGTTCCAATCTCAGCTTGTCTTCTAACTGCTGGGGATGCAGTGGTAGGCAGAGTCCTGGAGCTTACTTGAATAGCCAGCTTAGCCCACTCGGCAAGTACCAGATTTATGAAGCACCTGTTTTCAAAAGGTAAAGGATGTCTCAGGAGCAGTACTATAGGTTGTCCTGTGGCCTCCATGGTCTCCATGAATGTGCACATACATGTGTAGTGTACCCACGCTGTCTCTCTCTCTCACAGACTCACAAAAGTTTATTCGAAGTGGAGGTATGTGCTCTGATACTGATTTGTGATAAGAACACACACATGTACTCTGTGCAGTTTTCATGAATACAATATATATCATCAGTGTGTCAGTAGGATATACAATTAATTATTTCCCCATCTAGGAACTGGGTTCGATGTATGCTTGGAGTAATAATCTCTCTGTGTCCTCTCCTAGTGCTCCACGGGCACTGGTTACCACCATTTCTGTTTTTTATGATTGCGAAATTGATATTATATTACATATATGAATTAAATTATGCAATATTCGTCCTTCAGAACCTGGGTTCTTTCATTTAATATCCTCCAGGACCATTCATGTTGACATAAAAAAAACAGAATCTGCATGTTATTGTAGAATAGCATTCCATGATATGCATACACCACGCATGCACACACACAACTACAAACACACATATGTATATATATACATATACATATATATCACATTTTCTTTGTTCATTAATGCATTGGTGGCTTAGTTTGAGTCTGTAACTTTGCTATGAATAATATACAAAATTCTTGGGAATGTATCCCTTACATTTATTGATTTCATTTACTTCATAAAGATACCCAATATCGGTAATGCCCATGATCTTATTAAATTATTTTGTCATTTCTTTCAACTGTGTAATGAAAATATATATGGCAGGTTAAGAAAGGAAGTGTGGAAATCAGTTAGCAAATCCTCATTTAGGAGGTGAGTCACTCTTGGCCTGATGTAAAATGATAAGGGGATAAAAACTGTAGTTAGAAATATTTTAAATAGGGTAGTTCAAGAGGAAGATGCTAAAAATATTTTGCTTGACTTTAATCACAGAATTTCAAGTAATTGTAAAATGTTATTTTACAGAGCAATAAGAAAAGTAACTAAGTAGTATACATCCCTAATGTTTAAATCTAGAATACTCTGAGATAAAAATTAAGACCAAATAATGAGCTGACTTCCCTGGGTTTGCATTCCTTCCTAATCATGAATCTTATTGTGTTCTACACACATTAAATAGTTGGGAAGATTGCAAGAAATGGAGGCAAAATCTCCTTCATCTTGCAGTTACATTCCAGTCAGCACTGACTCATGCTGTCCTGGCTTCCTAGTGGCTGGTGACATTAAAGCACCATGCGCTATAGGCCGGTGTCTGGTCCAAGACTTATGCTTGTGAATGGCAGACTCAGATGTGACTGCAGAGCCTCTGTGTTTATATTTTCATTGTACTGCCTATCTGATATATTAGAAATTACAGCGTATCTTTGGATAGGCATTATCAAGACAAAAGAGAAATTAAAAGCATGGGATAAAACTGGACTCTCTGAGCATGGCCAACAATGAGGGCTGATGAGAACCCAAGGACAATGGCACGGGGTTTTGAACCTACGTAATGTGCTGGCTTTGTGGGAGCCTAGCCAGTTTGGATGTTCACCTTCCTAGAAATGCACGGAGGGGGGAGGACCTAGGACTTACCACAGGGCAGGGAAATCTGACTGCTCTTTGGGCTGGAGAGGGAGGGGGAGAGGGGGAGAAGGGTGGGAGGAGGGGGAGGGAAATGGGAGGCTGGGAGGAGGAGGAAATTTGTTTTTTTTTTCTCTTTTCTCAATAAAAAAAAAAAGATATTCCAAAACTTGGAAAATGGGGTATATTATATATCCAAGAGACACTATGTTACATGACGACTGAAAATTAAGAAGAATTTCTAGAAACCCCATGAGCAGAATTTCGGATAAAGGTAGCAAGCTGAGCCTAAATAAAGCTGTCTGCAGCGTTTTTTTGTGGGATGCAGCTTTGTGTCCCTGGTCTTTACAAGACACAGCTCAGACCAATACACATGGGACATTTATGAAATGAAAATGCTACCATCAGAAAACCTGTACAGTTAGGAACTAAACGCTTCTAGCATCGCTTGATAGATAACAATATGTGTAGAGAATGAGCCTCTGAGAAACACTTACCATGGTCCCCATGACAGCAATGAGGGATTACAAATCATGGACCTCTTGGGGTCACCTGGGAGTGATGGTTGGCCCTCCACTTGATGGTGCATTAAAAAGAAAAGAAGAAAAGAAAAGAAAACCCTCCATTTACTTGTTCTGAGTTCTTTGGGGTCCTAATTGTTTATTCGCAGGGACATAGTTAGTCCTCTGCATCTGAACACGGAGGTACTGGAGAAAATTTGAAACCAGTATGTATCTTAGAGTGAAAGAATGCACAATACAAATGAACCTTTAAAACTTAGTGTACATGCTTGGTGTCTGAAGAGGAAGTATTGCTATTTGCAAAATTTTGATTCTTCTAAAATTACTATAGAATTTTATGAACTCCAGTGGGTTTTCTGCATGAAGATAAGACGAAATATTCAAAATTTGTTGGCAAGATATATATCAAGAAAAAATAATAATATTATAAATGAATAGCAAGTGAGACACTCCCTAAGAGAAAAAGAAGAAAAATGAAGAAAAGTTGGTAGGCTGTGATTTGTTCCTCTGTAATCCCATCTTCTGTGAGACTGAGGAAGCAGGAGTTATGAAAGTTTGGGCGTTTAGGGGCAACCAAAGCTATATAGTGAGACCCTGTCTCAAAAAAAGAAAGAAAGACAGACAGAAAGAAAGAAAGAAAGAAAGAAAGAAAGAAAGAGAAAGAAGGGGGAGGGAGCAAGGGAGGGAGGGGAGAATAAATTTGGAATTAAACAAATCAAAATTAAATCAGTAAATCAAAAGAGAGGTCATAAAACAAACTAAAGGTCTCTCACTGCAAACCACATCCAGCCTGGCAAAAGGGTTCTGAGGGCAAAGGTGCTTGCTGCCATGCATGGCAAGGTAAATTTGAACACCAACACCTGGTTGCTGGAGAGAATGAACTGTATTTGCCAAGTTGTCCTTTGACTTCTTTACGCCCACCCGGCACAGGCAGCTACATACGTGCACACACGTGTGCACACAAAGCAAGTAAATCAAACTTAAAAAATGATTCGTGTAGACCACAATAGAGAAGTCACAAATCAGTGGGAAGAAAAAAATATTAATCAGGACAGCGTGCCACTGAACAGGCTGAATGTATAGAAGCAAATTTAAAGCATTAGTGTCCCTGTGCGCACACACACACACACACATCTAAAAATAATATCGTTTACAGCATTTTGAAATTTGGGGGGGAAATGAGTTACAACCTAATACTTGAAAATAAAAGAAATTTCTAATATATGAAATACAAATATGAAAATGAAAAAAAATTCAACAGTTAATTGTCATAATATATAATAAAAATAGCATGCTAATCTACAGATTCAAAAAGTATCATTTAAAATTGGGATATTAAATAGAGTAATTTTTCTAAAAGTTTAGTAGGCTTATAAATCTCTTCAAATAATAAAGATTAATCCAACGAAAATTATAAAATTTAAAGAATGTCAGCAGTAATATCAAAAAAGGCAAAATATTTAAATGACTATAAAAGAAATACAAAGCTAACATAACTGTTTTCCTGTAGAATTCATTAGTTATTTAACATTATCTTTGGGAAAATATGAAGTAAAAGCATCTCACTTTTAAATTTTGGTGCACTAAGACAGCTTTGGGCAACTTCTACAGAACTAATTAATTAATTAATGTTGTATTTCATTAGCCTTTCTAAATTTGAACTTTGGACACAGCAGTTCTCTTTCTAAGAATTGCTTGTAGGACAAACAAATATGAAAAAAAAATATTTAAAGGATATGTTAATTTGGTGTTCCTCATTCATTATGACAAAAAAGTTAGGAGCAAATAATTGATGAAAGCAATTGAAGGGCAAGTGTGCTATGGTGGGTCCCTGTAGAAGGATGGTGTAGAGCCGTGGAGCTGATGATGCTCACAGGATGCTGTTAAGCCACGGAGCTTATGATGTTGTTCACGGGATGATGTTAAGCCATGAAGCTGATGATACTCACAGGATAGGGTAGGGTCATGGTGCCCACGGAGCTGATGATGCTCATTGGATAGTGTTAAGCCATGGATTTGATGATGTTCACAGGATGGTGTAGGGCCTGGGAGTTGATTATGCTCACAAGCTGGTGGGTGGCCATGGAGTTAATGCTTCAGGATTGTGCCAGAGAAGAACCTTGATGACATAAGGTTCAAAATACAAAAAAGGTATGTTTAAATTTGACCCACATATGAAAGAAACAAATATAAACTTATGCAAAAATATAATATGTATAAAGAAATATATAAATTTATTAATATAAGTAAATATAGCTAGCAATAAGATAATTATTGAGTTAAGTGATTACCTATGGAATTAGTTTCTATTTTATATTTTTTCCATATATTTTAGTGTAGATATATATATATGTAATTAGGAATTTTTTGTTTTAGTATAGTTTCTTCATAAAGCCAATGTGCACTAATGTCTGAATTAATAATTATAAAAAGTTATTGTCTAGACATTTAACTGTTTCAAAGGCTTTATCTAAAAGGAAAATATGATAATTAAAATGCCAGACCTTAGACAGAAGGTTTAGGGAATTAGTTTGTCACCAGAGAGTCTTCTTAGAGCTACCAGAATCACAGTACATAGAAATTGGCAATACTGCCAATATAAGTTTTAAGTTCAGGTCAGCATATGGATACTGAAATCTCACTTATGGGATGTGTGGGAAACTGCAGTTCATCAATATGTAAGGAGAGTATTCAAAGCTTCTCAACTATACTGACAGTTTGGAATTTAGCAAACAGCCAGCTATATACAAGAAGACTCAATTTATTTATTTACTTCTTTTTTGAAACAGAGAATATTATGTAAGTGTGACATATATAAATAAAAGTAATTGGAAGGTTGGGGAAATGAAGGCAATATCAGAGTACCATGACCCCTGAATTATAGTCTTGTGAATTACAGTCTTGTGGGGAATAACGTAGAAGAATCAGATGATCTGGGCAATTTTTCCCATATGCCTTTGGTACACCAGCTCCATTTTCTCTCATTTTCTCTCCATAATTTTATCACCTGAATTGCATTGCAATAAGACTGCTAAACACAAGTTGCAGCTCTCTCATGAAATTGATGCACATAGGAAACTTTCACCACACTTAGTAATCATAGTGGGAGCGTTGTTTGAAAGCTTTGATGTGGGCCAGGCACAGAGGTACACATCTTTTTTTGTTTGTTTTTCGAGACAGTGTTTCTTTATAGCTTTTGGAGCCTGTTCTGGAACTACCTCTTATAGACCAGACAGGTCTCTAACTCACAAAGATCCACCTGCCTCTGCCTCCCAAGTGCAGGAATTAAAGGCATGCATCACCACTTCCCGGCTAAGGTACACATATTTAATTCCAGTTCCAGAGAAACAGAGTCAGTCAGATCTCTCTGAATTAACACACATACACACAATTAACACACACAAACACACAGAGAGAAAGAGAGAGAGAGAGACAGAGACAGAGAGAGACAGAGAGAGAGAGAGACTTGATGATGTACCTAAAATTTTTGCCAAAGTTCACCAAGAAGTGTTTGGAGTTTACTCTCAAATATTAGCATTTCGGAGTCAGAACTTCCTATCAGGTATCTCCCTGGCAACATCAAGCACCAGGGCATCTGCTGATGGCCATCAGTCTATGAAGTCATGTTCTCAAATAGTGTTTATTCCACATCTGTGATTTCTGTACTACAAGGCCCTGAGGACTTAAACCATATGTACTGTATTTGCATTAATGGGAACTTGAGAAGGAGAGTCCATAACACTTAAAATGTTTAGCTTTCTCCCTCCCATCGTGCGGGCACATGCTAATAACTACTCCCAGACCTTGTATGGAGGAACTGTAGGAAGCAACATGCAGTACGCTCATTGTTTTAATTCAAGAGCCTTAAAAAACAATAGTTGCCATCCGTGCCTCTGATAGTTTGCCAGGTTTTCAACTTCTTTGGTTTTCCCCTCTTCCGTCGTGGTGCACTATCTCAAATGCATTCCAAACAGCACATTATCCCAAGTCTTTGTTTCTTCTTCATATATATATATATATATATATATAGTCACTCTTTCTTTAAAGTATATTTAGAAAATCCAGGGCCTTAGCCAAATTCCAAAGAAGCACATCTTAACTTTACTTCCAAGAGGCAGGAAATTGCTTATCAGCAATGAGTCCCCCACTTACAAGGTTGTTGATTGCCTGACCCTAAAAGTCAAAAGGACTACAGGAGACACTGTGGGTTCAAATATCCAAATCTTATCTTACATATGGGAACTTTTGAAAGCATCTTTTAAACAGAGAGAGGGGGAGGGAGGATGGGAAGGATGGGGGAGAGTAGGAAGGAGGAAGGAGGAGGGAGGGAGGGAGGGAGGGAAAGAGGGGAGAGGCAGAGAGACAGAGAGAGACAGAAGTTGTGTAAAGGAGCATAGTTTCAAAACTACATCTCTATAGGAAGCATGCAGGAGACTACATTTCAGGACAATTCAATGGTTCTTGTAGCCAGTCTGAAAAGTTAAGGCCAGTGTTGTTTTAATGAAATAAAATCAAGAAAGAATAGAATACAATAGAAAATACCAGACCATGTTTCTTTTCGTGAGGGGGATATTCTTTTAATAGTCTTAAAATTATATAAGGTAAATATATAAATGCACAAATATACACAAAGTATAAATATTCAATACTACATAAAAATAGAGATAGATGAAAAAATGAAGAGCTAAGGACTAGGTAGATGACGTGTGTGTGTGTGTGTGTGTGTGTGTGTGTGTGTGTGTGTGTGTTAGAGAGAGGGAAAGGGTGTGAAAAAGATAAAGAGAAACTCCGATAAAGGTTGGCAACATAAATATATTTCTTACCATGGATCATGGCCAAAGCCGCCTGAAAGCCAGATTATGCCTCCAGGCCAGTGGCTCCTTTAACTTTGGAATAAATTTTTCTCTTAGAGCCTCCTCCATCTGCTTTTAGGCAAATTTCACAAGCTGCATATAAACCTAATCTAATTAAATCTCGAACTTTTAAAGAAAATTGTGGAGGAAACTCAGTAAACTGTAGACCCAATGCTATAAGCCATTCATCAAGGGTAGCAGATTACAAACTCAGTGATGCTTCTTGTAACAGAGAAATGTTCTCATGAGAAAAAATGTTCCTTTTAAAGTCTTAATCCCTAAGACTCCGGAGAACAGTCCCTGGCACATTAGTTTAAAGGGGGTCTTGGGAATTAGGGGGACAGTTCTGCATTGGTAGCTTTAGATATCATTTCATCAAGTTAGATTATTGCTTGGCATTAGGAATTACCTGGCTAATAACAGTGAATCTGACCTGATCTAGCTGGCGGGATGCTGTAGTTTAGTAAGGCATATTGGGAAAGTTTGTGCTGGTCCCACTGGAGAATGGCATGTATGCTGGACAGAATACAAACTCTAAAAGTTAGGCCAAGAACATGGGCTGTTTGAAGGCATTCATTATCCCCAGAAATAGCCGAGACTTCTTCTTTTTATGGGTGTTTATTTATTTGTGTATTGTATGGGCACGCACATAGAGGCCAGTGGACAGCCTGCGGGAATTGCTTTTGTTGTTCTGCTAGGTTGATTCCAGGAATCAAACCCAGGGTGTCAGTCTTGGCAAGCATCTTCATCTGCTGAGCTATATTGCCAACCCAATAAGGACTTAAGATCCATTTTGGCAGTCATTAACTATACTATCATGGCTATTTCCAGATACTCTAATAATCAAGCTACCTCAGAGGTATGCATTGATTATTCTATTTTTTTTTAAATTCTGAGGATTGCCTTGACATCCCTATTGCAGCTGAATATTATCTTGAACTTCTAAAATGGCTCCTTCCCAAGTATTATGGGATTACAGATGCACACCACACTCAGATTATAAGACTCAAAGTCTATGGACTTCCTGAATGTTTGACAGGCACTCGGTCAACTGAACTACATACCCAATTGCTTGTGTTACGATGTGGATATGTGAGCCTGCTGGGCAGTGAACTTAAAGTACTGGTAGAGGGGAAAGAGTCAATGAGGATTGAAGACACACAGCAGAATGTTGAGCCCAGTTCTTAACAGTGTGACTAGCAAAAACATCTTTAACAACTGAGTCCATTATATAAGCTACCACAATGAGTGGAGACCAACCATGAAAGCAGAACAGAATATAGTGAGAAGCTGAGCTTGGTAGAACTCAGTGCTGATGGCCAAGTGAATGTTCAATTCGAAGAGTTGGAGATTGTGTAAGGTCTTCTTAGGATAAAGGAACAGTCTTAATTAAACCTCAAGCATCTTAAAAGTCAGAGGCGGAGAAACAAGCTGCCTCAGCTTTGTGGAAAGGAGAGTAAAAAGCCAAGCAATGGAAAGAGTGTTAGCAAGCTCGGGCCTCCATGAAAGAGTCACTGTATGTCAAGTAAAAGTGGTATATCATCTTTTCAGAGAGAGATACATTGGCACAGCTCACCCAAAACAGCATGCTGGGTTGACAGTCAAAGAAGTGGTTGTGAAAAGATGTCCACACCTCTAGCCCTGTCATGGGGCCCATTCTGTATCTTCTCCGTGGCCAGTCACTTCTTCCTTCTGGTCTACCAAGTCATATGCCACCTAAATCACAAGGCCTTCTGTTAGCTGGTACCACAACTCTTCTGAATCAGCCTAGGGCAGCTGAGCTTTCGTTCATTCTACTGACAACCTGTAGTATGCCAGGTTTCTCAATCAAGCACAAGCACATCTCACCTTCAGAATCTGAACTCTCTTAGTGCCGTGTAAAAGATGGATAAGTATAAAACTTTGGTGTCACAGTACAGATGGAGCAGGTACAGACTGTCAGAGAGATAGCTTCTATATAGCCCCTAGAGACGTTCACTGTTTCCCAAAGAGATGATGCTGAAGGAGTTTCCAGAATTATGAGGGAAGCTTGTAAAATCCAAGTGACAATTAATGAATCAATCAGCCAAGTATTAACCACATTGTTTGTGCTTATGGTGTGTCAGACGCTATTGTGCTATTTGTCATAGATAATATTTCTTGTAGCCCTTATGATGTTGTGTGAGGTAGGTAGTAACATTTTTTCAGACTATAGGTAGAGATGTAAAAGCCCAGATTCTAAATAACTTGATCATGATTAATAAGGAAAATAAAAATGGAAAAATAGAGACAAATTATAAAGTATTAAATTAAGATTATAGCAAGGAGTGGAGACCGAGAGTTGATTATACCACTCCAATCACCATCAAGGAAGTTAGTCCAGAAGTTATGGCAAAGTACCTAACATGGAATAAATGTGCACTAATAGGACTGAAATATAGATTTGTCACTTTGGAAATCTAATATTCAGCAATACTAGTTCCCAAGTGAGAGACACGTGGACATCCAAGTTTTTTTCTGGTCTTATGGTAACCAGGAAATGGAGTCAGCCTGGATATCTATTAACTGAGTAATGGATGATGAAAATACATTACATTTACACAATGGAATTTTGCCCATCCATAAAGAAGAATAGAAAACAAAAATTGTGAATTTCGCAGGAGAATGGCTAAAACTGGGAAATGCTACTGTGAGAACTAGTGTATATATTGGTTAAAAAAAGCTAGAGATATATCCGTGATAAGAAGAAATAAAAGGAAGACTTTCAGGAGAAGGGTGGGGAAGGCAAAAAGAATACATATCATATGAAAGTAGCAGAGGGTATGCTAGGGAGAGAAGGGTAGGATAATCTGGAGCAGCAGGAGATGAGTGGTGTCAACCAAAACTAAATATGTATGAAAATGCCATAAAAAAAAAACCCTTCTATCTATAAATGACTTAAAAAGAAATGTCAGAAAAAAAGAGCTTGAGAGTTTATGGAGAGAGCTCACTGGGTTAAGTTCCTGCTGTGTAAGCTCGAGGACCTGACTTCGCCACCCCTCGAATATGCCAGAAGCCAGGCATGGGGAGGAGGATGCCTGGAGCCCCAGTCTTGGTGTGGAATGGAGACAGCCAGAAGCCTACAGTTCATTGACTAGCGGCTCTGCCGAGTTGGGCTTGAGCCTGAGGTATAATGGGAGATTTCTTTCAAAAATAAATGTGCAGAGTCATTGTCAACCTTAAGTTTCTCCACACCAGTCCACACACATGTACACACATGCAGGTACATACTTCACAGACACACAGCATCACGTGCAAGTTTAAAAACAAACAAACAGACAAATAAATAAATAGAGTTTAGTTAATTCTATTATTTAAGAGCACTTGTTTAGGGACTAGAGAGATGGATCAGTAGGGCCTACTATTCTTCTACAGTACCTGAGTTAAGTTCGCTTACATAAGGGGATCACCAGGGGATGCTAAGGAAACTCGACTTGAAGGATGAGTGAAGGTCTAGAGGCCACGTGAGTAGCGAGCGGGTAGCAGCCTGTCTGTATCCTGCAGGGCTGTACCTTCCTGATCTTGCAGTCTCGGATAAGATGCACCTGTCACCATCCTCTTCTTTTCTTCTATTTAACCTCTCTAAAATTCTAAGATTCTCCTCCAACATTTTCCTCTGAGCGGTCCACTTTACTACCAGAGAGGCTGGCATTTTCCCTAAGAATCCTTATGCTTCCATCGTCACCGTGAGTTAGTTGATTCCCATGCTGTTTTTTTATGTCCTGCTGAATAGTCTTCTTGAGAACAAAGGCCACTACTAACTTGTTTGGGGTTGCCTCAGTTCCTAGAGTTAAAACCAGGGCAGAGCTTTGGGTTAGTAGGCATCTCAAGATCAGTGATTGCTAGGTGACTCCTCATGTTTTGAGGGGAAACAAGCAACACAGGTGTCCAAGTATGTGCAAAATTAGACCTGGTTTATGCCTCTTTATTGAGGTAAGTTGGTAATAGGGATTACTAAAGTACTAGTGGTTGGTGTCAAAATAGCAGTTTAGATAGTAAATTATTTGGTCACCCTATTAATGGAACAACCAGGATTTCTTTTCTTAACATTGTCATTTGTACAAACTCCTATTTCCAACACAGGCACCATTTTGTATCCTGTAATAAGGTGTGTTTAGGTTTGGGTGTACGTTTTTATCATAGCATGGAGTGATAGGTCATCCTAGATACACCATTTATCAAGTGGCCTGTTGCCCAGTTGATACATTCTACTGTCTAATATAGTCACGGGTGATTTTTCTAAGTGTTGCTCAATTCTCTCTGTGTATCTCTGTGTATATATACCATAGCATCAACAATGGATGTTCACATATATGTTGTATATATTATATATCAACAAACTATTATTTTAGAAACATGTTAGTTTTGAGAAATTTTCTAATTCTGTGTCCCCAGGTAACCCAGGGAATTTGCAGAATTCTCTTGTCTCCCAAGTTCTGGAATTACTGATGTTGTGCCACCATATATGACTTCATGATTGATTTAAAAATAATTACTTTAAATAAACAGGTATTCTCCCTTAGGTCAGATTACTTATTTTGTGCATTTTCAATATAAATTGATATTTCATCAATGTATTTAATGGAAATAAAAAACACCCCCTTTATTCATGAGTTTCTAATTAAACAGAAAGTTAGTCTATCAACCTTAATGAATGATTATGCTAGTTAAAAAAGAATTCAAAGACAGACATCACTAGACTCTTGATTCAGCACAATGTCAAAATGATCAGTGTAGTAATAAGGGGTGGCGGGGCTGCGCCCCTAGCACCCCGGCCGCCTGCTCGACTAGCTTATGCCCCGAAATAACAACACACAAACTGTATTCATTTAAACACTGCTTGGCCCATTCTCTTCTAGGCTAATTCTCACATATTAATTTAGCCCATTTCTAATCATCTGTGTGTAGCACCCCAAGGTGCGCTTACCGGGGAGATTCTAGCCTAGTCCATCCTGGGTCGGAGCTTCATCCCGGGAGCGGGGCATGGCCTCTCTCTCAGGCGTCTGCTCCTGAGAGCAGAGCGGTCGGTCGAGACTCTGAGCTCACTTCCTCTTCCTCCCAGCGTTCTGTTCTGTTTACTCCTCCCACCTATCCTCTAACCAATAAAATGGGCCAAGTCAGTTCTTTTATTAGCCAATGACCTTCCTCCATCATATCAGAAATCAAAAGCAAAGTTTTCCCTTTCCTTCTTGAATTATGTAGCTCAGCCTAAGAAGACAATGTCATCAGTTGATCTCCAGATCCTCATTCAGTAATGCTTTGTCTTCCCAAAGCACACAGCCAGACTACAAGGGAGGACATAGACTGATATTCCTTGTAATCCATAGTCTGCCTTTCCTCATTCCCGAAGACAAAGTGCCATTCATCACGGGGAATCATTCAAGTGTGCCTTGGCTAATCTGTGTTTACGAGATAGCATAGAAGTATTTTGTTTGTGTCTGAGAAAAGAGTTATAAATCACACTTCTGTAGATCATAAATACACATTTATCTTTAGAATGTATCACCAACTGAGTCATTTTGATGTAAATATTGCACCTCTCAAATATAATGATGATAATAGAGGCTGTGATTCGAGGAACTGTACAAGTGCTCTCTTCAATAACTGAAAATATTTAAATTCACAGAATCTTTAACATCCCGTGTGGAGTGGTAGACAGACGTGCCATGGGGTGGGACTTACAGAAGTTGTGATTATTTACTCTGGGAAAATCAAAACAAACTCCCTGACTTCTGTCAAGAATGGCTCATAATTTCTTTGTTGGTATGTATGGGCCATGATCATTCAAAGCCTGGGAGCCCCAGCATCTTCTTCCCTTGACTTCTGTCATCATAAGGGCTCCCTAGAAAAGGGCTAGAGATGACACGAGAGGCACCACACCTGTCCATGCCCCTTCCTTCATCTAAGCTTTGGAAGACTGGCAGACACCAGTTTTTTGGTAGGAGGGCCCTACGACCACAAAGAATTTTTCTTTTCATAGTTTCTAACTTGCTGCCATCTTTGTCTTGAAACTACCATCATCGCATGCCATTTTACTTGAGGATGAAGGCACAGATTTTTATCTGTATCTTCTGTTCTCTCAATGTAGAAAATAAAAAAGTACACCTACATTCATTTCTAAGTGGCAGTATTATAATTCAGCAGATTTCTGGTTCTCTCTGAAACCTGGAGTTGAATTGCCATGAGCCGGAAGGCAGTCAAGCTGCTGTTTTTCCCTGAGCTGTATTTCTCTATAAGCATCTAATTGTTTCAAAAAGTGATGTACAGTATGTGAAAACCTGAATCTGATGCAAATAAGTCTGTATGGCACTAACGCTAACAGGTGTTCTCATTAATGTAAGTAGACACGGAACAACTCTTGAATGTTTTATAAACACTCAAAATCATTGCCAAGTATGTTACAATAGCACAGAAATACTTACATATGGGAGCATCTTTTATTCCTATTGTACAACCTCAGCACTTGCTAGCAATAGGCTCGTATGAGTGATAACACTTTCATTTGCGTAAGTCACCATATCTGAAAATTAGCTAATGTATTATCTACGTGGAAGTACTTGTGGCATAAATAGTACCATCTCCCAGCAGACTTCCCTTGTTTAGTAGTGGTAACAATGCCTCAGTGAAGCCAATGACTGCAGCTCTGAAGAATCAGCAATAACTATTCTACATCATGGTGGTCCTCTAAGGAACCGACCTGTTACTTTCTGAATTAGCTCCAAAAATCTTGAAATCATGTCCATTTCCTTATACTACACCTCACAGGTAGGAATTTCCAGACACAGGGTGGGATGCCAGGACAAAACAGCATGGATGATCTCTCCCCAACACAGTGTGGCTTGGAAGTGCAATTGAAAGCACTAAAATCCAATCAACCCTTGGTGTTTCTTGGCTCCTCCAGTTTATAAACCTGTTTTCTGATGACTAAAATGTGTTGGTTGGTGGAAAAATACCTTCCTTTGATAGTTCTTCTCAAAGTTCAGAATGTTTTTTCTAGCCTATCTTGCTAAAGTGGGTAGCAGTGGATATCAGTTACCTCATATTACGTGAAC
This sequence comes from Microtus oregoni, assembly GCF_018167655.1. Lineage (NCBI taxonomy): Eukaryota > Metazoa > Chordata > Mammalia > Rodentia > Cricetidae > Microtus > Microtus oregoni. Next base: position 1,744,011 of record NW_024543096.1, read on the forward strand.
TAATGAAATCTTATGGCACCTTTTGGGCTTTTATTGTAATAGAAGATGAGTTAAATTTATCATGTCAAATCAAACAATAAAATAGTATTCATTCGCTGTAGTGAATAAAATGGATCATTTTTTATCTATCTGCCATCTTAATAGCTTCTGGATTTGTGAGTTGTTCAGCCACACATTGGCATTTGCCAATGACCTCTAGCAATTAGAGCATAAGAGGGTAATGGAAAGATCTGCAGGAAACTGAAATTTCTATTTCTGTGGTATGGTGTGACAAAAGAGACATAGTTTATGTGGATGTTTGAAGGGATGTTCATTTTAGGAAAGCCTTTATTGAAAAAAAATGGGATCTAAGTTGATTTGGATGAGACGTCATAGAAAGTCAGGGTTCTGGCAGAGGAACAATCTTGTCTAAGGGAAGTGACAAAAATCAGGATAGGGCTGTCAGGGAACAAAATGCTTTCTGTATGTCTGGATTCTAGAAGTGCAAAGGGAAACTGAGGAGCACAAAGCTGTAGAACCAAAGGAACCCCGGCACACATGGTGTAGCAGCCCAATGAAAGGACTGTCATTGTACCGTCACTCACACGTGGGACAACCTTCTGAGTGGCAATCACACAATGTAATCAAAGTTCCAAATTGCACAGATCATTTTCCTGGGGCTGCTTTGTGTGGTCTGGAAGAGATACGACTGATGTCATGGAGGAAGTGAAAGATAGAGCAACTCAATCCGCCTGGGGGGAATAGTTCTTTTACAGTTGCAAGCATACAAATTTTCATAAAGGTATACATGCTATTTATAGTAAGATAAACATATAATGTTTACAAATGGATCCAAAATGGGTACAAAGAAAAGAGCCCATACATTTAGCCTCTCCTATGGAAAAGGAGATCTTGTACTTCCGAGATAATTTTCTTATTTGTATATTATTTATTTTTAAAAGATTTTATTGAAAACAGATTCATCTCTCATACAACACATCCTGACCACAGTTTCTCCTCCCTTTGCTCCTCCCTGCTGCCCTCATCTCCCATTTTCCCAGACTCCTCCTCCATATCCTCTTCAGAAAAGAGCAGGCCTCCAAGAGATGACAGCCAAATAGGACAAAACAAGATACAATAAAACAAAGCAAAACACCTCATGTGGAGGCTGAACATAGCAACCCAGTAGGAATGAAAGAGTCCCAAGTGCAATCAAAAGAGTCAGAGATACACCTGCTATCAAAAAAACACCAAGCTAACGGCCACAACATTTACACAGAGGACCCAAAGCAGAACCATGCTGGCCTGTTGCTTGCTGTTTCAGACTCTGGGAATCCATGTGAGCCCTACTTAATTGATTCAGCAGGCCATGTTCTCCATTCCCTCTGACTCCTACAATCGTTCCTCTCCCTTTTTCATGGTGTTCTCTGATCTCCAAGGAGAGAATACAATGGAGACCTCCAGGGTAGCCTCACTCTCTGCATGATATCTGGTTGTGGGTCTCTGCACCTGCTCCCTTCAGCTGTCAGAGGAAGCCTTTCTGACGACAACTGGACAAGCCTCGGATCTATGAGTGTAGGAGAGTATCCTGAGGAATCATTTCATTGATATTTTTTCCAATTGTGTTTGGTTCTACCTAGGTCTCTGGGCTAACCGGTGTAAGGATCCTGGATTTTTAGGCAGTGTGGGGCATGGTGTGGGCCTCGAATTAATCCAAACATTGGATGCCACTTCCACAATGTCTAAATCAGCATTGCCCCCCACCCCCCGGGGCAGTTTGCAGGTTGAAGGTTTTGGTATTCAGATTTCTTTTTCTGTAGTCTTCAGAGTAATGTCTTGTACCAGCCTGGTATTTTAAGAATCTCTCTGGAACACCCTCAGCCAACAGCTCAGTTGAATATAACCCACTACTACTACTAGAAGCCTTGCCTGGCTACAAAAGACGGCCAATTCAGACTCTATGCTCCATCACCACAGTCCTCACTTGGGAATTTCCACCGCACTAGGTTTTCCAATTTAAAAAAGAAATCTTTGAATTGGGCCTTAATTGAATAAAAAGAACAATAAAGTCTTCCACTTTGAAACTGATGGAGGCAACAGGGGTTCAAATGTCATGAGACTGCATGAGTTAATAGACAAACATGACTATATCTCAGGGAGTAAGTGAACTCATGTCAGGAACGGGAGCAGGGGACACAGGTCATGGACCAATTCATTTATGTTGAGATGAATACTGTTCTCAAAAATCAAGAGCCAAGGAACTCTTCAGATAACGTCATATGCCCTCAGCTTTGTTCCTTTGCTTTCCCAGTTGTTTGTTCTTGTAAGCACCGCAGGCGACTTCAGCTCACGCGACAGCTCTGGGAGCTGCTAACCTGACTTCTAATCAGTTAGGCAGTATTCTTGCATGAATATTAAGGGGACTGTTTCTCAATACTTAAAACATTTTAACACAGATAAATAATGAAAGCGAGTTTTGTTTTCTTGTTTGTGTGACATGGCTATGGAGTTTAAATATATTGCTAATAAATAGTTGGCAAGGGACATGGGCATGAGTGTGCACTATAGGGCCAACTTCATTATGCAGAACAAACCTCTGATGCAAGAATTCATGGACCAAATTATTTAAGTGTCAAAAGTACAGCTCAATTTCAATTAAAAAGCATTGTTTCTTGAAAGGCTGCCCTTAAACCTTATATTTCAGAATGCTCTTGAGATCTGTCGAGTATGTAGTTCAACATTTGTTTACTTTTCATTAAATAAGAAATTGCTTACATGGGCAGGTTATGTTGATATGATGACACCACTGAGGTTTCCAATAAATGTGCATGCAAATCAATCACCCAAATGCATTGAAAACATAGCCAATAAACATCTGGAAACTAATGAATACACATTTGTTGACACAGGGGGAGCTGTGGAAATGCAGGATCCATTGGTGGCCAGGCTGATTTAGTGGCTACAGATTTAGGAAGGGTTCATGGCATCAGAAGGAACGGGGCCATTGTGACATGGAATTCAACATCTTTCATATATGTAGAACATTTTCCGTCCCTTAAAACAAATATTCCCTAAGAAAGTATAAAACATCTTTCTGACTTGCAAAGTTTTTGCAGTCTATCATTTAAATTACTTAAATAAAGGGCGCTTTACCGCTCCCCAAAGTGAGAATATAACACCCTCCGTACATATTAGCTTGATCTTCTTGACAGACCAGAGAAGTGTTTGTGTGTGCCAATTAAAACAAAAGTGAGTCCCTAGTGGCTTGTTCCTCATACAACTTCTGAAGACTGCTATCATTGTTTGCTAGGGTAACCCTGAATAAGGCTGCGCTCCAATGCAAACAAAGTTTCTAACCTTTCATGACTGATGGGGGTTACAAATGCATTTTAATAAGAGAGTTACCAAAGCAACATTTTCCTGTAATCAGCATATATTTACTTAACATCCAGCAACACTGGGAGCACAAGATAGATACTTTCTCACAAAGTGACAAGGAACATTCTGGAAGACACACTGAAGACCATTCACGACAGGCTGATGTTTCACCCTTAGTTTTAGTTAGCTTTACTCTAAAAAGCTTTTATTTTATTTTTTTTTTTAAGTTTGGAGTTACTCAAGGAGACTGCAATTTGAAACTGACATAGACCCGATAATATCATTCCTTTAGTGGTAATAAATGCCTCTGAGGCCCAGTAATTGAACTTTAAGTATAACCACAACAACCTGTACTTGATCATCTATAGCAAGGAGTATGACGCAAGATGAAAACAATGTTAGCCTGAACTGTTATTCTTTATAAGCTTTTATTGCTTCAATTTTAGGTCTTGCTATCTCATTATGACATAGTCAAAATATACATCTATATTTTATTCGCTGAGGACTCAATAAAGATATGGCCAAAATTAATATCACAAAATAATTCATGTTCACTTCAGATAAGTTTAGTATAGTTTGACATAACTTTTTATTTCTACTTAATTTAATTCAAGAGCAGTGATACCATCATGAAATACAAAGTATCTCCAAATGTAGGAGTAATCCAATTTCCTTCCTCTTGCTTGTTTCTAGACCACTATAGCCACGTCATTTAATATGCCTTGAGGCTCCTTGGTCATTTGGCATCTTTTTATTATACATCTCCTATGCATAATTTCAGCATACTTAAGATGGACTATCTTCTTGAGTTCTTTGTCAAATTCAAATTCTAAGCAAAATGTGGATGACATGCATTTGAATGCTGGGTTGCTTTAGTTCTTTCTAGGGTTTGAAATTTCTGAATGCCTCAAACTGGCCATAAACACGTTATTTTTCATAGCAAAAGAGTAGTTATTTGTAGAAAGAGGAACAAAAAAATGATAAATATGAGGCTAGAGATGCTGTTTACTGCTCCTTCTTTATGATAGCAGTAAGCAAGTGAACAGTTTGTCCATGGTCATTTCTCTAACTTTTGTGACTGACGTGAAATCATTAAGGGCCTTTTCTGTAGACTTATGTAGCTCTCTGTTGGATACAACTGGGTGCTTTCAACTGTTGCACTAGAAATAAAGGTTTTTAGAGTCTCTTAATTCTATCAGTTAAAATAATACCAATTTCATAGCATAGCGTCCTCATCATTTACTTCATTTGAAAAAAATACTTTATGATGTAGAGAAGCTGCACTTTAGATGTTTAAGTGCTTTGAGATCTCTAAAGCTAGCTTCACTTTGCATACAAAGTAGTAGTGGTATTTATGTCCTCAATACCTCAAAGTTCTGATTCCATCAACCTTTGAAAATAACCCATCACGGCCAACAGTTATACACAATTCCAAGATGCAAGTGCAGCCACAATAGCTATGCCCTCCTTGTCATGAGTATGGTCTGTGCCACTCACTTTGGGACCTAGGATAAATCATTTTCTATGGTTATTTATCTTAATATGTAGATGACCTATGTAGCCAAACAGATTTACAGTTCTTAACGGGAAGGGTCATAGATCACTAACTTCAAACACTGCTCCCTGTATTTAATGGGCAATCCATCAGTCTTTGTTGATAATTAGATATGTAATCAATTATAAACATGTCTTCTCATATAAACTTACCATAGACATGGAATTATCTGTAGCATTTATTATGCAACTGAAAAGGTGGTACATCAGAGAGAAAGAAAGGAGTACAATGGCATCCCAGTATCATTACTTGCCATCCCAGGAATGTTTGAGTTCAACAGAAAACAAAAAAGTCAATAATATTTACTTATTAAATATGGTTTGCTCATGCATCAATGTACCCATTGATAATTATCATACTTATTTAGCTACTATTTACGAAAGATAGATAATGGCTCAATTCAAATGTGTGCTATGTTTAATCTGTGTAGCCAGGAGCAGTTTTATTCTTTATTATTTTAACCTTCCCATTCTCCACATTTTATCTATCTCCAATAACCAGAAAAAGAGAAGATTTAAAAATAGTTCACTTCTATGTTAATAAAACCAAAGAAGTTTTTATTACTATAAATGTCATTATACATAGTTATTTTTCATCCAAATTAAAACCTAATACTGCCTTGTTGACCATAATGATACTTGAAAACGTCAGAAAGGACACCAGTGAAAAATACAAATGCTTTCTTTTAAAAATAAAACACTATTCTTTGAAGATGTTCTCAGTTAACATACCAATATTCAATTCACTTAAAAAAAAATTGTCCCATCGGGCGATGGTGGTGCATGCTTCTAATCCCAGCACTCAAGAGGCCAAGGCAGGCGGATCATTGTGAGTTCAAAGCTGGCCTGGTCTACAAAGCAAATTCCAGGACAGTTAGTTAGGGCTGTTAAACAGAGAAACCCTGCCCCCCCCCCCAAAAAAAAGAAAAACCCAACAAAACAAAACAAATTGTCCCACCACAAGTCCTATCGTGGAGCATGAAATTTACAAACTCAACTCTGTCTATGGAGGCACCAAAGATACAGACCAAAGTCCCATGCCCATGGGAGACTATTGTCAATGAATTTCAGAAAAGTCCCAGGAATTTGCCTACTCTTCCTGTTGGTCCGTGACTGCTTATAGAATTTTTGGATGTAAATTTATCACTAACAAGAATCGAGATGGGCCCACACTTTGAGTAAAACTGTCTAAGGCATTCCCAGGGCAGTGCTGGCGTCTTTCAGGCCCCACCATTGATGATTCACTCATGGTTTAAAGTTGTAACCAATAACTGTCATATGTCCATCCCTTAAGAAACAACGAGGTAAATTTCTCCAAATATTTATGCATATTTTTCATCAATGATACTAGTCCCCTTTGACAAAGCTGCTTTGCTGATTTTCTATATACCGCCCACCAAAAAAAAAAAAAATGTAGACTAGTAGAGATGCAGGATTTCATTAGTATTGTGACTAGGTGCGATCCTAAACAGAAGGGAGGCCAGCAGCTTCCACAAAAACCTGTTTTGTTATCTGTAAGTTTTGTTTTCACTACCTTACACCTGCAGCTCCCAAATAGCACACAAAGAAGGGTCCCATTATCATGGCTTCACTGTAGATCCCTTCTGCCCGCTATTGTACATTGCTGTAAACTGGCATCGTGTGCCGTTCAATCAAAAGGTTTAGGGCAAGGTAACATCCTCCACCCATGTCCTCCACTGCCACTGGAACCTGTGTTGAAAATCTGAAGATTCAATTGTTCAAAGTACAAAAAAATGACTCACAACCCACTTATCAGAAATTCTGAAGGGGCAAAGACTACAAAAATATAGAAAGAGAGATTGGGAAGCTGAATTAAGTGGACTTTACACGGTAGAGATTCAAAAAGTACCTTTCTGTGTGAGTCTGGAGTGGAACAGAATAAAGTCAATTACTGGCTGCAATTAAGAAGTGGATGCATTTAAACTGTAGAGAGCAGTAGCAGTCTTCCCCACACTGCCTAGGAACTCCAAAGATTACCGGGAAGACTGAGAGGAAGATGTGAGCAGGATGCCTCTGATTGGCTGATGCAGAGGAGCTGCGTTCACAGATCTCCTTACTCTAGCTTCCCAGAGTGAATTTATAAGTCACTGATTGTGTATGATTAATGCTGTAATATATTTAGACAAAGAAACTTTTAAAAATACAGCTTGTGTTTGGCTATGTGAGCAGGAAAAAGGCCCGTTCTGAACTGTGCATATAGCATCAGAACGGCAAAGGCAGTGCTGAAATTTACTTGCCACAGTTTGAATTTACTAGGGCAAAAACCGGACAACTCTTTTTGTTCACCTTCAAGATACAGTAAATCTAATTATACTTTTTCTTTTCCTTTTAAATGTTGTTCCTTTTATAATCTTAATAATGTATTTATACCGGTATAAAGTATTATATTATACTGTACTCTGCGTTTGGGAAACTCATTTTTCTTTATGTATAACAACAAATTGTGATATGTATAAAATATTAATAATCAAAATATCTAAATTTAAAATCAAAGTAAAAGGTGAGGACAATACTAGATTTCTTGTGTTACTTACAAGTGGCCTTATGTTTTTAGACCTTAGTTTCTGAGGCAGTACTTTAGAAAGTAAATATTTATAATTCTATGTAAGTAAGGAACATGCAGTGGCAATCAGATAATTAGAAAAATATCATCCTGGCTTTCTTTTCATGGACACATGGCTATTTTGAACCACCCCAAATTTTACATGCCATTTTACTTCAAAAGAGGGAGAGAAAAAGAGTAATTGGATCCAGTAATCTGTCAGATTTTAGGGTGTGTAATTAATCCTATTACTTTCCAATTTTTCCCTTTTTATAATTTGGCCACTTCTCTCTTTACTGAAGAAGGAACCAGAATTGACACTGGAACTCATGGCACCTAAGAATGTGTTCTTGGCTGTCCTCACTAGTATTACATCTCTTTAAAGGCTTCTGAAAATAAAATAAGAAATACATTTATTCACATTTTGTGAAGGCAAAGATTTCTTTAAAATCCCAAGATCAACATCAAATATTTCCAGGATGAAAAATGACAGTTTATGTAAGTTCATATAGCATCGATAGTAAATCTAGAGAATGCAGACCATTTAGTGTATGAAGCATTTTTAACATACTAAGACATATTAATCCTATATATACTTTGTGTTACAATATTGACTTAAATGAGTCAGTGTACCAGTAGGAATTATACTGACCAATGGTCTGAGTATATCTCATCATGAGGATAGTGCACACACATCTCTGCACACACACAGTTCTGATTATAATTCCCAGCATCCTTAAATGACAGCAAAGGATACTTAAATATGTAGATTCATGCATACATGATACTAAAATGATACTTAGAAGTATCAATAGATAGATTGATGAATATTATTATTTATTATACTACCGGTTATTTGTCATTGTTGCTGATGCATTAACATCGGAACGTTTAGACCAAATAGCCAATGAGAGATCATTTATTGTATTAAATACTCAAGCAATAACCATACTTGTCTGCAAACAATATTCTATTTATACTTTAAAAAAATACCAAGGTAATTGTTTTTAAATGATGCCACAAAATTATTGGAACTGGCAGAATAAGCCATTTGGGGTTAACCTTGTCACTCTACTGATAGAATTCCAAGCCAGCCTGTGTGATTTGTGGTTTTTCTGAACCTGTGGCACCTTTCACCATTTACCGATTGGAGCTTTCAGGGCTGAGCAGAGGTAACTGGCTCCTGACAGATTTTCTTGAAATGCCAATCCTCTAAAGTTCTGTTGCCTGGCTTGATGTGTGCCGGTTGTTGAGAAATGTCTGTCCTCTTGCTCCAAAAAAAGGTTAATAATACAAAGAGAAAACCTTCACAGTTCAGATTGGCGGCCTCATAGGAAAAACATGTCCACTTTCACGCTAATCAAATTTTCCCCTAACAAGTCCTTTATGGGTGGAATCAAAAGGATTGCTTGCTGTATTTGTATAGGGTCCTATCATGTCTCGTGTCTGAAGGGAAGGATCCACTGCAATGGAAAATGATGGCTATGCTAAGCATCGCCAACCACTTAACAGCACTGAGAGGCTGGAAACTGATGTTGATTTATACTTTCTACCAAAGGTTCTAATATGCAAATGAAACCGTATTCTAATACACTCTCTTTGTGAGGAAATTGGTCCTTTATGGCTTTCCTATAGAGCTTTACTGTAGGAAGCCAGGAACGACCCGAAGTTATTCATCTGAATGACCTTTTGCAAAAGTCGGCATTAGTCCCTTTGGTAAATAATCTCTTTTAGAGCCCTCCGTAAAAGAAAATCAAATATAGAGATACTATTAGATTTGAAAACGACAGACAGGAAAGAGCCAACAGCCCAGAGTGAATTCTGACACAGGCTGGGCACTTCTCTTGGCTTTTATCTCGTGCATGCACTGTTGGATCCCTCAACTTCTTTCTGCTGAAGCTGGAGAGAAAGGAACTCAGCTTTAGTCCTGCTCTGAGTTAATCTTTCGATTACTAAAACAATCATGTATTTGTTATGACGTGAAAAAAAAAAAACAGTTTACAGAGAGAAGTTCAAAATGACAGTAGTGGCCTTAGTTCCCAGCAAGACAATTACGGGAATACAAGGAAACTTGTCCATGTGATAAACGTGTTCTTGAGAAGGGCTTTTTCACGTAAGAAATCTATCTAACATGGTGCTCTTTCCTGTCAATTTCTCCTCTCAGATCACAACAGCATCAGGAAATGAGTTCCTTCTCCAGTCAGATATTGACTTCATCATATTGGATTGGTTCCATGCTATCAAAAATGCAATTGACAGATTGGTATGTATTTGTTTGGGCTGTTACATTTATTAATTAAAATGTAGTCATTTAAATCTTACTGTTCAGGCGTCTAACGTTCACACGTCTAAATGGATCCTACAGCTGAGAGATATTAGCTATTTTAAGCTTAATAAAGAACACTGGGAACCTTGCTTGCAGACAGGATTTGTGAGGTAAATGCCATTTAATTTCTCTCCTTCAAAACTGCTGCGTTCTTTTTCTAGAATAACACGGGCATTCATTTATTGGAGGTTGTAAAAGCACACAAGCGCTTCGAAAGTATTGCATTTTTCCATTTTCCATTTATGTAGTCTCTAATATATATTCTGGAAAGTAAATATCTCTGCATTTATGACTGTACTTACTGTTATAATACCACAGATAAAAATCATTTATGCTTGTTTTTATTATTTCCCAGCTAAGCTAGAATGTTCTTCCCAAGAATGTTAGACACCTAGAACTTCAGGAAGTTGACTTAAATAACACACTCAGAGTATACGTTTCAAAGGCCTAAATTATTTAAAACTGTTTCTTACTAACTTAATTTTAACTCACTAGTATTTTATAAGAATTATTTGGAAAATGTTTTTGAGAGCTTTTTTTTTTTTCTTTTTTTCTTTTTTTTTTTTTTGGTTTTTCGAGACAGGGTTTCTCTGTGGTTTTGGAGCCTGTCCTGGAACTAGCTCTTGTAGACCAGGCTGGTCTCGAACTCACAGAGATCCGCCTGCCTCTGCCTCCCGAGTGCTGGGATTAAAGGTGTCCGCCATTACCGCCCGGCTCTTGAGAGCTTTTAATAGCTTATAAAATAGGAGAATATATTCAAAATCTTTCATTGTATCCTTTTAAGATCAAACTCTACAAATTAAAAGTCTTTCCATAGCATCAACAGAGCCTCCATAAAAAGGGAGCAAACACACGGATTATTAACTTCAAATATGAAGTATAAGTCCAAAATTTCTGAATTTGAAGGCAGATCCTATTTAGTAGCTGCATGGTTTGGGAAAGGTGGGTTCTTTTCCTTCTGTCTGTTTCCTCAGTATGTGGCAGCCTTTCTGAATGCCTGAGAGGAGTAACTGGGTTGCTGTGTGTGAAGTTCTTTGAATAATTCATAGCATTTAGTGAACACTGTTTTGGTGTATGAATCAGTGTAAGCATTGTGCGTAGACAGAGGCCATATCCCCAAAATAATTAATGTATTCCAAAGTCTGGTTACATGTAGCATCAAGACAAAACATGAAACAGTTTGGTGAATGCTTTCTTCCTAGTAAAAGTATTCAAGGTATTGCTTGTTATTTCCAGCCGAAGAATCCGAGTTGCCAGTCCCTGGAGTTGTTCAATCTCCAGAGATCCTCAAGTACTGAACTGCTGAGTCATTGCCACGGTGATAGAAAAGAACAGAAACCAGAGAACAGGAAGTCTTTCAGTGAGTGTTTTCTTTGACTCGCTCGTTTTACCTCTGTCTAAATGCAGTGCTTATGAAATATAAATGCATTAAAATGAGATTTAAGCCAAAGCCAGACTACTTTGCAAGGTTCACAACCATTTCCTACCTAGGGATTCATGCGCTGGAGGGCAGTCTGGGCATTCTACTCACATCGTTATTGGTAATGTCTTTTGAGAAAATAATTGTTCCAAGGTCATGGTCTCTGCTTACAGCAAACCTCTGAGTCTCTGAGTAATAGCCATGGAGTTCAGACCGGTGATTGATTTTGAGAGTGGGAAATGTCAAGCATCTGGCATGCTGACCATTTGATTTTCATATATTAAAAGACACAAGTGACCACCACAGTTGGCCCAACTAAGCCAACAGCCTATGCAACAATCCACACTTCCAGAATACCAGGAAGATGTAAAATGTGTGTCCCAGAGTTGACAGGAAATGTGACAGCTGATGGTTATTGAAGTTACATATATTTGGAAGTTCTACTTCTAAAACAATTGAATCTGAAGTAAGAACAACTTATGCCATTTACATGATGGTCTGCAAAATCTAATTTTTTTAAGGCATTCTGCTTCTTTCTCAACAAAAGGAGCTTATTGAAACCTGCTACATGTATCTCACTGAGTAAATTTGAGTCTTAGACTTCTGAAAGCACATGAAGATATATTTCATATCAGAGAAACCAGTTTCCCAGTCTTAAAAACTATAGAATCTTCCATGAACCTTCTATCTAGCTCCTATTAGCCATTTTTCTCTGTCTGAAGGTGTATGTAGTTAGATCCTAGCTTTTGAAACTTAAAAACAAGTCAGTAAGCTGAACTACCAATACATGTAGTGCAAACAAAACTGTGTGGTAGTGAGGTATATATATATCTCATTAGGAAAGTATGTGTATGTGTGGCAACATGTCTTTCAAAGCTGAATTATTAGGATCCACAGTTTTTGAAGTTACAGGAGAAGTTGAATAGAGATTCCTTTTTGAAAGGAAGGCATTGTTGAAGGCCTATACCATAGTTTGCTGCATCTATCCAAGACTGATTGAGCTAGCCGTTTGTGTGATGTGGCAAATGAAGAAGGTTCTCACTGCCTATGCCTACAAGAGTACACAGGGAATGGGTAGAGAAACTCAGGAATGTCTTTTAAAAGATTTTATTTAGAGTCAATTTCATTTACCTAATGTTTTCCCTTAATTCTTGAGTTGTCCCCCCTTCATTTCCCATGGGATAAGGTATAAGGTAAGATTACAGCATTAGAATTCAGTTGTAAGTATATGTTTAATGTTAATTACGTAAGTATTTTGTAGTAAACACACAAGGGTCTGTGATGCAGTGATTAGCGGATCTGAAAGCTGAGATTTAATTACAGCTGTGGAAAAGAACTTGACTTGTCTCTAAACCCTGAAGCAGTGGGGGAAAACATTTGCAGCAGCCTGTTTGAGAAACTGAGGCTGACATATTCTGTATTAAATGGTAATTATATTAAAAGTTTTAGAATGATTCTTGGAAAAGAAATTCTATGGAAAGAATCTTCAGTTCTTTGTATTTTCCCCCCATTGACAAAGACAATAATTTAATCAGTTTGAGAGCAAAGTCATTCTTGTCAAAAGATGAGCAGAAGGCAGGTATTTATTCAAATCAAAATCTCCTTAATTGTACAATGACTTTTAAGTTAAAACAGCACTAATATATGACACTATTTTGTGTCGCAATGAGCCGCTTGTTTGTCCCAGCCGCCTGGTTAGCTCAGACCGGAAATAATCAGACAGAAACCAGATTATTTAAATCACTGCCTGGCCTATTAGCTCTAGCTTCTTATTGGCTAACTCTTACATATTAATTTAACCCATCTCCTTTAATCCGTGCATTACCACGTGGCAGTGGCTTACCAGCAAAGATTCTGCATGTCTGACTCTGGCAGCTGCTCCATGGCGTCTGTCTGACTCCATCCTCTTTAAAGCTGCCAGCATACAGCCTAGCTCCCCCCCTCCCCCAGTTCTGTTCTGCCCTTGCCATAGGCTCAAAGCAGTTCTTTATTCATTAATCAATAAAAGCAACACATAGACAGAAGGATCTCTCACACCAATTTTGTATGTACTGGACCCCTGGAGCCAAGTGCTTATTTTATACGAACTCATCAATCCTAAGAAACGGTTACCTTTTTTAACCCTGTATTTTGAATGTGGTAGCCAAGGCACCTAGAATGAGGCTAATGTGTGTAAGACAATAAAGAGACACATGTCAAACTCAAGCAATCTGTTTTTACAACCTGCTCTTTTAACTGCACTCTGGTTAAGTGAACAAATAAACGTTAATCTGTTTCGAACTTGCCCTTGGGTGGACCTTTGCCAAAAAGTAAAAATGAAGTCTATACAAGTCAGCTAACTTAAACCAAGATGCCAGAATTCCTAGATGAATTTTACCATTAAAATAAAAGGTCCATTTAGTCTTTAATGTTAATCACAATTTTCAAAACTATTTCTTGCCCGTGTCTTCTTGGCTGTGTAGAGTTGTAAGACTTCTTTCAAGGTAGGATGCAGCAAATCACTGTTTAAACTAAGTTATATCTGATCTTATGCATGTATTTATTTTCACTTGAAAGGCATAGTGATTGACCTATCTGCAACATCCTAAATTAGACCACAGGTTTGAAATCATTAAAGCATGTTTGGGCTTTTTTAAAACTTCAAGTAGGAGCTCCCATGTTGTGAAACCCTTCTGAACTAGGTCTTATATCTGAATATCCAAAGTTTAGGTTTCTTAAATCACACATTCTGTTTTAAGTCACTGTCTGGAGATTCGATAATTATGTGGAGTCACATTGACAGTGATTTCACCCTTATTAGTAGTCCAAGCACAAACTCTATTGTCTGTTTGCTGCCTTTGGCTTCCTGTGCCCTTGATGTTCCCATGAGTTTTGTCGCCAAGATTGTAAGCAGAAAAAGCCAGAATTACTTTTTTAAAAAGGCATGTGAACTTCATTAGCAGCTAACAGGTGGTCATTTCTTTGTCCAGTTTTTCCGATTAACATGGGAAAAAATATGTTCTCCTAATGAGTGAAATCAGAAAGTTGAGTTAAAATATACTTTCCTTTAAAAAAAAAATATGATTCCAACCTGCCAACACTATCAAGTACTAATCGGATATTTTAAGATATCAGTTGAGTCTAACAGACAAGAAGCCAGAAAATTCAACGGGAGGGCCAAATCACTGTGAGAAATTCAGGACAGCAGCCTGGGATGAGAGCAGGAGATCAGCTCTCTAGGGAAGGCTGCTATGGAAAGTGAAGAGTCAATCAGACACAGTGCTCACAGATTTCTCCAAGGAGAGAGAGAGAGAGAGTCTCTCCCACTGATGGAAAAGAGGAAAGGCCCAAATATAATCATGGCATCACATTACTTGGGAGAGCTTTTTTAACTTTTCCAAGTGTTCCTTTCCAGAACTATAAAAATGGGTCTGATAACATCCTTCTAGGATCATGTGAAAATTTGAAATTGGAGATGTAAATACTTAGTTCACAGCAGGCACTCAATAAATGGGAGCCTCTTTTATTATCCTCCATGTCTCCAAGCAGATGGCACCAAGACGGGTATGAGCCAAGGGTGGTGTCTGATGGAAGGCTGGAGCAGGGCACACACACTCTGCATCCTTCTCCCTGAGGGTACAGGAAATACAGGAGAGGAGCCAGAATTGGATATGGGAGTCATAGCTGCAAACGTCTAAATATGAGCAGCTGGTCCTTCCCCTGGCACCTCCCCAGGTGAAAATGGCAGCCAGGGCATTCTTGGGAGCAGCACGTCAGGACCCAGTAGAATGGAGCAAAGAGATGCCCTTGATTACTTAATGCCCAGAAGAGCATGTCATTAAGAAGTCCTGGTTAATGGAAAGCTTCAGCATCCAGCAAGTACTTCAGACAAAGCTCTGATTTATTCCCGTATTCACAGTCATGGAATATGAATGTTGTTTCTTAGCAAATACCACTAAAATGTACACAAAATTCTTGCATTCACTGTCTTTGCTTTCAAATAAAGACAGACAGACAAACAAACAGATAGAAAATGTGGTCCTTCTGTTGTAATCTATCTCATGCCTGTAAGACTGCCAAACTCTAAAATCTACAAGTGGGAAGGATAAATTTTATATAAAACACTTTCAACCTTATAAATGTATGAACTCAAAAATTAACATAAGTTTTAAAAGTCACATGGTAAAGTACTAACAGGAAATGCATTTCTCTTTTGATTTTTTTTAATAAGATAAAAATATGTTTGGGCAAAATCCTAAAAGTATTTCCGTGTGGTTTTCTCAGTTTCACATACTTTAATAATGGTTCATATACCATAATGAGGTTATAGAAATGAAGACAGACTAGAGATAAATGAGATATTAATACAATGCTGAAAATTAAAAATCTGCAAACCTTTATTGTGCTGTGGAATAATCATTATCAGGCCGAGTGAAATAAGTTTAATAAAAAAGCAGTGATATTTTGTGATAATCTAAATAATCGTATTTCTCACCAGCAACAGTACGGTGTCATTGTAAAATGGTAGCCTAGATCTTGACCCAATTTACTTTAGGCAATTATATATAGGGAGCAAATCACCTTGGACTCTCTGAAGCCATTTACAGTGGTATTTTTAAGGAGCCGTTCATTCTGAGCTAGCCAAACCCCTGGCCCTGAGAACTGGGACTTTTCAGCTGCACCATTATCATCCAGCTTGCTTACTACTCTCTCAGACCTACAAAAATTATAACAAGCAAGGAGGATTTCAGAATGGTTCTAACTAGAAATCATGAACCCTGCACACCACAGAAGCTGCAGGAAAGTGTAGCACAGCTAAACCAGGATGAAGAGTATGGTACAGAGAAGTCAAAGCCCGGAAAGGAAGATTTAGTAGCATGTCAGGAAACGAGTCTTCTGCAAGACAAGCTATGGATATAATGGTAGAATACATCTGATATTGTCCCAACAACTAACTTACTGGGTCTAGGTGGTAAATACACAGTTTATTAGATACTATCTTTTTCATCTTTTCTGTTTGCATTTTAATGTTTCTCAACTAAAAACTGGAAAGTTAGATATTAGGCATTTCTATAATTCAATAAAAGAATAGCTACATGTTTAAACTGCAATATGAATACTTTTAAAGAAAGATCTAATTTTATTTATGATTAATATTAAGACCTTTGGAAAACAACCTTGATAACCCACTGTTTTCCAACTCTTCCCCCAAACCAGTATTTTTTATACTTATGACCCTTATGGCCTTTCTAGTAAGAATATAATTAAGAAATCTTGTAATATATTTGTTATTAACCCAAATTGAAAATTCATACTATTTTCTCAGATAAACATGTAATTAGCAGTTGTTTGAGATACACACTGAGAAGCCTGTCTTGGAGACTCATAAAAATACATATTGTAAAGGTTTTCTTATTATGAATTTTATATGAAACCACATAACCCTGCCAATGCTTACAAATAATAAGATGAATAAGCCATCTGCTAAGAAAGAAAAAACAATGTTAAACTCTCAGATATAAATCAAATATAGTTAAGAAGAAAAATAAAAATCTTACCAAAAAAAGAACCTCATAATATTTGCATAGATTACTGTGAGTTATCATTACATTGAAAAGTTGGAAGGATAAAGCTTCTTTATTAAGTACTATGGTCATTCACCTTACTTCTTCCCCCTGACACCAAAAAAAAAAAAATGTTTCTCCTGGCAACAATTTTATTCAATACCACTTGAGGAAAACTATTGAATAAAAATATTTTTTAAATGAATGATTTTAGTTATTTAAAGTCTATCTGTTCATTGATCATTTTCCAAAGATTAAGGGGCTCACTCTTTGTTGAACATATTTCAGATTACTTAAAACATGTACATTAAAATGCTATTGAGGCTAGTGTTTAAATTCAGAAAAGGAAAACATTAAAGATTAAATACATACTTGCTAAGCAGACATGTGAATGCATTTGTCCAAACACTATTATTCACGAAGTTTCAGAACTATGCCAGGTATCCGTGTAACTTTGATTATCTCTTCTGCTCTGTGTTTTCATGATAGCCAGCAGCAATCTCAACTTTGGTAGAACCCATAGATTGTAATTTCTTCAAACCATTTAGTTCCCTATGAATCATTAGATACGAGGAATTAGTTATGAGCTGAGCAAAGCAAGCTCTGATGAATCTCTTCTTTAACATCTAAGGGCTGATCTTACCCTCTGCCCGTTGGGCATCCACAGCCATGCATCTTGAAGCATGAGCTATTCTCCTGTCCGTGTAAGCCTCTGAGTCCTCCATCACTAGATCACCCCATCTTCCTCCTGACCCTGGCAGTAACACTCTGACCATATTTCTCCTTAGATGAACCACAGTTAATCAATTTCTGATTTCATTAGGTCAAAGGGTGACTTTCTTTCAATAATAGGCCAAATTCTGGGGGCTCTTTTCCCTACTCTCCAGCATTATTTCATAACTGCTAGTACACTGTTGTGATTATAAACAAAAGAAAATAATATTCTTTGAACTTCTCTAAAAGTTTTATCCTTTCTACTCCATGCCAGAGAATTAGGTACATGTTAACCTTTTCTTATGAAGTTAAGCATAGGGTAATCATTCATTATTGTCAACTAAATTTTAAGTGCCATTTCTAAGCATGCTATTTGAAACTTTTTTACATTCTCGGCTTTCTGTGTTGAGAAAACACTGTTTTAGATGCAAAAGATCACTTACTCATTCTATACTCAAGATCCATGTGGTCCACCCACTCCCTTTGTTTATAGACCACAGAAACTTGTACTATAATTCCTCAAAAGCCTAAAAGAATGTAACTTTCTTTTTAAGGTATTTTGTTGGATGTCAGAATGGGTTCCCTGACATGTTTGGAGAAGTACTCATTGTAAGCATTGAATCTTCAGTGTGTTCTTAGGAAAACAGCTTGTTTTTTTGTTACTCATAGTATATCCCCCATCCTTTAAGGAAAATCAGATACAACTTCTATCAGACAATATGAAATAAATCTGAAAATAACAGATATACCTCTTGAAATTTATTTTTTAAAAAGTGACCTATAACATCAAGTTTATTTCTTTTCTTAGAGAAATGGTTTATGGATATTTTGATTACTTAAATAATAACTAAAGGCAACATCCTTATTCTTTAACTCTTGCTGAAAATAGATGTATCCTATTGAACACAAAATTAATTGACTTCAAACTTGAGACAAAATGTGAGATGACATGACTATAAGAAAATGTAAGACTAAAATTTTCCTGTGGGCAATAATCATAATGGCACACACTTATAATCTTAGCACTCAGGGGGTACGCGCTAGAGGATCAAAAGTTCAAGGTCATTCTCTGTTACAGATTATGTTCAAGGTCACCTTTAGAAAACAAGGAAGGAAAAGAAACAAAAGAATCCTTCTTTCAGACATAGTGTTTTCCAAAGTCCAAAACTGAGCTCAAAGAGTCAAAACAGTTTCTCTTCCTTTTTCTCCTCCTCTATCTACTTCCTGTATTGCTTTTCAAATATTTCTACTCAAACTAGCATAATAGACAGACATAATTCCACTAGACTACTATAAACAGTTCTTCATTGTCTGCCTGCCCCTTCTTCTCAAGGGTCCTTCCCCCGAATCTGTGTTCCTCATATTCTTTTCCAGAGAAATGAGCTAAAGACCTGGATCCATAGCTCAGCCTGTTGACATCATCTTAAGCCTACTCGCCTACACATACGCATACTGAGATAACATCTCATACATCTGAGCTCAGGTCACCATCTCTCAATGTTCTATTTTAACATTCCGTTGTGTTTTAAAGAATTGTGGTGATTCATACCCATTCTTGATGCTTTTTTTATGGGCACTGATTTTAATTTTTTACATTATATTTGAGTCTACAAAATAAAATGGTGTTTTTAATGTAGGAAAGTTAAAGTTTTGATAATTTTTGAAATCTATGAAGATAATTTTCTCTTCTGTTCATAGAAATCCAACTTAAAACAAGAGTTACAGAAATTCTGTCCCTCATCACACTCTTTAAAAGCTGGGTGGAATTATATAAGAGGTAAGGGTGTAAGAGTGAAAAGTTTGAGTACCTTTGATTTGGTTTGGTTTTGTAGGTGAGAAAAGGGTTTGTTTGACTTATATTTGCAGGTCATAATCCATCCTTGAAGGAAGTCAGAACAGGGACTCAGGCAGGAACTTGCAACAGAAACTATGAAGTAACACTCTTTGCTAGTTCACCCTCGGGTTATGCTTAGCTAGCTTTCCTATACATTCAAAGATAAATTGCCCAACACATAACATGGGCTAGAATCTCCATCAATTAACAATAAAGACGCTAACAGACTTGCCTATAGATCAGTCTGATCTGGTTAGCGTTTCGATTAAGACTCCCTTCTCGAATGACTCTAGGGTGTGTCAAATTGACGATTCAGGCTAACTGGGACAGATGTTAATACACTGGCTTTTCAACTTTATGTACTTGAGTGTCATTCTTAATCCAAGATACACAGCTATGTGATTTACATACTTTCTTTTAAATATCCTAAAATTGATCTGTTATTTAACTATAATAGATATTTCAATGTAATTATTAAATGACACAAAGGAAAATTTGAATAGGATGGAAATATATGTACTAAATGTAAGAGTAATGTAAAAATCACAGTTTAAGTATATATAAGGTATTTGTAAATTTTATGTTGTCATATAAATACTTGATATAATAATTACTATGAGTGAATTTTCAAGTAAAGTATCCCCAATTTTGTCTATTATAAATTTATCAGTTTCTACATTTAGAGCGGAAAACAAAAATGTACTTATTTAACCCATTTTTATTAGTTCTTAAATAATTTCATACAATGTATATTGATTCACTCCCATATATTCTTTTTTTTTTTTTGTGGTTTTTCTAGACAGGGTTTCTCTGTGGTTTTGGAGCCTGTCCTGGAACTAGCTCTTGTAGACCAGGCTGGTCTCGAACTCACAGAGATCCGCCTGCCTCTGCCTCCTGAGTGCTGGGATTAAAGGCGTGCGCCACCACCGCCTGGCAACTCCCATATATTCTTGAATTTATGGTTTTCACTAGAGGATAGCTAACCCATCAGGGGCTTTACTTTTAAAGAAAACTTACTCTCTTTCTCCCACTGTTTCTCAGTTGCCAAAGGCCACTTAAGCAGAGGTGGGACTTGGGGTCCTCTTCTCCACTCCATGCTGGAATTAAGTCTGGCACTTTTGAACTTGTGTGGGTCTTCTGTATGCGGTCTCCACTGCTGTGAATTCATGTGTGCAGCTGTCCTCTTGTGTCCAGAGAAAAACCCATTTCCTTTGGTCAACCACCAACTCTAGCTCTTACACTCTTTCTTCTTCCTCCTCCATGACTGTCCCGAAGAATTCAGGGAGGTTGTTTAATATAGATATTAAGTTTAGGGTTAAGTATTCCAGAGTCTTTTACTCTGTGCACCTTGACCAGTCCCTGTGTTAATTTTCTATGTGGCACAAAGCAGCTTTTCCGATGATGGTTGACAGATACACCCATCAACAGGAACTAATGATAAAACCTTATGTCACTTTAGTGTTATGTCCATTGAACAGAGTAATAACTGTAAGTCCTCCCCCTGAGGTGCATAAGCTATGTAAAAACTTTCTTCATCCTGATTAGGGTTCCAGGTCTGTGTTTCAACCTGTAGAGGGGGTCTTAACTCCCGCAAGAAAGTGGTTGGTTACTCTCATGATGTTCATGCCACTATTGTGCGTAACTGGGCATGTCTTGCAAGGCTAGCTATTGCTGTGTAGAATTCACAACTGGTTAAGGTTAGTGATTCCGTTTTTCCTCTGGGAATATCCACAACATCTTTCAGTGCTATGAAGGCTATCCAGTGGTTCTGAAGCTTCCAGTTCATTGCCAGCTCGGTTTCTTCATACATGAGCTATCTTCAGCAACAGGGTCTGACAGTCGAGTTTGGCAATAGCCTGTTTGGAGGGTCTTTGGGGCCTTCTTGCCAACAACTCCAAAAGAGGTAACCCATTCCTGGCACTGTGTTTTGCACTTGTTATCCTCTAGTGTCTAGTAGAAGCACTGTTGTCTTGTGACAGGATAATTCCACTTAAAATCTTTTTATAATGTTTGTGTATATATTTTAGGAAGCTTCTACAGTGGTAGGTTTCCATATGATTTTTTGAAATGTCTTTAGTACTGGTTGTGTCCCTGTACATTTTGCTATAAAATAAGTGCAGAATAAGCAAATTCATAATCTGTCAAAGATTTAATTTTAACATACTTCTATTAGTCAGTGTTAACCTGGAATATCACATATACTTTTATTTATTATTTTCTGTTTCCTTAAGGAATTTGGTGTGCCATAGGGAGTAATGTGCTTCAAATACATGGACTTTAACTATCTTATAAGGAGTTACATGAAAGTCTCTAAATGTCTTATTTCAAAAAAGACAATTCTGTTGACCAACTATCAAACATACCTGGACACCCTCCCTGTGCCCTGTATCCAAGATACCATGCTATCTGAGTGAGATAACCTAGCTGACCATGGCATTCATCGTTTGCTTAAACCAGAATCACCCTGATCCACTAGGTCTGAGTGCCAGAGGGAAATACGTGATGACCTGAAGCTTACCTCTCCGCATCCTAGTTTTTGAGAAAGCAGTCTAGAGCACTGGCATATTGATGTTAAAACAAAGTGAGTAAGAAAATTACTGAGCAAATGAGGGGAGAGTCCCAAAGAAAGCAACAATTTGATGTTCACATAGTAAAGGGAAAGGTTGAAGGATAGGGCCCTCCTTGAAGGGTGAAGTACTATGGGTCCTTCTGGAAGTCACTCCCCCCCCCCAAAAAAAAATAATATGTTTGTATTCAGAGAACAAACACTTGAAACTTGTACCCAAAAGTAGCACACAGAAGAAGGTTGTCAGAGTACGGGAAGCAAAGGGCCCTCAGGTTTGCTGCTGCTGTGAGGCTGTGGGAGCCTTTCAAATGCAGAAGAGAGAATAATAGGGAAATAATATGAATACATATTAGAATAGAAATCAGAGAGCCCGCGAATGCAGGCGGATTTTAGAGATTTCTGAACCTACAGCATATAATCATCGGGGAAACAACAACTGTAAGTCTGGTTAGTAAACAAGAATGAACTATTTGGCCAAGGGCTTACACGGACATTGTTGTACTGAAAGCAATATTAATAAAGTGCTACATTGTTGGCAAAAGTACAGAACAGGTCTGGTTTTTTAAAGTAACCATTTCTACAGATGAGAGAAAACAATGAAAGATCAGAGGTAAGAAAATACTGCAGCAGACCAAGTAACAGATGCTGCAGGCCCAAGCTAGCAGTGGGAACAGAGACAGACTCCAAAGATTTCTGAGGTGGCAGGTTTTCCTGGAACATATTGGAAGGATTCTTGACAGTTCCAAAAATTCCATTTCTTCTGTGTCTTCAAAAATATAAGATGGAAAGTTAAGCAGAGTCTGTCTCTAACCCCTGGCTTTCAGAGTCTATATCGTCTATAGTCTTGACACACAAAATGCGGCCAAGGGACCAATGACAATCGTATCAGCTGGAGCTTGTTCATAGGAAAGACTGGATTCCCAAGACCCAACCCAAACTCACTGAGCAGAGAGGACATTTCTTTACGAATCGTATTTTATGGTTTATTTATGTGTATTGCATATATCTGTGGGTACCCAAGAAAGCCAGACAGGACATCAGAGCCCCTGGAAATGAATTTTCAGGTAGTTGTGAATCACCTGAAGTGGGTGTTGTGAACTGAACTCTACGGGAAAAGCCACAAACTCGGTAATTAACAGTCCCCAGGAGATTGCATTTTAATAGGTAAGATATAGACATAGTAAAGTTTGATCCCACATCACACTGACTCCCTAAATCAGTTTGCAACAGGCCAGAGTCAGAGCACTTTGGAGCCTGTCTAATCTAGCCTGCACAGGGCTGTTGAGTTGGCCATTTCCTGACAATGCATGGTTTGAGATGGTAAATATTCATTTCGTCTCATCACTCCCTTCTAATTCGTGATATCACATGAATTTTGACAGAGTCAAGAGCTACTCTTCCTGTGTTCGTTTGCCTGCACTATAGCCATCACTATATCCCGAACATTGAAATGGCAGGACAAAGGGCAGCAGCAATACACACAAAAGCGATTCTAAAATTAAACCAAATTCATCAAAAGAAACAAATAATAAACCATTCATAAGCAAGTCTGTGAGATATTCCACCAATTTCCAGGAATTCCACTAATTCCACATGCAGAATGGATCCGAAATTCTGTTTATCTTTCATCTTCCACACAAATCCTGTTCAGAGAATGTTGGTTTCCACACGCATCCTCTGGAAGTTAATCCACTTCTCCAAGGGCAAAAATAATGATATGATTCCATAGGTTACTTAATTTTTGCTTTGTTCTTGAGTACTGTAATCACTTCCTATCAACCTTTCAGGTTAGATATCTTAATCTGGATGACTCACAGCTCAGCTGCTGTATTACTACCTAGAGCTAGCTTATTAGCATTTCAGTGATGCCTGCCAAAACAACCAAGGCTCAACAAGCTATACTTAAGTTAAGTTGTTTGGAAAAGGTGCAAGGAAAACAAAAATAGACTCACATTTGAGTTTCCATAAACAGTGAGCAAACTTAGAATGAGGCCTGCTTAAGCCTTCTAGTAGCGAATGATTTCATCTCTAGGAAAAAACTGATGGTGATTATTTCGGAGATAAAATATCACCTCATATAGTGCTATTTCACTTGTGTTTTAATAAATAAAGCCATCCTGAAGGTCAGAAAAACGAAACAACCAGCCACTGGCTCTCACATCTACCTCAGTTCGAAATGGCTATCCTGCCTCCTAGAATCTCAGAATAAGACAGTGTGTGAGCGCTGTCTCCTCCTGTCTTATATTCCTCTCTAGTGCTGGAATTAAAGACATGCACCACTACCTCCCAATTTCTATGGCAAACTGGTGTGGCTATTGGGATTAAAGGTGTGTGTCACCACTGCCTGGTCTGTAAGGCTAACCAGTGGGGCTGGTTTACTCTCAGAACTTCAGGCAAGCTTTATTTATTAAAATACAAATGAAATATCCCTGCAACCTGATGTGGGTAAATCTAGGAATTAAAGAACAAAATAGACAAATATAAATGTATTCTTAATGAATTTCACTAAGAAGTTTTTTGTAAACATTAAGTCACTTAAAATGTCATTGCACAGTAAGAAGACAGGCTGGACTGTCCGGATATCTTCATTTATTTAGCGCCATACTTCAGGACAGCTTACACAGGAATATTTAGCGTTGTTTTTTTTTCTCGTAAGTGCCTAAATTTGTTGTTGCTATCCCGTGCCTTATTTTTAAATTGAGCGTAGCCGATTTCCATGGAAAGATTTGGCTGAGAACCTAAAGAATTTTGTTTAACTCATTTTCACTGGGCAAAATCCAGCAAGTTAGTCAAGAAGCATTAGATAGGAATCACACAGGAGTGGAAACATTAGACATTCCTTTACCTTCCACAATGGTAGGTCATTAAGGTATTTTAAGAAATGAACTCTTGTAATAATCTTTTTTATTGTAAAGTCAATAAAATTTTTATTTAAATTATTTATTTGAAGGGTTCATTTGCTATTCTATTCAGGTCACTGGGGTTCAAGATTTCTCAAAATAGCCCTTTCTCCGAGAAAGATGTTTACCATAGTTGCTATCAGCTGTTTGTTCTCCTATCTCTCCTTGAGTTAAAGAAACACAGTCATGACATCTTTAAAGTTCTCCGCCAGAGGATTTCTGGAAATTTCTTCAAACAATTTACTTTGGGAACCGCTTTAAGATAGGCCTTTCAGCTGATGACACCCCACGTCTCTGTAGAGTCCTGCTCATGTCCATCCCTAACACATTCAGAATCCTAACCTGTATGTGGGAAATGCCAGGGCTCCACGGGAACATTCATTCACAGGTATGTTTAGTTCCAACCTCATATTCAAGACAAGTTTCATTATCAACACCATCCTCTTTTGTGCTGTCTTGTATTTTGTTCTTGTTTATCTCAAAACTCACACTGAACATTGAGTTCTGGGTTGCAAAAAGAGGATTTATTTTTGTACCTCTCTAATCTGTCTTTGTCCCCTAGTTGTACAAACACACCCACGAATTCTTGTGATGCTATCAAAGTCATCATTTTCATATGTTTTCCAAGAAGCTCTTAAACTGCCACTGGGGGAACATGGTGGAGTCCTGGTGTGTCTGTGTTCTGCCGGTGTTGTAGGTAACTTGGTGAATTGGAAAGAAAACGTTTTCTCCCCAAACCTTTCTCAAGTTGACCTCTCCAGCTACAATAGTTTTCATTGCTTAACAGTTTCTGGTTAAATTTTTTAATATGATAAGCAGATAATTACTCATTTATTGAACTCAACCTTTATAAAAAATTAAAGCACCAATGAAATGCACTGTTTATACTGCAGTTAGCAATAGTAATTTGTGACAATTTAAGGCAAATCCATTCAGGGGAAAAATTAATCCAAATCACTTCCCTAAATTATTGTTGCTTTCCTCCTTCCTTGTCTTGTAACTACTTCTCATCTATGACTTTGAAACCCATCAGTTTCAACTTGGTTCTTATTCCAGTGAGCTAATCCCCTTTCATAAACCATGCTCAAGCGCCGAGGTAATTTGCACATCGTTTAAAGAGTATTTGCTTTGAAATCTTCACCTCAAGCCCTTTTGTATATCCATTCTCTCTAAAGATTTGTAGTATTTGTTTTGTTCTCTGAGGTATAAAAGACCTGGATAAACTTTATTCCTGTTGTTTCAAGATTAGTTAACTAAAATGCATATTAATTCAGCAGGGATGGGAATAAATCTCAGTAAAGATGATCACGCATGAGCCCCTGGGAATAGCAAAGTACAAAACCGTCAGTCTTCAAATCTCCTTGGACTTCCTCAAAGGAGTACTGGGGGATTTAAATTTCTAGAATATGTCTACAAATGTAATTTCTTTGTTGTGGAGAACAGGAGCTCTACCGATTATTTCTCCCCAGAAAATTGATTCTAATTTATATTTGAACAAAAATTAAGCTGTCTACAAAGTAGTTCTTCAAGAAGACAGAGAGAAAGTATGACGGGAAAGATAATTCCATACTAAACATTCTATACCTGATATGCTACTGATCTTATTTTGTTTATTTATTGCTTATTTGTTTGATATTTATTTATGTTCTTTTTTCAAATCCCAAAATGAAGCTCAGCAGCAGGGCACCCATTTCTTTTCCTCTACAAACAGGTGAAATTAGGCAAGACTTTACAAAATCGAAAGTAGACACATGTAGGTACATACAGTTCAATGTTATTTTCACATTTATAAACTCATATGTTACCATTTCATCAAATAATACTGATTTCTATGGCACCAGTACTTGAGAGAATATTAAAATTTTCCCCTTATTCTTTCTTCAACCGAAAACTTCTAGCACTTACGTGCTTATCTGGAAATGACCGAGTAGCGTAGAATGTAATAAATCACACTTACGGAATCACAGCCACCGACAGTCTTGTTCCACTTCCCTTCTTTACAAGTGCAGGAATAGATGCTTCCCCAGTCCTCAGGGTGCCAAACTTTGCACCATTAGGAAAATCTGCAAGTGGCTTGATTTATCTTCCTCACTCAGTTAGCTAAGACCCAACTAAGTAAAACTCAGCAGGAATGAATTCGACTTGTTAAACTTTTTTAAATTGGAAGATGCAACAATTACAACTTTCCTTCTCCGCTTCTTGAGTTTCCATTGGAAGTGAAGCCCCTAGTGAAAAAATATTTAGATGAGATCCCAAATTATAGGCGCATGGCTGATGATGCTGACTCTTGAGTTTTCATTATACGCAGAGGGTTGTCTGCTGTTTGCAATTAATCCAGCCACAATCCTCTTGGTACTTTGGGAGGAATGTGGAAGGCAGAGCCATTTTATAAGTTGTAAACTCCTAAATTACCCTAAATTAGAGACACTATTAATCGAACACTTAAAGATAGGATCTGCCTATTGTGTAGGCTCATCTTCCCCTGATGGAGAAATCAATTAAATATTTAGGATGTAGAATACCTTCCAGGTTGGATAATGCATTTCATTTAAATTATGGTCCTCCAATCCAAAACATTCAAGGGGATCTTAACGGATGGAAGCACATTACTGTCTCTTGGAGTGGGCACATTAACACTTTAAAAATGAATGTGCTTCCCACGATTTCCTATTTGTTCCACCAGCTGCCTGTTGATGTGCCAAATAAACATTTAAAGATAAGTATGTAAAAGATGCATGTGTAACGTACTGTGTGATGAGGTGCACCCTTATAGGAATAGTCTACAATGATGTCCCTATCAGATTTACTTTTCTCCATGCCTCAGCAACTCTAAATGAGAGAGGTCATTTGATCATGGGACAGATGGAGAGAAATATACAAGTGAGATAATTTAAACCCTCACAAAGGTTCTATTTATAATTATTCGATATAATTCTAATTGTTTATCATATCTTCTAATAATTTATCACCATAAATAAGTAATAAGTGATTGCTGTCAGAAAATTCTGGGACAATAAGATAGAAGTTGCCACAAGCTTAGCCATTTTCATTGAATAACTGGTGACATGAATAGAATCTTTTGATTCTCATTCATGGATTACTGCTATGTCTCATTGTGAACGGTATTGTAAGAACAAAATGATCATGTCCTCCACAGCAAAGAAACGCTGTATAGAAATAGTTTGATGCTTACTAGCTCTAGGTTATAAACCAAGTCTAAAAGAGCCCTCTCTTTTAAACCTCTCAATTATTATATGAGGTATGATTATTAACCCCCTTTTATTTATTAGGTATCACCAACACACTGAAGTGTCATTAATGCGCACAGAGTTACACCAAGGAATCAAGAATGATTTTGAAACCAAGCCATCCAGCTTCACATCCTAGGGCGACCATCTTGTCCCATGGTACTCCTGACAAGCAGCAGAGGCTGAGGTGCGCAGTTTACCGTGCCTCCCAGCTTTAACTCACTCTCTCAATCTCACGTACCTTTTGTAGTTTTTTAAAACTACAAAATAATAGTGCCTACCTCACAAAGTTTTTAGAAGCACAAATTAGCTTACATAATTTATAGGAGGGTGTGATGCAATAAATGTTAATAATAGCATTAATACAAGTATGATGTATTCTCCTATACTATTTGGAAAAATACTCATAATTTGGTTAGGAAAAGGCTATCATAAAGATAAATGATTAAAATCTCCATAAATTACCATATTTTCAAAAATGAGTTTGGGATTTTGGAGGCAAAGTTTATTGAGTGCCTTACTAAAGGCTAAACTTCTTGATATACGTTATATGTCTAAATGCATTCATTTTCCATCTACAAAGTCTTGATTCCCAATTCATGACATATTTTTACATAAATAAATCATGTTAGTATACTAGGTTAAAACAAATTTAGCCAATCAGGAAAAAGGAGAGTAAAGACAGGGATCCCATTCTTTGTTCTAGGGCAAAGCCCTTCAAGACAAATCTGATAGAATGGATTCTTCTCTGTAGAAGCCATGTTTCATGGGAGAGCAGAAAACCTGGCTTACTAGCATAATTATGTAACTTAGATTATCATATTTTGGGTGCAAGACTTCAGAAATAAAATATAGAGTTACCCAGTTCAGTGAAACTGTGGGAATTTAACTGAAAGGGAATTGTTTATTAGCATTTTGATGAGAGGTAAATCAAGAAAGGGAAGCAAATTGATCTTTTCAAAGTAAGGTGGAAAGGATGCTCAGTAGGCTTCCTACGTAATCACTGTCATTGGGAAGCTCAAGGACTCTTATTTGCTAGTAATTGATACCTACTCTTCAGTCTGAATGACAGAAGACAACTGGTGCTTCTAAGGGATTGTCAAGAATGGAACTAGTCTTGGGATTTTCACAGCTGAGCTCAGTGCACAGTAAATCATGTTAGAATCACACACAGATACCATTGCTTGTAATATTTGGGAAGCTATGAAGATAATAATATATGAATCCAATATTTAAATCAACCATCAATGTGAATTACTTGGCCAGGAAGGGTCCCTGACTAGCATTCTGCTCGTGTCTACTTAGCGTTGCTTGCTGTGTACACATTTTGAGGCTAATGACTTGGTATTGGATAACCGATTATCCAATCGCTGGAGAAGACTGATTCTCCCTCTCTCGGTAGTCCTTAATTGCCACTCTTCATACAGGTATAGACCCATGTGATTTCTCTTAATCACATTGGCATGTCAACTGCCGCTGTCAGTGTTTAGGCAAGCTTATTGTTGAGATTTTTATTGGTACGGCTTCCCTGTGCTATTTAGAGGACACAATCTTGCAGAGTTCCTGGGTCTCTGACTCTTACAATTATTCACTTTCCTCTTCCACGATGTACCCTGAGCCTTCAAGGCACTGTTGTGTGTAGGTACATAAATTTGATATTGGTTCCCCATGGTCAGTTGTTCTCTGCATCGTTGCTGAAGACACTATGCACTCCTGAGACCATCTGGGTCTGCCTTTGACAAGTCACCATCCTGAGGACTAGCTTTCGCAGTGGAAGATGTGAAAGCTGCCAAAGGAGAAAAGTTATCAATAGTCCTCTGCACCTACAAACCACAACAATGGCCAGCATGGAAACACATCCTCCAAAAGTGCAATAGGGGCACTCGTATCCTGGTGATAAGCAAAGGTGCACTCAACAGGATGGAATTCTTTCTCTATTTTTATTATTATTATTATTATTATTATTATTATTATGTTTATTAAGCCCTGCATTTTTCTCTTCTCCCCTCCCTACCTCTCCCCAGGATGAAATTCTTGTCTGCAGTAGAAGCCTAGATAAATACTGTGCTAGTTAGGCTATAGGATCTAGAGGAATCCCCACTATCACCACTTCTCCCAAAGCAATATAATCTCAAATTGTGTTTTAAATACATATTATCATACTGTAGATAAGTGTGGCTCTCACCCCTCATCAAAGAAGACTCTTTTTGTGGGAGACAGAGACCATTACAGAAAACCACAACTGCATATTTTAAAGAAAAAATGGCAGAAATATAGCTAATACAGTGGCAATTTAATTAAAGAAAGTAGAAAATGTTTAAGATTATCATAAATTAAATATTTGTGAATTTTTCCATTGTCTTAACACATTAAAATAAGTTTGGAAACAATATGATACAAAAAAGCAAAGTGATATGGCAAAATACACTTCCATAAAGTAAAAGAATTTTCTTCCTACATAGAAAACAATTTTGATCAAGTTTTATATATTACCAATGCTAAATAAAATGTAAACAGCATATGTACTGTGAATATTTTGAAATACACAGAATATATCTTCATTCTATTATTCAAACACTATATCAAATTCATTCTTATTTTCAGAAAAGGGAATTCATACAGCGAGTTTTAGGATCTGGGATAAAGAGTTTAGCTCGTAATGCACACTGAGTTTAGGCGTTCTACATTTATTTCTTTTTTTTGCCTTTTAGTTTTGTTCATTATTATGTATAATTAATCATATAGTTGGATGATTTTATATGTGTGTTTTGAAAAATTAAGAGAGATGATATATATATGCACATATATATATAGCACATAAAAATAAAGTTTCAAGGCCATATTGGCAGATGGAAAAGGCACAAATGTCAAGAAAAGTTGATTATGAAATAAATATATAATAACAAAATTAAACTTTACCATTTATTGATTTAACAGATGGTAAGTAAAACAGTAAAAACAAAAAAATGAAATATAATTTGAGTTTTGAAATTAGTGAGATAATTTTGTGTACTTGATTAGAAGTTTGCTAGCTGCTTCTATTTTTAGAAAACTCTCACCTTTCAGTTCACAAATAATTAAAATTCTCATTTAATAAATCTTTTTCTGAAATTTGAATATGATTAAATATTTTTATCCGAATATAAAATTTACTCTTAGATTAACATTCAAAAATAAAAGTTTATTTTCCATGTATTTTGCATTGTTAATAAATTTGTATTATTAACATTTATATTCTTAACATGAAAATCTACATTTTATTAAATATGAAATATCTCACAAAATGAAAAATAAGAAATTATCAGCTATATTAAAATAAAAATATTTTAAAGCCTACATGAAAAAGCTGAATAGAATGTAATAAAGCTTAAAAATTACAAAAAATTAAATAAAATTCTCCAGGTAACTTACCCATTAAAATACCATTCCTTTCCATTATTTTTCTTTTACTGGAAACTAATGAAATGCATATGCAACTAAAGAAATATTTAGAGGCACATGCATAGCATGTTAAATTTTAATATGAAAAAGGTAGACTAATGCTGCACTTAAATCAAATATGTAGTTTAAAATTTTAAGTTTAGCTTTATTTTTTGGTATGATGGGTGTTTTGTTTGCACGTGTGTCTGCGCACCACATGCTGGACTGGTATCCATGGTAGCCAGAAGAGAAGCTCAGTGCCCTGCAACTGCAGCTCCAGGCAGCTGAAGCCACCATGTGGGTGCTGCATCCCCTGGAAGATCAGTAATAGGGCATCTTCTGTGCTGAGTCGTCTTTCCAGCCCTACCAAATGTGTTTTTAAAAAAGCTAAATACTTAAACTCTGAAGTGAGAATGATAAAATTAAGAGGAACCATTCAAGTAAAAATATATTACTGAATTGAGAAATATTTCTTTGGAAAATAAATAATCTTATTAAGAATTAATCTACATATATGTGACAGTTGTGTAGCTTAATCTTCTTGTGCGATTTCTAACAGTGGGAGCATGGACTGTCCGTGACTCTCTTACTAGCTCTTGGAACCCTATTCCTCATACTGGATTGCCTTTACCAGCTTTAATACATGGGGACACGCTTAGTCTTCCTGCAACTTGATATACCATGTTTTGTTGATATCCATGGGAAACCTGCCCTTTCCTAGTAATAGAGGAGTGGATTGGGGGGTGAGAATAGAGGGAAGTTAGGGGAAGGACTTGGAGGAGAGGAGGGAGGGAAAACTGTAGCCAGAATGTAAAATAAATAAATAATTTTTAAAAAAGAATTAAATTAAAACAACTCTGAAAAGAACCTAAGTTAAAAGAGCATAAACAAACCAGGTACAGATGAGATCAAACTTCAAGCAAACTATTTAAAAGTTTTCTTTTTTTCTGATAGCTTGGAAAATGACCAAAACAACATAGAAAAGTTAGAATATCTGAATATGTGCCAAAATCTGCCACAAAAATTACAAGAACAAAAGTGTATTAGTGAGTGATGTCAGTCTTCTGAAGAACAGCCCATTTTTATACCATCTCAAAGCATGCAAATAACATGAGAGAAATGTTTAAATGTATGAAGACCTAAAATACACAGCAACAGAGAGTGCTGGTCACTACTGCAGCTCAATGTGGGCAGAACAGTCCAGTGTGACCAGAGCTTCAACCCTGCAGTGCAAGCTCAGCTAAGAGAGTTCTACGGGTCAGTTCACTGGTCTTTGGAGCCCTGCAGACCATGTGTCTAGGGAGTCACATGGAATGGGCAGACCCCTGTGGAAAGGCGAGTGATTGTAAGCCATGGAAAAGAAGTCTAAACACTTTTTGTGCCCTGGCAGTTGAAAATGCCAACCTTGGGTAACTGGTCCCACACTGTACAAAAAGTGCAAACTGAGCACACAGTGAGGAGCAAGCCAGTAAATTGTGTGCTTTGATGTTGGCTGCTGTTCCAGTTCCTGTCTCGAGGTTCCTGTCTTGAGTCCCTCAGTGATGGAGTGAGTCCTGAGAGTTAGAAGATGAAGTAAGCTCTTTTCCCCTAGTGGTTTCTGGGTCATTGAATTTTATCACAGCAATATAAACCCTAAATCATGTAGATGGATGGAGAGATGGGTTGACAGATCGATAACATCAAAGGGGATCGATTTACACAGCTGTTCAGGCTCACTAAACACTTCTGGAGACCACAGGATAGGTAGGCAGAATGGGAAGATAGATGGCAAGCAAGAACGCCATAGACATCAATGGTTGAAGGTCAGCAATGAACAGTCAGAAAAGGCTGGAAGAATCTCTAAACTCAAAGAACTTCTGCGTCCTCAGAGAGCTCATCTGGCTGACCATAAAATAATCTCTGCTGATTAATTTAAAGTCAGCCGATTAGAGACTTTCATTGCCTCTCACAATCCCTTCACAGCATCCCCTACATTAGCGCGTGATAGAATGGCTCGGGTCTGTAGTTTTGCCTACCTAGGATCACACATTAAAAAGCCATCAGAGCGCAGCCATGTGCCAGTGTCAGACAGCTGTCGGGTGGCTGAGCTGAAGCTGTGATCAGTCCTCCACAGCAAACCTATCAGACATGCATAGGCTTCGTTCTCCTTGTCTTGAAGACACCTCCAACAGCAAATTTTTTTTAACCATTTCTCACTCTCTTAACAATAATTTAAAAGTGGCCTACATGTGATGCAATGCCTGCAAATTTGATTGAACTTTAATGGAGACTGTGCATGTAGTTTTGACTTGGGGAGCCTTATGATAGAGGAGATAAGAATGACGAGACTTTCCAGAGGTTTGGGAAAGTGGACATTTTCCTAGAAAAGCCAGGTCTTCCCATGCTAGACTAACCTACCTAATTCATTAAAGTCGATATTTAAGAGAAGCAAGGTCCATGATGATTTATTTATTCCATATTATTTATTGAGTAGTAATTTGGGAGATATAGTTTGATCAAAATGAAGAATAGAGTGCAATACAACAATATAGTAGAACGTGGACTCTAAACCTGAGCAAGAACAAACTGCATTAAGGGTTGATGACATTCAATATCATAACCTAAAAGAAAATTTATGAGCATGGCAAATAGTACCTAGAAAAGCACACATAAATAAATAAACCAACTCAGTGTATTGATGTCATCTTGGAAGAAGTATGCTTACTCTTGCCAGACAAGTTATTTATGTTTCTAAGTATAAACGAGAAATTTCTATGACAATTTCTAGTCAAGACAACTTCTGTTCCAGTGGAAATGATGTCACCAAGCCTAGTTCTGCCTCTTCACTTGCTGATAGTCAAAACATCTCAAAACGTTTGTGTTGCAGGATGATGGCATATCCAGAGATTGCTATTACAGGCTACACTTCATAATGTGCCTTCGTTCCTCCTCACAGAGTCAGGGTACCAAAATCTATAGCTATTCTTTAGATTCCTATATCCACTTCAAGCTTTTTTATTATTTTTTATTAGAAAAAAATTGCTTTACATTATGATAAACTTTGTATAATAAAATATTTATAATAGCAGGCTTTTATTTTACACTCTAAAAATATCCTATTAATACTCTTCCTTTAGTTATATAAATCATTTAATCCTTAATTTGAAACTGAGTGCCTTCGGCCTCCCACTCCTTGATGCCCCTGCCTGCTACCCATTGCTATTTTTTCTTCATCTGTGTTTTCTTCCTAATCAGCTGCCTTTTGCTCTTTTGTTGTTGCTGCTGCTGCTGATGTTATTGTGGCTGTTTTTGTAGTTTCCAAAACGGGTTTTAAAAATACACTTTATGGGAAACTAAATAAAATATCCGAGTTGAAAGGAGCAAGGAGAAAGGTGCGAGAAGAACTAGAGAAAGAAGGCAAGTGTTGGTCTCTTTTACATTGCTGTCTGCAGGTGGCCCTCCTTTTTGAGGTGAACTAAACTCTGTCACATCTACTAAGATAATCGAATCATACCAAAATGAAAATTTGGGCAATAAGATAAATTTGGGCATTAATTCCTGGGCTCTTGACTTTTAAGTGATCCACATATAAACTAGTGACCACAAAGTCCATGTAAGCAGCATATGTATGATTTCTCAATATTACTGCTGCTGTGTTTTCAATCCCTGTTTGTCCTTATTCTAGCAGAAACGTAATGCAATTATGTTTTCCCAGCTTAAAAATAAAGACCAATTTGCTACCTATTACAGAATACCACAAAATTCCACCCCCTCTCTCTTTCTCTCCCTCTCCGCCTCCCTCCCTCCCCCCCTCGCTTTCTCTCCCTCACACACACACACACTTTTGCCATGGTGCATACGTGGAAGTCAGAGAACAACTTGTAGGTAATTGGTTCTCCCCTTCCACCATGTCGATTCTGGGAATGGAATTCACATCCTTAGGCTAGGTGGCAACCAGCTAGACCCACTGTGTCATCTTTCTAGCCTGTAAATGTTTAAAGAATTCTCTTTTAAACGCTAATCATGGGACACAATTAAAAATGCTTTGTTTTCAATTTTGCCTCTTCTGCTGTGGCAATCCATACAGATGAACAAAAGACCACTATTTTTTTTTACATTAATGTAATGTGATATTCATAATTAGCTTTACTCCACCACCTACCTGTGTGGAGGTCTGTAAGCTCAAATCCCATCATTCATACAGTTTTCTTCCCCAAAGAAGATGGAAAGTCTAGCCCCTTTCTGTGGCTGAGAACTTCCGGTCTGTCTTAAAAAACCTCCCAGATTCCACAGGGTTTGTGAGTCAATAAAACAGGTCCTTAAAGAGTGATGATTTAATGTGTAAACCAAGATATTAATTTAAGTCCTTTCATTCCAAATGTGCCTTGGTTTCCCTAGCGGGAGAGTGTGGGTACGGATGAGGCTAGGTCTTGACTGGTCCTCACACACTAGGAAGGTAGCTTAGAACAGAAATTTTATTTTGATTGGCTATTGTGCTTTCAGCCTGCTACAGTTCCCTTCTTCCATATAGGAGGGTGAATTATTCGGGCCAAACAATACAATGTGGTTTGGAAACAATTGGCTTTTATGGGCACAATCTTATTCTTTCCATCTCTATTTTTTTAAATGTGAAAATCAAGCCAAGGGGTTTTTTTTCTTTTCCTTTTTTTTTTTTTTTTTTTTTTTTTTGCCCAAAACTATGCAATTTCCCCAAATCCATAAAAAAAGACAGCTTGGTTTGTTTGTGTGTGTGTTCATGTGTACATGCGCGCGCGCACGTGTGTGTATGTGTGTGTGTGTGTGTGTGTGTGTGTGCTTCAATTCTTGCTTATGAAGGAAAAGAGCTGGTTGTATAAACCCAGCATAGTTATTTGGGCACGCATGCATGCTCTGTGTTTTGAGCACAGCGCGTGACAGCCTTAGTCTTCCAGTTTAACTCCTCAAGGCCTCTCAACCTGCTCAGATACACGTATGTCAGGCACACTCAGGAGCAAAGCAGGTAGCTAAGGGAGGCACGGTTTGGCTCTTCCATCTTCTCTTCTGTGCTCACCGTTGCAAATGGAAGTAATTTGCATCGTGCACATACCCTGAAGGGGTTGTCTGTCCTGACTCTTTTACATATCCGAGAAGTTTCTTTGTCAGACTCACGCTCTCCTCTCTCCGATGCCAGATGGCTGATGCCACCCAGCAAGACCATATTCTGAGTAAGGAAGACCAGTTTAGCAGGTAGATGAGGCAACTGTTATAATTGCTACATTTCTGGAATCAGTAGTGGCAAAATGTATTTCTCATCACGAATTCATTCGAAACACAAAAATGACAAAAATTGGTATGGCTTTTCTTTTACTGTAAGAATTGGGCACAGCTGCTCCCTTACAACTATTAAGAGGGAAAGGAGAGATACTAGCAGGCTTTATTTTTCATGCTTGTCAGATTCTCTTTTTAAAGGGCTAAGTAGTACACAGGTCAGTGGACTCAAGCTACTTGTTCTTGCTGCCATCATCAGTATTTTGTTCCTTCATAGTCGAACACAAGACGGGGAAACTTCTGTTTCCTTCTCCAGGTCTGGGGGAAAGGTATCTGAAAACTTGAAATGAAAACAATCCATTTCCTTCAGTTGCCCTGTGTGGTTTCTTAGTTCCTGTACTTGGTGTTATGACTCTATGCTGTGTCTAAAATGAGTGGAAGAAAATGTTAAACTTCTAACTATATATGTGGTGGTATTTTAAACACTTGTCAGAATTTCAAGTGTTTGTTCTTTTCCAGAAAATTAAAATGCATTAGATCACAAAAGTAATGTGGTTGCCTGTTTATATGACTGCTAGGGAATTGTCGACACAATACTATCACAAATTAGTGCCAATATCACAAAATAACGATTCTCATCAGATTGAAAGGTGGTGAAAGAAACCTAGGTATGCCAAACTTCGTCCTTGTTTAACACAGTCCAGGTTAGACACCTCCCGGATGGGACTTGTGCATCACAGACAACACAGACATAATAATTAAATTAGACTTATAGATCTTCCAGGCTCCACAGATCCTATAGACGCAAGTACTTTAAAAGAAGAACAAGATTTTCATACAAAGATATGAATTATACAATAGTTGCACCGAGTCTTTATTGCTCATGTACATGAGGTTCAGAGCCATAATGACGATATTCGGCACTTAAGTGATTATGCTGTCATATTACTGCAAAATTATTTGCACTGTACAACCATTGTTTCCTTCTTCTATTGCATAGATATGAGCTCAGTTCGTCTGTCTCTGTCATTAAAGTCCTAGTTTGTCGCCATAAATATCTGGTCTTTAATGATGGTTTGGGTATGTTTGTTGTGATTCAAGTTCATGTTGATTGGACCTTTGCTTCCTAAAACTGGAAACTGAGATAGAAGGAAAATTCAATCTGCCTTGTGTTGTCTCGGCCACTTACACATTATGTCATCACGTCAACTACTTTGTCGTTTACATTTTAATTGTACACACACTGAAGATTTCAAAGGGAAGAGGAACATGCTTTTTCTTTTTGTTTTACCTTACGAAAGTTTCTGTCTTATTCATTCTATTTAAAGAATATTCTTACTAAAACTAGAGTGGCATTGTATGTTGATTGGTTTCCTTTAGAAATGTAAACATAAATAATGTTAGCACTGCTAAAACTGAAAATCATTTGAAACAAAAGCTTAAATTTGGTTTTGAGAACTGGTCTCACAGCATCAAAAACCTCTGAGAAGTAGGTGTTGCCATTTTTCCTCCACACCAGATGGTATTCCTTGACTCTGCCTTGCTTATATTCATAATTGTTTGTATACCTTTAGAGTTAAGTCTTGAGGATTATAATACAATATAGCCTACCTGCGTTGGGTTCCTTTTGTGCGCGTGTGTGTGTGTATGTGTTTACAATAAAAATATGCATAAATATGCATTCTTTTGACTTTAGATGAGTGTTGGGGGAAACTTAGTTATCTTCATCCTAGGAGAATGGCATACAAGCGAACTTACTTGTCTAACCAACCCATTATGTAGTCAAGTCAATTAAGTAGACAGCATTAAAAAGTTAAGTCAAGCCCCAAATTAATCCAATGAAATGAGTGTGTGTCTCCTCAACTTCGTTCCCCAGAACAAAGTTATGGTTTGAGGAATACACAGTAAACCAAACAGGACTGTGCTCTCTCTTCTCTATTCTCCGCCAACAGTCTGGACACACCTCTTGGAAACTAATGTCGTTCTCTGTGGGCTCTCATAAATGAACTATTGTTTAGTAGTAAAGATGGGGGAATAAGCACTGTTATCTTGACATAAGAAAGTGTTCTGGGTACAGAAAGCTAACGTTATGAATTGCAAATGCCAGAACTTGGAAATATTTAGTTTGCCCATTTGCTCTCTCAGATGTATTTTCGAGTTGGATATAAATACAGTGATAAAGGTTGTGCTGGTTGCATTTCTGTGGCTGTGATAAAATATTCAGTATAAAAACAACTTCGGGGAGATAGGACTTGTTCGACTTACATTTTTGGTTACAGTCCGTCTTTGCAGGCAAGTCAAACCAGGAGGAACCTGAAGCAGCTGAACATACTCATTGTAGGATTGATCAAGAATGAATGCATACTTACTTGAGCACAGCTCACTTTCTCGCTTTCTATACTGTCCTCGATATAAGCCCTGAGAGTGGTATCACCCACTTTTATCCTTGGTCTTATCACAGCAGTTAACATTATTAAGAAAAAATACCCTATAGACAGACAGACCCACAGACCAACGTGATCTAGATAAGACCTCATTGAGATGCTATTCCAAGATAATTCTCCATAGTGTCCAGTTGCCAATTAAAACCAATCATACAAGACAACTGCCATGTGTGAACATTTAAAGGGGCCATGCTACCAGAGGAAATAAAATACATTTGGAAATAAAAATATTAAACTCAGCAATCTAATGATGGCAGAAAAATGAAGTGTAGCTTGTGCAAATTGCTGAACTAACTGGACATACAGCTAGAGTTAAGACAGTATCTTCTCCCGAAACTTGTAAGCCAAGCTCTGAGCTGAGTCAGGCTTCCTGTTCTGCTGTAGAACTCCCCCATGGCTCCTGGAGCCAGTTCTTTTTAAGACATGACACCCAGAAACTCTGTGTTATTTTTTTTTTTCTCATGACTGTGACAAGGTGTCTCATAAAAGCAACTTAAGAAAGGAAGGTTTGCTTTGGGTCCCGGTTTTTAAAGGCACACAGTCAGTCATGCCGGTAAGGCAGCCAGGCAGAAGCAGGAGACATCTGTTCACATTACATCTATGGTCAGAAAGTAAAGAGAAATAAATGCTGGCACTCAGTTTACCCGCTCATTCTTCCCTTTACATTCAACCCACAACTCCAGCCCTTGGGGTTGTATTGCCTGCGTTCAGGTGAGTCTTATCTCCTTACTTAAACTGTTTGAAACATGCTCACACACAGGCCAAGAGGTGATAGCTTGGTGATTCCAAATTCAGTTACACTGGAAAGAAGGCTAAATCTCCCAGTCGGGCTTTAAACTGAACTGATGGACAGGGTGCCACCACCGCCGTGTGGCTATCGGGCACTGGCAAGATAGATGAATGTAAATTGAAATGTACTGTAAGTATAGCATATATACCTGACTTAAAATTTTTAGTACAGGAAAAAGAATATGAAATGTTTCAAAGATTTGAAATTGATTATACAAGGAAATAGAACAAATTAAAGAAAATATAATATTAAAATTAGTTCCAACTTTTTTTTTACTTTTTATTGTTGCTATTAAAGCATTTTTCAATTATATATGTGGTTCACATTGGATTTTCCACGCACACTGTTCGTCTTGGATTTCTGTAACCTCTGCCACAAGCTGAGATGTTCTCTCTAAGAATTAGTTTCTCTTCCTCTCTCCCCCTCCCTTCTCTCTCCTTCCTTAGCCCCTTAATTGTAAAGAGATTCCACTTATTGTCATTATAACTTTTGTATTTATAATCATTAGTTATAAAAAGACTGTCTATAATTTTTAACCTGAATCTTCTTGTCAATAAGTACACATGGAATGATTTTGATATATCTTTTAGGTGTATAAATAAGATATTTAATGAGATTTTTGAAAACTGAATTCTATTAGTCTGTAAATAAAAGAAAAGAAAATGATTTTGTATTCATATCTATAAATATGCAAACATGGAAGTGTGCCACAACTATTTCTACATGTTCAAGTTTTGAAGAGAAGGTTTTGAAGAGGCAGTATTTGCTTTTTTCTCAGACAGATTGTGGATATGAACTCACATTGTCACAGTGATAATTATTAATCATCATTTCCCTTCTTTGCAAACTATCCAGTGAAGTCTGTCTTCTTAGAAGATCATTTTATCTCTAAATATGAAATATTTTTAAAGGAACTGAGAGGTTTTATTTTTCTAGTAAATGGAATTCAAATATTCTCCAATTCATTCAGTATGAGTGTACTGCCCACTTATTTGCCCAAAACTTTTGAGGCATTGAAATAATAACCCTTAAAAATTAAAGTGTCATTATAGAACACCTTTTTCCTATTTATTTTTTAAAAAGAAAACAAGTTATCTTTTTTTCATTATACATACCAATCCAAGTTCCCACTCCCATTCCCTCCACATACCCTCAGCCCCACTCCCATCAGAGAGGGTAAGGCACAGTGCTTTGTGGAAGGTCCAAGGTTCTCCCTACTATATCTAGGCTGAGCAAGTTATCCATCCAAAGAGAATAGGTTCCCAAAAAGCCAGAACAAGCAGCAGAAACAAATCCTGGTGACGCTGTCAGTGGCCCCTCAGTCTGCCTCAGCCATGCAACTGTCACCCACATTCAGAGGGACTAGTTTGGTCCTATGCTTATTTCTTCCCAGTCCAGCTAGAGTTGATGAGCTCCCATTAGCTCAGGTAGACTATTTCAGCGGGTGTTCGCATCATGGTATTGACCTCTTTGCTCATATTCTCATTCCTTCCACTCTTCAAATGGACTTTGGGAGCTCAGTCCAGTGTTCTATCTATTGATGTATGAAGGTTTTATGGTGATATTTAAGATATTCATCAGTCTAACTACAGGGCACGTCAAGATCGGGCCCCCTCTCCTCTGTTGCTTAGGGTCTTAGCTGGGATAATCCTTGTGGATTCCTGGGAATTTCTATAGAGCCAGGTTTCTTGCTAGCCCTATAATGGCTCCCTCAATAAAAATATCTCTTTCCTTGCTCTCATCTCTGTCCTTCCTCCTCAACTATTCCATTCCCTCAAGTTCTCCTCACTCCTTCCCTTCTTTCTTCCTCTTCCCCTTCCACCCTCCCTTCTTCCCCTACCCCCATGTTCCAAAGATTTGTCAGCCAATCTTGTCTGTTTCAACTTTCCAGGTGGATCTATATATGTTTTTCTTAGGGTTCACCTTATTACTTAGCTTCTCTAGAATCATGAACTATAGGCATGATATCCTTTGTTTATAGCTAGTATCCACTTATGAGTGAGTACATACCATATTCATCTTTTGGGGTCTGGTTTACCTCACTCACAATAGTGTTTTTTAATTCCATCCATTTGCATGCAAAATTCAAGATATTGTTTTTTTTGTTTTGTTTTGTTTACAGCTGAGTAGTACTCTAATGTGTAAATATGCCATATTTTCTTTATCCTTTCTTTGGTTGAGGGGCACCTAGGTTGTTTACAGGTTCTGGCTATTACAAATAATGCTGCTATTAACATAGTTGAACAAATGCTTTTGTAATATGATTGAGCATCTTTTGGGTATATGCCCAAGAGTGATATTGCTGGATCTTAAGGTAGGTTGATTCCCAATTTTCTGAGAAACTGCCATACTGATTTCCAAAGTGGTTGTAAAAGTTTGCATTCCCACCAGCAATGGATGAGTGTTCTCCTTACTCCAATTCCTCTCCAGAATAGGCTATCATTGGTATATTTTATCTTAGGTATTCTGACAGGTATAAGATGTTGTTTTGATTTGCATTTCCCTGATGGCTAAGGATTTCGAACATTTCCTTAAGTATCTTTAGGCCATTTGTGATTCTTCTGTTGAGAGTTCTCTGTTTAGTTCTGTACCCCATTTTTAATTGGGTTACTTAGAATTTTGATGTCTAATTTCTTGAGTTCTTTATATATTTTGGAGATCAGTACTTTGTCTGATGTGGGGTTGGTGAAGATCTTCTCTCATTCAGTAGGTTGCCTTTTTGTCTTATTGACTGTATCCTTTGTTTTACAGAAGCTTCTCAGTTTCAGGAGGTCCCATTTTTTTATTGTTTCTCTCATTGTCTGTACTACTGGGGTAATATTTAGGAAGTGGTCTCTTGTGTCCATTCATTGATGACTACTTCCCACTTTCTCTTCTACCAGGTTCAGTGTGGTCAGATTTATGTTGAGGTCTTTGATCCATTTGGACTTGAGTTTTGTGCATGGGGATAGATATGGGTCTATTTTCATTGTTCTACATGTTTCCATCCAGTTAAATCAAGACCAGGTGAGCAGTTTAAATAGACCTACAAACTGCAAGGAAATAGAAGCTGTCATCAAAACCTCCCAACCAAAAAAATTCCAGGCCAAATGGTTTTGGTGCAGAATTCTACCAGAACTTCCAAGAAGAGCTAATACCTATACTCTTCAAAGTGCTGGGTGGGAGGAAGGTGGTGAGGGAGTGAAAGGAGGGGAGGGGAGAGGGAATCGGGATTGGTATGTAAAATGAAATAAAAAAACTTTAGATAAAAATTTTTAAAATGATAAGAATTATTTTATTTCATTGTATAGTAATATGTGTGCATGCATACGTGTGTGTTTACACATATGTGGGAATGCATGCTGAGACATATATCATTGGCCCCTCTGTAGCTGTAGTTGCAGGTGGTTGTAGGCCACTTGACAAGTGCCTGGAAACTAAACTCCAGTCCCCTGCAGCAGCAGCACTCTCTCTGGACCTCCAAGTCATTTCTCTAACCTCAATTTTCTTTAAAATGTATGTGTTATGTGTATATGTGTTTGTGTT
Source organism: Microtus oregoni (assembly GCF_018167655.1). NCBI lineage: Eukaryota > Metazoa > Chordata > Mammalia > Rodentia > Cricetidae > Microtus > Microtus oregoni. The sequence continues at coordinate 1,787,441 of NW_024543096.1, forward strand.
CATGTGTCTATGTGTGTTTACATGTATGTGAATGTGGCACACTCGTATTATAGGGCTAATGTCGTGGTCAGAGGACAACCTCCAGTGTCAGTGCTTGATCTCACCCTTATTTGAGGCAGGGTCCCTTATGATCACCACTGTTTATTCCAGGCAATTCTTTTGCTCTGCCTCCCCTTTTTCTGGAAGCATGCTAGCATTACAGATGTATACTACTGAATATGTTGGCCCTGGAGTTCCAAACTCCTGTTCTCACATGTTTGTGGCAAACATTTTATCCCCTGAGACCTAAGAGTCTTTTACAAAACATTTCAATATATAAAATGTATTTTAGTTGCCTTGACTAACGTTTGTTACAGGGAGCACGGGGGTCCCTTTGTCCCAACCGCCCAGCTAGCTTACACCCAAAATAATCACTCAGAAACTGTATTAATTAAAACACTGCTTGACCATTAGCTCCAGCTTCCTATTGGCTAACTCTCATATCTTGATTTAACCCATTTCTATTAAATCTGTGTTCACCACAAGGTCGTGGCTTACCAAGAAAGATTTAGCATATCTGACCTGGCGTCTCCATGGCAGCTCTCTCTCACTCTCCTTTCTTTCCCCCAGAATTCAGTTCTATCTTCTCTGTCTAATTAAGTTCTGCCTTAGCAGGCCAAGCAGTTTTTTTTTTATTAATTAACCAATGAAAGCAACACAAAAACAGAAGGACCTCCTAAACCAAAAGCGTATGTGTTTTGTGCACTAATTCATCTATAGGGCATGGAAGTACCTTGAACATAATGTTAATACTGTTTATCACTATGCAAGGTCACATTGCTGCCATATTTATCAGAGCAGATAGCCTACCATTTCTGACTGGATAGACATACGATTTATTGAACAGGATAAACTTTAAAAATCGTATGTGCTTAAATATTATTTGCAGAGGTAATAATAGAAATGGTAGTGCATGCCCTGCATCACCTAGGGCACTCACTTCAGCAGTACGCTAGTTCTCTACAAAATCCCAATAAATTCTCATTTATCAGCTAGAGACTTAGGTATGCAAAATATTAAAGATGTACCATGTCCGAAAAACAATCCCTAGAGCTCTCTTTATACAATATAGACATTGGCCTTTACTGATATTTATTAGTAATATGCTTAATTAAATTTCTATGCATTGATCCTGAGGTTCTGAAATTATCTATGTCCTCTTTTGGCTTAAAAGTTGGATAGGATGATATTTAGTTATTAGCCCTAAACCCCGAGGACCAGTCTGATTTACGTCTTATGATATAGCTTCTGTGGCAAACTGTATGCTACTAATGGTGATGATGCTGAAGAAAGAAGGAATGGGACTGAGGCATTGTTCTCCTTGTGTATACCATACAAAATAATGTGTTTGTAGGTGATAGAATATTCAGTGATTGCAACACAGCTCAAGTTCTCTTTCTCTCCATTATGCTGATGAAAAAATCAAAATCCAGGGGCACTGAGCCCTGCACTGTACTGGTAGCAGAAATGAAATTCCATGTCATATCTCAACACAAAGGTCTGTCTTCTCCTCCCACACAGTATCAAGCCCAGATACTGGTAGATACTCAGACATTTTTTTTTTCATTAACCCTGAACTATGTTCCAGGCTGGATGGGAATGCAGGGAGTATTATTAAACTTTAAACTGCCCCACAAGGAAACTCCGGTGGCAGTTTATTTTACGTAACCACAACACTGGCAAAAGAAATATTTCTGCCAAACTGCCAGGTGACTTAGAACAATCCTCAGTTGACCATTTTCTGAAAATACAACGATTAACTTCAGTTCTCCTTTGCAGCAGACACCCACAATTCCTGGCCTTGCCCCCCTCCTCTCCCCGCTTTCCTTGGTGCTGTCCTGTAAGCCCGCACCTGTTTGTGTGGATGGGACTGCTTTTCCCACAGGTGACTTTTTGTTTCTTTATCTGTGCCACAGAGTACAAAGAGCTAAACTTGTTTTCTGTTGGTAATTTGGAGAGACATTTCTTGGTGAATGTTTTTTACCGGTTCACAAAACTGGGGTGGGAGTCAGACCCTGCCAGAATATATCTCTTGCACTCCTGTTTCTATTTTGGGAGTTTAAGGGATTAAGGGCTAACAATAACAGTAGTTCTTGCGATTGCCCAAGCCTCACCCGGTCTTTCTCACCATTCATAAGGTTCATGTTTGGAATCAACGCTGATGACTGCGGCTGTTGTGTTATTTAAAGTCTATCTTTCAGTCAGGATGAGAATGTGCTGCGGCCTCGTTTTGACTTTGCTTAATGTTTCCATCCATATTTTAGAAATAAGTCAAAATGCTTTCTTGCTAAGTGCATTTTTCTTTCAGTTTTAAACCTATGTGTATTTTAAAGGTCATTCAATCCGTGCATTTCCAATTCCTCCAGCCTTAAGCCATCGCTGCTATTTTGTGTAAAAGGTACTTAATGTCTCAAGAAGCTTATGGTGGTCTTAAAAACCAAATTCAGTTGTTGTTTTTTTTTTTTCCCCTCAAGACCATAAGTTTCATTGTGTCAAGAGTGAACAAGCTTGCAATGGACTCAGATTGCAGCCTGTTCAAGTCCAAAAGCTGGAATTTCAGAGGGGTTGGAACTTGGCAGAGCACATTTTCCCATCCGTAGCTCAATCCTCTCCGTTCCCTCCCAGCTTAGGCAGAAACACATGGAAAGGATATCCAGCAGGGCCCTGCTCAATGACATCTGCATCTGGAGGGGTGTCCTGGCATTCTGCAACACAGCTCTCTGTCCCCCAGGGAAAGGGAAGGCTGAAAACCCCAAATAATAAGAATAATCTATTGCAGATTTTAGGTTACCAAAAGTTGGAGGGAAGAATCATAGCCAAACACTTAGCATTGTTGCGTGTCAAAGGAAGGCTACTGTAATTTCCCCCCTTGGGCATGTATTTTTCATATTATTATGCATAATTATGCATATAAATTTAAATACATTTCCATATTATATTCGAAACTCTCCAATTGTGAAGACATAGACTAAAACAATTGATGGGAATTATTGCATTTAGGCTGAAATCCTAGTCACTGGAAGCATTGGGCCAGCAGTGGGCGCCTCAAGCAGCAGAAAAGGCTCCCTAGAACATTCTTCAGGATTTAAGAACAATTTTTCTAATAAAGTCAATCTGGGATTAAAGAGGCAGAAGGAGGTGCTGACAAAGAAACCAGAAATGATGTTTAAGAGGCTTGGATTCCAGCTTTGCTGTTTCTTCCTCTGCTGCCTCGGGCAAGTGACCTCACAACTGACTGTCTTTCCTCATCTCAGAAACTGGGGACACTTACACTTTGTTCTCTTCAGTTTTTTGGTTTTTTTCTTCCCCCAAATTTAGCATTTCATGTTTCTGAGAAGCTAGCCTGAACATTGCCCCCCCAAAAAAGGGGGGGGGCATTCTGATGTTTTCAAAAGTGAAAGAAAGAAAGAAAGAAAGAAAGAGGGAGGGAGGGAGAAATAGTTTGGAAATTTTATTACAATTGACTCATTTTGGAAAATGCACAGCCTATTTGGGATAACACTTTGGTTTGGGGAATCTGAAAGAGTGGTAGGAAAGCAGAAAAGTTTGACTTATGACAGGCATGGTAACCCGGGTCTCTATATAGGACCCTGAGGGGTTTCAAAATAGCCAACAAGCAACCTACATCCGGACCACAGCAAGCGACAAAATGACAGGACTCTTTCTGGGCTTTTTCTTAGGGTTTGAATTCTCCTTTAGAAATGTATGTTATGAATTATGATCACTGCGCTACAGCCAAGTATTCACCGGGCTCCAGCTAGATCTTTGTTTAGCGAGCATAAGCTCCCTGCCAGCTGCAAACTGCAGCTGTCTGTCAGCATTTGTGAGGACAAACCACGCCGCTATCCCTGATCGCTTAGCCGTAGACTACACACTGTGTCCTCAGATATGCTCTGCGCACCCTTCGCATTTTCAATACACTTCCTGTGGGGGGGTGGGCAGCAGTGCTTTGCCCGCACATTTTGGAGCAAATAGCTTGAAGCTTATGTCAAAATATTTCTTCGAATAATAGAGGGTTCTGTCCCCCCGAAACACTACTTTTTGAAAGACTGTCTCTGGCCTGGCATTTTCAGATTCCTGATATCCTCTAGCAGACAAGGGAAGTTGCCACTGCGCAGGCCAGAGCAAGGCCTGCAGAAACTGCAGAGCCGGCCAAGAGTGCAAGCCCAGGCCAGGCGTGGGTCTCAGCACTGGAGAATGTGGGGGTGAGAAGACCACCAAGAAAGGCGAAGGAGGCAGGGCAGAGCGGCCACTGCCCTGCATCATGGTCTGGAACTGCAGGCAAGATAGAAAGAATCCTTATCTCAGCCTGTCCAGAATGTGCAGCTGAGCAGGAACCCCCGTGCCTTTCCAAGAAGGTGCTTTGAAAGACGACGACACATTTTCGAGTAGAAATTTGTTGGTTTGTTTTCTATCATTTCTAGGTACGTTTAGGCTAGGAGGACGGCGCTGCAGCCGTGCACATTAAAGCATTTGTGGGTTAGTGGAAGTCTATGCTGTTGTCATCATCAGAGTAGGTCAGAGAGGGATGGCAATTTTGATAATACTCTGAGAATTACCCCCCAGGAACTTAGGAATGGCTGATCAGGCATTGTTTGCCTGGTAAAACGGGATGAAAGGTGTTTGGGGTTAGAGTTACTCCTTGTATACTTCAGGAAGACAAGGTGTCATCAGACCCTGATTGTGGATATGTCATTTGGGGAATTTTGTTTAATGATTATATTCTCTAACAAAAAAGAAAAAAGAAAAAGAAAAAAAAAAAGATGGAATTCTTCCCATTCACAGGGGTATTGTGAGAACTGCTTTTTGCTCCAAAACAGTATTGTTGCTACAAGACTTGTTCTCTCCGGGGAAGAGAGACACAATACAAATGCAAATTCACAGCAAAACTGTACCATATGCAGCTCATGCCCAAAGTTGGCCTAAGTCACTTACCCAAGAAAATGCCCTAAAGTTGGGGAAAAGACAAATCCCCCGCCGCCACGTGTGTGTGTGTGTGTGTGTGTCCTCTGCGAACCCGCTCTTGAGTGTTTAGGGTTATGTGTGTTTATCGGCATGGGAGCACTGGCCCAAACATAAACACTTTCTTTCCCACAACTTTAACATATACACAATGCTCGGAAATAGTTTCTTTCAGGAGGAGCAGTCATGAGAGCCACAGGGCAGTAAATGACAGCAAAGCACGGTGAGTCCATGGTTGTTCCCTGCTCACGAGAACTGTAAAATGAAAACAAAGACGGCAAGGAATCAATATTTTCAAAACGAATAGCAACTCGCAGCGCATGAGTATTTGGATTGCTAAGTGCCTCCGCTTCTCTGTGCTGTGTCTGCTGCCTCGCGCGTCGTGAAACCCTTTCGCTGGATGTGCTACATACGATGAGCTTGGGTGTTATAATAAACAGAGAGGAAGGCTGCAATAATGTATTTTGGTTAGAAAGAAGCACTTGAAAGAAATTGGTTTTGCTATACACATGATGTGAGCCAATCAATAGTGGTTTAGTCTGACAAGCACTGTCAATACCCACTGTCACAGTTCAGAAAGTCTTTAACAGATAGTGCTTCGAAGCCCAATCGTTTTTTAACACGTGTTCAAAGTCTTGAAATGTAGTCTACCTGGCAGATACTAATTGCAGGTAACTCTGGAGATTATATTCCAGATTTTCCTTTAATGGAGAAGCGAGGAACGGTTCATTTAAATGCACACATATAAAACACTTATGTACATGTGCATCTATATAAATAAATGTGTGCATAAACATGCAGCAGCCAAGAGTAAGCTCTAATGATAGCAGATAGAGAGCAAGCGCTCAGGAAAGGTTGAAAATGTTAGATGCTGTGCTGCAGGATGGGGAGTGGGAGGTTTACACCTGTTCTGCTTCTTGTTGATTATGAATGGGTACAGCCCTAGCTGTATAGGACACTTCCCACCACCTTAAGAGTAGCAACAATTGCTAGCGTAGGCTGAATGCTTAGCATATGCTTGTCATTCTGCTGCATGCTTTGCCTCTATCAGGGCATTTTCCTTGCACATCAGTCTCTGGTGTGGATATCGTTAGCCTTGTTTAACAAATAAAGGCAGACGTACACACACACATATACAAAATAAAACCTCTTGTGTAGGTTAAATAAGGTGCCACGCTAAGTGACAAGTTGAAATATTATAGTTAGCATTCATCAGAGAGTGAGAGAACGGGAAAGAGAAAGGGGCACACCTGGTTGTTGTTGTTGTTTAAAGAAAGAACATGAGCATTGGGAAGAAACTATAGCTCTTTGGTGCTTTCCCATTAAATACTATTGCTGAAGTCAAATACTCATCCGGCAAAGCAACACGAATGACGTAAGTCACTGATCTCCGTGATTGGGCCTAGAGAAAAATGAGATTTCCTGGCAAGCGTTTAGAAAAGAACAGAGAGAGGGCTTGCAAAGGTGGATGTGTTCCCTGACCCTGTTGGCTTGGTACGTAAGTATGTCAGTCTTGGGAAAACCACGCATGACATCTGGAGTAGAGCCGAGAAATTGTGATAGGTGGCTAGCTCCTTTTGTCTTAAGGGAGTCCCAATCTTTAGCTAGAGCTCCTTTTGATACTCAGTGTTGTCTTGCGTCATATAGTCACTTGGAGAGTGGCTAGTGAATCTCCTAGGAGTGTGCTGCCCTGTGGCAGCAGACAACTCCCACTGTCAGATGCCCTCTTCAGTGATTATATTGGCAGTCCCAAGGTGGTTCAGTCATCAGCTCCTTTGCTGTCCCTTGATTTACTCATGTCACCTAAGGCAGTCTGTTTCCCTCTCAGGCCTACAACAACGCATAGCACCATGCTCTAGTGTCCACAGTTCTTGGAATGCAGAGGATTCAAATGTTATATTGAAAGTACCGAAGAAAGGCAAGGCAGATGGTGACATTTTTATGTCATTAGACATTGATAACATGATGGAAAATGGAAAGGCAGGACATTGACTTATGACTCAAATAGCCCTGTATTCTGGCTCTATTGCCCACCTGTTACATGATCAGATTCTTAACATAAAGAATGGGCAATTAACACGATGGAACATACCAGGCTGAGAGATTATAGTAAATAAATAAGACACACCTTGCTTGGAAAGTTGCTTGGTGTATAACAGGTACTCTCAAAACACTGGTCATTATTAGGAACAAATATATTAGGATAACCAGAGTGGTTAACCAAAACTGAAACTAAGACTGTTTTAGATGACTCAGTAATTTATCTATATCTATATCTACATCTTTATCTAGACCTAAATCTATGTCTATACCTACATTTATATATATATATATATATATACATATATATATATCTATACCTATTATAACCCAGGTTTCCCCCTATATCTGTATCTCCATCTACATCTATGCCATTTCTATCTGTATCCTATACCTTTATCAATGCTTATACATATTTCTAAGTTTTATGCGTATTTCTCTTATTTTCTTTTGGCTGTGCCTTTGGTGATTGTTACTATATATGTGTACATATGTGTGGAGTTAGCAATCACTCTCTACCTTTTATTTTTATATATTAAAGTGAAGTCTCTCACTTAACCTCCTTCTCAGCAGTTGGTTTAGACTAGATGATGGATGAACTTCAAAATTCACCTATCTCCCCTAGCACCCAGGGCAACATTGGTATGAGGTCCAGCTTTTCATGTGGTGCTGGACATTAAAACTCTGTCTAATGCTTGCCTGGCAAGACCTTTACCCACAGAGTCTACTCATCAGCCCTGTATTTTTTTTATAATCCAAATACATACTTAAAATGTTTCTTCTAACTAAATATTATTTTAATTTTTAAGACATTTCTCACTCCACACTCTTCATACATGAGCGTGGTGGTTGTGGTGCTAGTGGTGGTGGCGGTGGTGGTGTATGTGTGTGGGTGTTTCTATTTTGGTTCAAATTTCATGCTTGACAATTTTTGGATGTAGAATAGCATATTCTTTTCTAAAGATATGTTGTAGCATCCAAAAGACCAGGAATTCTGAGAGTTAAGGGAAAATGACACAGTTCTGTCGCTCTGCTCCATACCTGTCAAAATGCATCTCTACACATTTCCTGGAGTGTGGAAGCTAATGTACACTCATTCTACTGGCTCTCCTTGTGAGTGTGCACACTGAGAGAGAGTTTAAATAACCCCTAATTCAACAGTGTGGATTTTAGGGTTTGGCTCAGATTGCCCTTGAAATAATCAAAACCATTCAACGTAATTTTTTTTTTATTCTGCAATGCTCCTTCCTTTTTCACAAAATGTCTAGATGGGAATTTTCTAGAACTCTGCTGTGCCATTAATTACCATGATTACAATCCCATGGTCCATCATCTTTGGAGACTGACATTCACATTTTCTGTCGGGCTCTTTTGGTTTAATTGGGCTGTGCCTGTTTCCTATCATGGCAGTACCCATTTCTGCTTTTAATATACCACCTTTGCTCAAGGAGAACAGGTTCCTACCGCAACGTACCTTCTGTCTGGATGGATGACCCATGCATGCTACCTCTCTCTTTCTCTCGCATAATTGAAATTTTAAAACCAGCTACTGCTTTAGCTCAGGAGCCACTTACTTTATTAACAAATTTATCAAAGTTGTGAGTGGCTCTCAGAAGAGTTTACTGGCACTGTGTCAATTCATGAGGAACCAAGATAAAATAGCTGGTCAATAGAAGAATGTTTTAATGAGCTGGCCCCATAGCTTACCCTGCTGATGGTCCTGTTTCAGGGAACAACCACATTGTGTTTCTCTCCGTGTCCAATAGTTGGAGGCTATTAAGGTCTACTTTCTCTTCTCCCTTTTGTTCTTTTGGAAATGAAGTATAAATTCAAACAGCAGTGCAAAGATCTTTTTGAACTCTCAATCATAAAAAGAAACTTGATAAATCTGTCCTGAAAGAAAGGCTGCATATTGCAACCATGAGTAATTCACCTACGGTGAACTCATTAGAGGAGGAAGACATGTATACACATATTACTGGGAAAAGTAGCCATGGAATTTACATAGGGATGAATTATAGTAGTCGCCGTCTTTTTTAATAACACTGAGATTATAAAAATGGGTTCAGACTTGACTATTTAGCTAGAAAATTTATTCGGAGAGTAAACAATTTCACTATATGAATTCTCACTTCTCCATAAAAGGGTACAGAGCATAAATATGGACCGCTGAACATATGATGTATGCACACCCTTCCACTATGAATCAAATCATCTGTTTCGTATTTTTACAATGTCGAAGTGGGAACGAAGCAGTTAAAACAAAGCGCTGCTGTTAAAATCCCTGCGTTAACTCTGCTAATTATTTCCAGACTTAATCATGATTTGTACTTTGAGTGAGTCACTCAAAGTTTCAATAACTTAGTTTCTCAAACTATATATTGAGAGTTGAAATTATGGCTTCTATTTACATTGAACATATGGAAAAGAAGGAGATAGTAAATGACCCACAGTGTATTAAGCCTAAATCTTCCCCCTTTCTCCCTCTAGTGTAGGGAGTAACATTTAAAACCCGCATGCTCTAGACCCGCCTGCTGGAAGGGTCATGCTGGAAAGTCTGTCCAGTCCAAGCCCATCATTAGCCCAAGTGTGTACTGCCTGAGAAGAAACATACAAAGGCGGAAACGAAACATAATGAACGTCCTTTTTCTTTTCCATCAATTTTGGGTAAGGTACTGGTAAGAAGGTATCAATACAGAATGACCCCCCAAATACAAGAAAGTTGTGTTGGAAAACCTGAGTTGAAACAACAGCACGCTTGTCGGGACAGTCCTTGGGATGGTTTAAGAAGTACCTCAGAACCTCTGAGGGTAAAGAGTCTGCTTTGACCTTATTTTGACATTTCTTTCTGGATCTCTCACTGCGGACACCATGGGGTGCTAAACTGATTGCACTGACCATTCCTGCCAGCTTAGCCCTGATGTCCTCTTGAATGGAAGCTGAAATGCTGGCAACTCCTGGCTGATAACGGGACTCTCTAGCCTCAACTGAGATTGATTCACGCAAAATGCCTTTCGTAAAATGAAAGGAAGTAGCCCTGAAAACTGCCCGGTGCTGTGTTTCTGAGGAGTAGCAACTCGCCTCTCTTTTAGTGACATTTCTGAAGCCTTAGCTCTCCTAGAATTTCCAAATATAAAAAAATAACAATGAAAGCATGTAATTGTGACATGGGAATACTGCGAGAACAGCAGTTTGGCAGGAAAAGGAAATATTTCAAAATAAGTCCCAAGCAAGCAAAGTTCTGGCAGATACACGATCCTGGATTATATTATCCAAACTGTTAGATTCTGGAAGATTTGGGGTTTTCTTTTGTGGTTCCCATAGCCTTAATAGAATGGTAGTAGATGACCATCATCCACACTGTGTGGCCCTTCCCTCCATTACTGTGGGAAAAAAATGCACAAGAGGTACCAGGGAACTCCCCAATGACTGGCCTGGGTAGAAGACTTATGTTGAGTTAATGCTTACTGTCACACATAATGCTGCTAACTGAAGAGCATCTGAGAAAGCTCGCCATCCTAATACCTTCCAAAGTGCAGGATCCTAGCACCTCTCTGCCTTAGCACCAATTAAATCTCTCAACTGGTTAAGAATCCTGTTTTAAGGTAGTGCTGTTTGCCTCTATGTGCTCAGACTTAAATTGCATACTTAAAAAAAAAAAAGATTCTTGGTCTTTGAAAAAAAAATGCTATTGAGCTTCAAAGAAAATTTTACAATCATTGGAAAACTAAGAGGAAAATATAAAGGAAATATATGCATTATTTCCAGAAACCCCGGAAAGTGAGCACAACCAAGCTAACTTACATGGAGGTGACAATACATAGAATTAAGGGACATTCCTGTTCTCCTCTGTAAATCAGATTAACTGCTTTAGAATTCAACCCGTATCTCTTACAGCTCTTTTCATTTTCAAATAAAATGTTTAAATGGGAATGGAAAAAAACTGCTCATTGGCTTAACATAAATCTTCAAACTGCAGGAAGTTTCACCCTCAAAAAGTAGTTAAATCTCTGAGGAAAAAGAAAAGGCTGAATTCTATTTTTCATAAATGATGGATTATTGTACCACACTGTGTATTTTCCAGTAAAGTGTCCTTTTATTTGCACTGTGTGATTACAAGTTTCTAAAAGTATGTGTGGGGTCACTGGGTGCTGTGGGAAAATGAAAGGAACACTGTTCTGTGGGATCAGGAGAGAGATCAGAAGCGAGCTGTCCTGATTATCACAGGCATGTGTTTAAACTTTGCTTTTCTTAATTGCTTATGTTGTATTTACTTAAAATGAACAATTTGGCAAGTTCTTCTCCCTTGACAACAGAAAAGCATAAACTGTTTTATAAGTTTGGCTGTTAACATCAGATTTGTAAACCACAATATTCAAAGGCTTTTACTGCCGTTTGCAGGGCCCCGGGATGGACCTGTCTTCATAGCCAGGCGTCTCTTACATTTTTATTTTGTATTTATAGCACTTTCTTTCTAGTTATTTGGTTAATAAAAAGTAGGCCATATATTACAGGCTTCTACTGACTTTAACGTCTTCATAACTCCCCTTAGAACGAAAGGAACAAAGCGTTGATGGCAAAGGCCTTGCAATCTGACTCGTCTAAGGATGATTATTTACGGCTCTGGGAAATGGAAGATGACACTCAGGGAGGCCATCATTATAAGCACCTATGGAGAGTCTGCCTCTGTTCAAATCTGTGTAACCCTACCCATGATGCTGTAAGGCTGGGTGAGAAGAAGTTAAAACGTTTCCCACACAATCCAATACACCTTGCAGACATTTCTCACATGTGGAGCCAGATGGTGGGATTGGAAACAATATAATGTACATATATATCTCTCTAATTAAGAATACTATCTCTGGAATACCTAGGGGGTTCCAGAAAGATATAACTCACTACATAATTATTTTCATAATGTAACATTTGTAGAGGTGTGTGTGTGTGTGTGTGTGTGTTAATTTGCAAAGTACTTTTTAGTCACAAATGTTTATGAGCTCTGTAATGGCAGACAAAAACTACACTGCCTGGTCTTATGGTTTTTGACACCCTGGCATGGGAATTGCAGGGGTTTGAGGCGAGAAAAGCAGTGAAATACAGAATCTTTGGCAACCTGGAAAAACTTAAACTAGTTGTTCCATACAATTACCAGTTATGTGAAATCGAATGAAATCTCTCCAAGACATGTGTCTTTGAAGGACACTAAGTGTTCTTTAGCCTCACACAGGAATGCAGACCTGGAACCATTGATTACAGTATAGTATAATAAATATATATATTTAATTATTTATAGTAGTTAATATTGTGGCAATACTCCATCATTCTTTCCAATTCTGTAGTATTAACTAGGTATTAACTATTCTTATTCATATACCACTGAGGTCCTTTGCAATGCCTAGGCCAGAATGTAAGCTGTTCTCTCGGTGTGCTGATGAAGCTTCTACCACCCAGAAAGGAGGGTTTAATTGTGCCATATTAATGCCCCAAATCGTTTAAGCGATAATTCTTAAGCACGGACAATTGTGCCTCCCTCCAAGGTACATTTGGCTATGACTAGATGTGGTTTTGATTGTCACGTCCAATGAGGTGCAGCTGGCAACCTGTGTAGATTATGTAAAAAGTCCCTATAGCTACAAGTCATCTGGCCTAAAACAGAGATAGCTGAAAACAATTAATTTCGGGTAAAATTACGTATTGTGGTCCTTTTCTATGATAAGTACTGTTCTCAGTTCTATATAGCACAATGTCTCAGATCCCAACCAATTTTTGAAACTTAATTTAAAAATAAAATGCCATCATTCTCCACAGCTACCAGGTAGGCAGGATGTCCACCTGCTTCTGTTGGGTGCTTCATCTTGACTTCTAGCCTTGTCAACTGAAGTTTGTTCCTGCCTGGGATCCAAGCTGGAGGAAGGAGGATGCAGACATACTCTTTCATGTCTGATTACAGATTTTGTTTTTACTGTCTGAACAAGGCAGATTTTAAAAACAGACTACACATTTTTGTCGATAATTGGGTTAAAATAGTAGAGACAGATATAGAATTTATCTTATCTCACAGACATATCAAATTGCCATCGGTAATTAATAATAACAGCCTGTGAATATGGCTGGACCATAGGCTCTCCAAAAGCCCAGAGTCTATTACATTTGCTACTTTTGTCATTGAATTCCCCTAACTCAGCATCGAGTGTGACGATCAGCAGACTTTGGTTCAGGACTGAGTGTAACACATGCTTGACTGGAAATAGAACGAAGATCTGAGGGCAGAGGAGTCAGAGCAATGTGGAAAATTCGGAGGCAAATTTTATAAATTTGAGTAAGAAGTGGCTGCATCCCAGGGAAAGAAATCCCGTGAGTTGGTATAAAAAAAGAAGAGTAGCAAAATCATGTGTGTATGTAAACCTTTCAAAACAAAGCCTTATGTAGGGAGATCTAGTATGTAATCAATATTACTTGAAATTAGCAGAGCTAATGCGCTCCTCCAATAGGTTATTTGTCTAACTGTAACTTTTTTTTTTTTAGATGCAAGGAAAAGGCATTATCTAGAGGAAGGTTTCTATATTAAACATAAGGGAAAGGAAATAGAAATGAGTTAGCTAGCCCTCTTCGCTTTGCACGTTGGATACAATAGCACAGTGCTTCCGAGTAGACAAATTTTATTCCTCTGCCCTAGCTAGACAGAGGGGTCCTGGTAGCCCTCCACGTGGTCATTCTGTAACTTGCCTCACGTTTGTTTTTATCCAAAGTAATAATCACGAATAAAAATGTACAAAAAAAGCAAAAACAAACCAAAACCCTGACACTGTTTTCATTCCTCAGTGTTCCGGCTGCATCACAGTGCATCTGATACAAGTGATAAGAACCGTGTGAAGAGCAGACTGAAGAAGTTCATCTCCCGAAGACCTTCTCTGAAAACTTTGCAAGAAAAGGGTCTCATTAAAGGTACGGGACAGCATCGTTTTTGTGGCTTGCTCTGTAATGGAAGAAAATATAGTTGTCCAGAAAAATGACCCTTGAGTAAATAAAGTTGGTGGTATGAGATTATAGAGAAAAGAAATAGCCAGAGTTGGCCTCAAAGGACCTGTCCTCTGTACCAGGAGCAGAGAAGTGTTGTTCTGGGAGATGCCCCACGAGGGTGACAGTGTGTTTTCCCATGGGCCTGTACTGTTTACATCTCTTTTTCCAGTCTACTTATTATCAGTAGCCTTTTTCACTGTCAAATGGGTCCTGATTTCAATAGTGGTATCTAGTCATTGAAACCAGAGTCTTAGAGAATGCTAGGAAAAAAGCCAGAGACGCCTAAAGGATGACAGTTCAGCATGAAGCAAAATAAGGAGATTCCCCCTGCAAATATATCTCAGGTAGAAAAATAATCCTCAACTATGCTAGCCGTGAGATTGGAAAGACAGTTCCGTGCATGACAATAATCGGAATTCAGGCTCTGGATCTACCAGTTAACTCTGTTGACAACGTGAAGTGATTTTCCTGAACCTCAGCTTCCCCATGTGTTACATTCGGGAGGGCATTCGACACACTGCCAAGTCAACCTCATCCAGTAACCTTCAGTCACTTCTACCTTTGGAATCATCCTTTAGATGGCCCAACTTGAGAAAGATTCAGGTGTAAGTTATCTGTCTACTGAAGAGATAGAGACAATTCATTAGCAGCTCACACAATGCCAACTTTTCCATAAGCTTAAGTGTGTGTGTGTGTGTGTGTGTGTGTGTGTGTGTGTGTGTGTGTGTGCAGTGAAATGAACAGCTTCTTGGTTCAGCGGTAGGATCTGGCTCCAATCAGGTGAGCAAACTGGCCTCACCAGCACCCTCTAGAATGGCCTGAGAAGGCAGCCTCGGAGCCAAAGCTAATGCTCTTTGACTGATGTCTGCCTGCTTTCCTAACTAGAGCTCTGTTGAGGTTTCCCCATAGCTCACCGATGAGTCAGTATTCATTAGCAGAGCTATGGAAAATCTATGTGTAATTCTGATTTGATAAGCTTCCATTGTTGTCTTCAGCGGCATCTTTTTTTCCAAATACAGATCAAGTTATGCAAATGTAGTCACTTCCTGGCTTGTTTCAATTTTATCTATGAACTTTTCTCAAGGCTTTCACTGAGATTTTTTTTCCAGCAAGATAAATGGCATTAAACCAATTTTTAAAAGCATCTGGCTAGTCAAATTCAACACTTCAGCACAATTTTCATAGTTAAGACAGAGTCAGGGGAGAAAGTAAAAAAAATCAAAATTTTAATCAGTTAAGAAACGTTACATAAAAATAAATGATGAATAGTTACACTGTTAATTTCACCAGAAAAAGAAGAAGAAGAAAAGAAAGAAAACCTCTTTCAAGAGGACGAGTATTTAGAAAGAGTGCTAGTGTTCTCTATAAACGAATCGGTGCTGTTTCTAAATGGAGCATTTGCATCACTTTCTTTAAATGACCTTCCAGACCCGGGGTTGATTTGCTAAGGCCCTGAATATTTTCCAGTGTTTGTTCTCTAATGTACTTGTTTCCAAAGGTAGAGGGGACCGAGCTCTGGCCTTAGCCAGTCCTCACTGAACCCCACTGAGAGGACAGAAGCCAGTACCTTATAGACTGTGACACTCCGTGTGCTGTCCACAAAGTACACGTAGTCACAGCCCTGTAGGCAAAACCTATGCTTTTGAGCCATGGGGTCCTGGTAAGACTTGACTGCAGAGGTTAAAATCTAGATCCAGAAAGTCACTTGATGGGGAGGAATTTTATAATTTTTTAAATATAGCTATTGAGAAAAATACAGCGATACCAAATATAATAAAAATGGCAAGTCACAAGATAACCTCTGAAATTGTTCAAATGGATTTGCATTGCCTAAGGGAGGAAGGGGCCCTTTTCAGATGTATGAGTTTATTAGAGTGAGCTGCTCGCTGGACCCACAGTTTGAATCAGATTTATATATAGATTGTGAGCAAATAGGGGCATTTTAGGGGAGTGGGTGTGTTTCTTCATAACTACAACTCATTTATGGAATTTACTAGCTCTTTAGTTTTATCCAAGTTTCTCTGTTGTAATCTTTCAAACAATAGCATTGATGTTCATACATAGGAATTATTTGGGTTTACAGCTTTTGGAAAAGGTAACAATTGTTTGGTGTTTGGGCTTTTGTTGTTTAGGAACAACCAAGGCTTCCTGGTATAAAAACAAAAGAGCTGTGTCATAGAAAATTGTTTTATTCTCTTACTATATATAGAACCCAAGTAAAATCAATACCATATGGCTTCTATATTTAATCATTAGTATATGAATCTATTTAAAGATGTAAAGATAACAGAGGAAACTCAAAGTGTGTGTTATTAAGCAATGTTTCTAGCTCCCTTCCCACTTTGCTCTTAAGGGGACGCCATGTTGGTTTCTATTCACAAGCCTTCAGGAGACGAGTTTCTGATCTGTGTGATTGTTGTGTGGATGCAGACTAGTTTGCCAATATCTTTTGCATCTTTAATGTTGATCAGTCTGTCTGTATATTCTGTATCTTTAAGGCTGTGGTGTGTTGCTTTATTATTCTTAAAGTTCTTTATAAACTCCATGGGCTGATTAGTCCCACAAGGGATAATGTTACTATTCTTGTTTCCCAAGGTTGTTTCACCAGTTAAAATCCATCAGAATTTTTTATTGTGATTTTCCTGTGCAGCCCCTTCTCTGGTTTTGATGTTGTTGTTGTTTTTCTGTCTCTCTACCTTGGCTTTTGGGCTATCAACTACTTCTTCTCCTGTCTTTCTCTTCTGCTCTTCTACCCCCTGCTTTTCTCTCTGGTTATCTTCTAAAGTCATAAGGAAACCTCAGCTGGAAATGTTGACTTATTACGTTCTGATTTTTCTCTAAGTGTTCTGAGTTGTATTTGCTTTCTGGAAACCTCATGATTACTCCTTCTTATTCTAGTCCCTTTTGTTACTTTGAGACAAAAATCATTAACTCATTTAGAAAACACTTTCAATATAGCTACCATTTAGGGGGCTTGTTTGATTGTGTGTTTGTTTTAGAAGTCCTAAAACTTCCATCAGCCCAACTAGGGCAAGGTTTTGTATTTGTTTGTTTGGTTTGGTTGCATGCGTGCGTGCGTGCATGCGTGTGTGTGTGTGTGTGTGTGTTGGTAGGGATCAAACCCATTGCCTTGTCCATGGTACAAAAGCAATTTATTACTACGTACTATTCCCCAGCAAATGCCCACATACTGTACTAGTGGTTCAGTTGGATATAAAATTCCACTACTTCTACAAGACAGAATTAAATGCTCCATTCTTATAATTCACCTTTTATACAGTAAGGGTTGCTTTTTTCTCTCCTTCAAATTAAAATGGTTTGGTACTTTGTGTTTAAGTTTCATAAACAAGATAATGTATATAGTTGACAATACTTGTCTAATTTATTCTGCTTAGCACTTAATCCCAAGGATACTGATTCCTTTCAACTCTAAAATGATCTTCCTTTTGTTTGGGTGTTGACACATTCCTCCCATGTGTGTCCTGTTCCTCTTTTGAGTTCTTGTCTCACTGTTAGATCACCAGAATGAATTGCTTTTCCAATATTAATTTTTCTCCTAGCCTGAAAGAATTCTCAATATTATTCCTCAGTCTTAATAAGAGTATCAATAATTCTTTATCTGGATTTCTTTCTTTTTCTCTGTGCCTTTTGCATACCTCATTCTCTTCCACGTCATGCGAGTAAACTTGGCACTCACTTAGCCACAGTCAGTAACAGCATTAACACTCAGTATGTTCCTTTTCACTGAGTTAAAACTACGTATGTATGTATGGCTTTTCTTTAAGACATAACTTAGAATTTTTTGTTACTTTGGAAGTTTAATTTTTTATTTTAAACTACTATCTTTCAATCTTGGAATCTTTCACTTGAGTCTTTCAGTTTACTTATTTCATTGTATTTTTGACAAATCAATTATTTTGCTCAAATGTCTGGCAAATCCCTTAAAAAGGCAAGGACACTGAACACACTGGTTTCAAAAAAAAGTGAGCTGAGAACTTGGTCTTATCCTTCTGATTCTCTTTAGTTTGTAATCTTTTATTTGTTAGTTTAGAATCTTCATTTGTAAGCTGGCATTAGCTAGTTTTTCCCAGCTATATTCACTTGATCATGTCAGCTAACTGCAGGGGCATTTAAGTAATCACCCCCTACACAAGCAAAACGAATTGTTTAAAAATTTCTGTCAAAGAAGAAAATGTCTTTGAAAAGTCACAGTACTTTTGTAAAAAAAAAAAAAATCAGCTATATTGAGAAATAAAGAAATAGTCACCATTCCTAAGACAAATACAAGTCAGTCTTATGTTTCCCAGTTGTGTTTATGAATACTGGTGGAGCACGCCTTTAATCCCAGCACTCGGGAGGCAGAGGCAGGTGGATCTCTGTGAGTTCGAGACCAGCCTGGTCTACAAGAGCTAGTTCCAGGACAGGCTCCAAAACCACAGAGGAACTCTGTCTCGAAAAACCAAAAAAAAAAAAAAAAAAAAAAAAAAAAAAAAAAAAAAAAAAAAAAAGAAAAAGAAAGAAAAGAAAAGAAAAGTATTTTTGAATAATTTGGTAGAACTTAAGATGACAGAATAATCTTATTAGCCCACTGTGAATTCCAGAAGGAAACCTCTGTCTGAGCATCACTGCGATGCAGTTTTTAGTATAGTCATGCTCAACTTTGCCACCTCTCACTGTGAGGCTGAGAATAATTGTGTTTGGATTTATACACTCGGGCGTGGGTCTGGCATTACTTGGGCATGAGGCACTCTCACAGCTTCTCCAATATATACTAATGTGCTTAAAAAAATCTTACAAATCTTCTTTTCTTCGAACTTCTTTATGGCTCATTATTGAACTGTGATCCTTACATGTGAGCTGTGTCATGATTTAATATTAGCCAAAATTAATAGCCAACCTTAAGCTTCTTTATCTTGGCCTACAAGCTTCCTGGTTCCTTTGCATTAATAGGTCCTGGGCGGTTCCTGTTATTTAAAGGCTCTTAGGAGTAAATGTATGTTTAACAGAGTACCACATAGCTAGCTTTTATTCAGTAATAAAATTTGGGTCACCATGAGAAACGGAGAAATGGTGGAAATCATGCACCTGGGTAGCCTATGTCTTTTAACAGCCTGTTAGCCTGGGAAGAAATGATCAGGTCTTATGGGATATTAAAAACATATCAACTTTGGGACAATGAAAGAAAATGAGATCCAGAAAGGGAAATTCCTAGTTAGGGAAGAGAAAAATGATGAGCCAGTTTAACAAATTGGTTTGCTTGTGGTTTAAGGATTTATTTTCTCATGGGGAGAGACTTTTCTTACAGATATTAGTCAGAATGTAATATTATTGGAGAATATAAGATGTATGTATGTATAATCTTCCCCCCAGATCCATGGGCTTGCCCTACATAAATGGGCTTGACCAAAAATGGATTGAAAATGTTAGAGAAAAGTAGCATTTGCTTTGTAGTTAATGATTTCCAAGCCCCATGCTCAGACAGAACACACTCATCCTATATCTGAAATTTTGACACATACTCTTTATGGCTAATAGACTTCGAGTACCAATTAGAATAGTGTATTTGAATCTTCCATCAGGAAGACTATCAGGTTTCTGTGAAGTGAGGAGTAGAGAGGCTAAACTCAGTGGTTAGGATCACTGGGTATTCTTATGAGAGGCTTAAGTTTAATCTCAAGCACCCACATGGTGGCTTACAACCACCTGTAACTGCTGTTCTAGGTAATCTGACACCTTGTGGTCTCTGAAGGAACTGCACCCTTGTGATGCACAGACATACATGTAAGCACAACACCCATAAACATAAAATCAAAATAAATAAATTTAAAAATAGAACAAGTTGAAGATGAGGACCAGAAAAGGGAAGCAGTTGTAAGTTATGTTGTGCTTGGCTTCATCCTGTGAATGTATACCATGTTTTAAGCATATACACTGTACAGTAACTCAAAACGTGTATGTGTATATGTCTGTATATACATGTTTATAATTAAAACAAGCCATCTTTGTACAAATTATTGTATAACACTCTCCAAAGCATGTTCTTTTTTTGTTCGATTGTTTTGGTTTGATTTGGTTTTTTTAGAGAGATTTATTCTGTAGCTTTGGCGCCTGTACTGGAACTCACTCTTGTAGACCAGGCTGGCATCAAACTCACAGAGATCTGCCTGCCTCTGCCTCGCAAGTGCTGGAATTAAAGGCGTGTGCCACCACCACCTGGCTCAAACCATGTTCTTGACTAGCTGCAGATAACCAAAAGTCAGACTGATATATTATTTCTTTTAGGTGCCAGACGTCTTCTGCGCTATAAACAAGAAGTTAATGAATATTTCATGTCTCTCATCATATCCTAAATCTTTGCTCTCTGAAAAGACATGTGCCCTTTGTCAATGTTCAGAGCCCCCTTCCTGTGGCCTCTGTGAACCTGTGAACAACTCCACAGCCAGTTTTAGATACTGAGTTTTTCGTCCTCTAATTTTTATAATCCTACTCCCCCTACAAAGTATTAGTTGCTGATTTCATTTTGTTTTGAAGTAGCTAATTCCAGGAGATTGGAGTGTAATTTCATCCTGATCTAGAGAAGGAACAAATACATAAAGAAATGTTTTATATGCAGCCAGACAGATGGATTGACCATGTATCTGAGAACTGGCTCTACCCTGTCTTTCTGCGTGATGTAAGTAAGATTTAAGATTCTATACTATGTGTAGGCTGAGTGTGTCTCTAAAAATCACCACACACAGGAGCTCTCTCAGCAAGCATCTCATCAGGGACAATGCTCAGCAGATGTGCTAGGCTGTTACAAACAAGGAAGTATTGATGTCAACATTTCATCTTGACATATCCTAAGATGAAGGGAGTGTCCTCAGTATCTTTTACCATCACTGACAGTTTGGCTTTATAAACACCCCCAAATTCATATCTATAATAAATCGCCCTATCTATAATCAGTCGCCAATACCCCATAAATTTACAAAACAAAATAGAGAAATGACATCAGTATATTATTTTTCTAAATAAAGTAACTTCCTTTTTGTTTTATTGCCCTACCTGATTAATGATTTAAAATTAACCATCCTCAAGCCAGGTGTAGTGGTGCTTGCTCTGAGTCCCTGATCCTCTGGGAGCTGATATGGGAGGCTCATGTCAGCCCAGGTACTCAAGGCCAGTCTGGGCAAGATGCTGTGAACCAGCCTTAAAAAGAAAACACGTCAGCCAGCCCCATATAAACTGCATTCATTAGGAAAACAGTTCCAATTGCAAGCGTTCTTTGCCTGCAGTTTTACTTTCGTCTGGGGCAGGAAGGAATATGTTTGATCAGAATTTGACTAATCACAATTAGCTGTCTCTCCGTGCCAGGCAAACTGCAATATGAAGAGGTCTGTCGCTCAGATATTCTTTGAAATGATCTGTGTTGCTCCAAGTGTGTTCTATCAAAGCATTTTCTGGGGCAACAGATCGGAAAACATAAACTTTATGTAGTATTGCTCCTCCTCAGTTATGTCGCTTTAATATGTTCTTTCTTTTTGAAGATAAAAGTACATAAAAGAGTTCTGGGAAAGCGGCTAAATGTCATAAACACCCTGCACTCCCTCCCCCAGGGCTCCATGGCCCAAAGTTAGAAAGGGTTTGATGGAAGTGGTGACTGCCTTGATCTCCTTGGAATACTCCTCCTTCAATGTCGTCTTCTGTCTGCAGGAGGCAGATCCCGCCTTGCAGCCACTCCTGGGAGGGGACGAGGTATTTCTGGCAGCCATGTTTTCCAAACACAACATTGAGACACATGGCCTGACGGTGACATAATATTTGAAGTAGGGTCCGTGCTCAGAGATCCAGAACATATGGCTATTTTCTTATAAAAAGTGTCCATTGAAGACACTTTCTAGATATTTAGTCCCAAAAAGGCACCTTCCCTTACTCTCCATTCTCATTCTTAAAGACATTGCATGCAGATCATAGAAGTAACCGCCTTTCCCTTAAATGCATTTCTTAGGGTGCTTGAGAGTCACCCTGTTGACGACTACGAGTAGAACTCGTAGCCATCAAGAAAGAAATGCAAAACAGACTGCTGAACATATTACGAATATATTGCTCGTCTTAAAGTGGCTAGCTGGTTTTTCACACTGGAGTATTGACTAGCTGTCTGTGCTTGATGTATGCCTTACCAGCCTGTGCCGACTTATGGTTAGAGCTTAACTTGTTAGCCCTGCTTTTGCAGCCCATTCAGAATAACTACAGATGCCTGGAGATATTAAAATTGACTGCTCAAATGGACTCAGTGTGGGAGTTTCATTGGTTTTAAATTGATAACAGCTGAAAGAGAGCATGATTAAAATGTACATCGGCACAGGACGTACGAACTCTTAGAAACAGGCTCCAGTACTGTGGGAAATTTTTTTTTCTTTCATTTTCCTAGCATAGTTACTCTCAAGCAATCTTGGTCTACACTTTAAATTGCCCAAAAATATTCAGGAGCTTAAAGAAGAAACCGAGTTATATTTTGGATAGTAGATTTCTAATCTGCAGGGAACGTTTAACTTAAGTAGCATTCCAGAAGGTGGTAATTGGGTCTATTTCCCAGTCATTGGAGTTAAATAACCTATATAGGAAGCATAAACTGTCATAATAGAAGGGTTGAAGTGTCATGTATATCTCTCGCTTTAACTCATTAAAGCCAGAGACCCAAAGGGTCTTATCACAGATAAGTTAAACAAAACCTCATCTTCACTTCCTTATTTCCCTGGGAAATGTTATTATTGTTTTCACTATTTAAAAACATGACCTAAATATTTTTCTTCTCAGACAAGAGAAAGAGAAGTATGTAGAAGAGGAATAGGGAAACGTTTTCTTCCTCCTAAAATTAGCCATACCTTACATGAAGCAAGTTCTATTAAATATATTTTCACAATTTAATAGTAGCTGGAGAAAAGACCCAGTAAAGAAAAGAATTCAGAAGTATTTAAAGTTTATAAGAAATATCTGTTTATAATACATGCCTTCTATAACATGTTTTTTTCCAAGAGTCCAGGCCTTTTCTTTACAATTCTCTGCCCTAATTATGTTCTATCTTTAAATATCTCTGCTATCTTACCTTTGATATCCCATTAAAAATGTTACACACACTTCATAGAGCTAACTGAGAAAGCATTTGGGTCTGCTGAGGAGCTGTAAAGCTGAATAACATATACCGCCTCACTTTACTATTTTGAGATAAAATCTAAATCACTGTGCCCATTAACATATTCCCAATATCTCAGGAATTATTTGCCTGGTTTTAAACAAGAGTTTCAAATATATTAGGCAACTTTAGTAGAAAATTATACATTCATTCATACATGCAAGAAAACCAAATATAAAAAAATCTCCTAATTTAGGAAATAAAACAAATCATGAATGTTTTGATCTGTAACAAGAGGGCTGGCTTGTTAGGGTTTTTGTCCCATCTGGTACCCCACAGCCAGCAAGCCCCAAAGAAAATCACACAGAGATCTCTATAAGTTATAAAGCTGATTGGCCTATTAGCTTGGGATACTTATTAGCTCTTGTAGCTTATATTAACCCATTGTTCTTATCTATGTTTGTCATATGGCTCAGTACCTTTTTTAGCTGGCAGGTCACATCCTGTTTTCTTGGTGGTGTGTTTTGATCAATATGTGTAAGAAAATCTGCTATATGTTTAATTCTTAAACTTTGTTCAGAAGTATTATCTTGATACTATTTACTTCTTGAATTTTGCCCAAATTATAATCTCCACATCTGGACAAAAATTATAAAATTACCCAGCTTGACACTTTCCCGAAATGCACACAACTGTTGGACTGGGCTTTTATTAGGCAGATGGTTTCTGAAGACCATCACAAGCCACCAGGACTGATGTTTCCAT
The DNA here is from genome assembly GCF_018167655.1 of Microtus oregoni. Lineage (NCBI taxonomy): Eukaryota > Metazoa > Chordata > Mammalia > Rodentia > Cricetidae > Microtus > Microtus oregoni. The sequence continues at coordinate 1,811,382 of NW_024543096.1, forward strand.
AGGACATGATGCCCTTAAAAGAGAGCGAAAGACAAATTCCAATCTCTTTCAATGGTTGTCGAGCACCAATACTTCAATGATATACTTATCTAGCCACATTAGACAGGAAGGAAATTTTCGAGATGTCATCCAAGTTAAACACATGTGAAGGCCGTTAACTAGAATATATCACTTCCAACATGTCCCTTTGAACTTATAACTCAAATTCGTACAAGCAAAAGAAAAGATAGAGTGGGAAGAGGCCTGGCCTTAGTTAACCTCCCAAGGAAGGAATCTATCACATGACTAGAGGCTGGGAAATAAAAAAGTAGATGGTCTGAAAGTAATGTCCAGAGCATATCTTAATATCTTGAGGTTACAAATAAGCTAAGTGTCAGAAAAGCCATTGCCCCTGAACTCCATCATGCATTGTCTTGTGAAGAGTAGAACACTGTGTACTTCTACATGTCAAACACACTGAGACTCTAAGCGTGCTTCAATTTTTTTATCTTAAAAACTAATTGGCATGCGCTATTCAATATTATGTACAGCGTTTGACAGGACCTCATTTAATGTTGTTTTAAAGATGAATAACATGTCCAAAGAACAGAGCCTATTTTGGTTATGAATCTGTTCACATAATTATCAGTTGATAAAGTCAAAAATATATTAGAAAATTGAGCATGTTAAACCTTGCATCAAACATACTTCCAGACTTGGCAAGCCTTTCACCTCAGCACAGCACTTGGGAGGCAGACACAGGCTTATCTCCAAATTTGAGGCTGGCCTGGCTAATGTATTGTGTTCAAACCCAGTCATGGATATGCAGTGAGATGCTTATAGGTTGAGTGAACAGTATGGGGAAAACATCTTGGTTTGTAATGCAGCGTTAAGCATAGGCACATAAATGGGGGGGGGGGGGGGGTGTCTGTAATGAGGTTGGTGGAATTAAACTCAAGATGCCACGGTGACATGTGGAAAGTATCACCAACGTGACTATTTAGTGTGAGAGTTGAAAAATTCCTGCTTGCAGATAAGAATTCCACAGGAGGAAATGTGCCTTTGCCCCAGGGGAGGGTGAAAGGACACAAGCCAGTGGTGATAAACACAGACCACACAGACTTACTTGGTTCAGGGCAACATAATTCGGTTTTGGAACACAAGATACATTGCCTGGGGGAATTCTATGGCTGGAATAAGAATTTCAAGGTAAAGTCTTAGTGGAAAGACTTTCGCTGTTATAGCCAAAGACATCTATCTATACCCACGATCATCAGCTACAATGTGAACTTTATCAAAAAGCCTCTGTCTGAGGCTACTTCCTGGTGGACCAGCTAAGACTCTCTAAGAACCTACTATAGACATGACCACTGACCTTCAGGTTCGTGTACAGACCTTTGTCACTCATCTGAAACCTGAAATTAAGTATCTGTACTAGTTAATCAGGCATAGCCTCTAAAGGCTGTGAATAGTCTCTGCTGGAAAAGGTCTGAGCCTCGTTCCCATTATAACCAGACTGGAACCCCAGATCCCAAGGACATCTAAGGAAATATGACTCTTTCTTGACAGAAAGTGATAAACACAAAAGCCATATTTAGTTTTGCAGTATTAGGCACACTTGAAATAATTACATATTTGGACGTTGATTTCCTTCATTGAGTGTGGGAACTGATGGGGTGCTTAGGTAATGGTAAAAGACAGGTTAGCCAAGACTCTTGCTACGCTAGTCAGAGGAAAACCCTATTTTGTTGTTGCTGTTTCGTTCAGTGTTGTTTTTATCGAGGAAAGCAGTGCGCCTTGAACCATCAAGACTGCTGAATTTTAAAATAGATCTGAAGTCTAGTTTTGTCTTTACTGCTTACATGTTTTGTAAATTTGGGCAAGGTGATGAAATTATCTGTCTTCACACATTGCAAATAATACCTCTTAGGGTTGTTGGCATTTTATAAAGAGCAATTACTGTAACAAACACCGACTACTAATTTTATGCTCTATTTCTAAGTCTCATCTTGCCAGTGTACAGCATTCTCCTGATTAGGGAGAATACACTCTGAATTTGTCAAAAGTGATTGATTTTGGTACAATTTTGTGACATTCCACTAATAAAGGCAGCATCTGAAACATTCTGTGTAACTAGCTGTGTGCTGAATCAGGGGATGGGCTTAAGTTTCCTTCTGTTTTAGTTTTGATTGCTATTTATATTGCCTCCTGAGATATATACATTGAAATCTTGTGTTACTAGGGGGTGCACACTTCCATAAAGCTCCCCAAATATGAGTGAAGAAGATATATGTTCAGAAATATGGTGTAATATATCAAATGCCAGATGCTTTAAGGAACATTCAAGTCACAAATTTGGGGAAAATTACAAATGGAAAGTGTGGATTAATGTTTCCCTTTTTCTTTGGTCTTTAGTCTGAGTCTCTGAGTTAAACCGTTTGGACTGGGGACAAGACATTTGACTTATGCTACTTTAGGATAGCCTGGAGACACAATGACTGGTTGGGATAAAATGCTGAGAATTTGATGATAACAATGATTTGGTGTAGTTGTTTTGGACTACTGTAAGCTAAATACATTTCTATGAAAAGTTTATATGTAAAGTTTTTCTCCTGGATGATTTTTTTGCCTTTTATTTACTTTAAAACATTTATTAATCTACCCTGTGCCAAACAATATGTAAACCCTGGGTCACAAAGATGAATATGTTGTGCCTCTCTTCTGTAAGGTCAGCCTTTTTAGCACTGCTGCAGAGCAATATTCTAACTCAGCAATTTCGTGAGTGTAGACAACACAACCATCTCCACTAGAAGGTTGATGGAAAGACTTTGGAAAGAGATATTGCTGAACTAACTGTTCACATTAAGTGTTGTGATCTAGTCTTACTTGATTCTCATAAAATCCTAACAGAAAGTGTGAATGGCTCTCTCCAGGAACACAACTTCCTAGTTCCCGGGAGTAGTTACTAGAGTACATGGCCTAGAATGAGGACTGTCAAATGGCCCTCCTGTTCTTTTTTTCTTCCTCTTTTAGACATTGTTGTCTATAGACTGCCCTAAGAAAGAATATCACAGCAACTGGGCAAACGGCAACCTTGAGAGTTATGGGTTTCCCCGCCTAGGGTGACTAAGATTGCAGAAACGCCCCAGTGCCCACACATGCTCAACCCTGCCTTTGAGCCTGGGTAGAACAGAGACTACAAGATGGCGCTTTGCTTTTCCCCATGTGCATGTGCAGATGGTTTTCAAAGGCCTATAGCATCACTCTGAGCCTTTGAATCTCACAAGGTGCGAAATTGTTCAATTTCTTTGTGTCTAAGCTCTTTTCTTAACAGAAATTCATTCCTAGCCCCAGGCTATAGCTGTTGTACGTGTACCTTTTGTCCTTTCTTAGAACTCTCATTGACATCAGTTCTTGAGCTAATATCAACACGTACAGGAAAGCATAAAAGATGGTAGACTTCATTCTGCTGTCATTCTGTGTTCAGTAGACACTTCCAACTGAATTGTCCATCTCATCTCTATAGTCCCTTCATATCCCAATAAGAAGTTCCGTTGCCTGGGTAATCACTAGGTCTGTAGAGCAGCCTTGACCTAGAAAACGTGCGAGGTACAAAATGGCCTCTCACAATGGGATGCCCAGTCATTCAATTTTGTGGGTAAATTTTGGGCAAAATAAGGTGTTTTACAAATGTCTTTCAGCTGGGCGGTGGTGGCGCACGCCTTTAATCCCAGCACTCAGGAGGCAGAGGCAGGCGGATCTCTGTGAGTTCAAGGCCAGCCTGGTCTACGAGAGCTAGTGCCAGGACAGGCTCCAAAGCTACAGAGAAACCCTGTCTCGAAAAACTAAAAAAAATAAAATAAAATAAAAAATAGGAATCTCTTTCAATTGTCCCTTTCTGCTATAATAGCTGAAACAATAAGAAACAGACAGTATTTGGCTAGAAATCCCAAAAAGACAACTTGTTTTCAGAAATGTGTGCACCATGACCTTCTAATTTGGGCTCATAATCCCTTCTCTCCAGTGACATTGCTGGAACTGGTTTTCTGTTTCTTTACACAGAATAACTAGTGAGCCACATTGCTTCGAACAACCTACAGAGAACAGGAATCCGTATGCACAGCTTACACACCTGCCCCAGTGCTCCTCAGAACCACATGACTCCCAGGCTCTTAATATGGTTTATTATAAAATCCTTTACCTGCCTCAAAGCACTTCTCATCAAAGCCACTTCTAAGCTGAAGCGGAGGACTAAAGAATGCCTTTAACCGAATCCTGAAATAGCTTTTAACCCGAGGCTGCGAGAGAAAGTGCTTTTAACCTAAAGTGCTTTCCTCTTAGGTACTTCAGCACATACCTAGCGCTCAGCATTAGTGCCTTGAAGAACACCCTTAAGAACCAAATGAAAGAGACTCCATTATAGATATTCAAACCTGTTATATTAATACATTACAAGCAATATTTGAAATCATTAAGCAGTTTTACTCCCACTGAATTTGAGTCTTTTCTTATTGAACTCTGCATTCATGCAAATAAATTGAAGTCTTTACCACTTGGGATTCTAGCAAATCTATGCTGATATTAGAGAAAATGGCCTTCGTACCTAGATTTTGCTTAATTCTGGAGTTAAATTTTCTGTGCTTTCCCTGCCCCAAAACAATCCTTCAGTTCTTAATCATTGAATGATGTTTTCATCTTTAGTCTCTGTTAGTTGTCTTTAAAAGGTAAATTGAGTCATTTAGAATTAGTTCACTTAACCGCCCTAAGTTTTTTGCATCAGATTCTTTCCTCCTAGTTGCAAGTCAAACCAAAAGTAAAAGTATTTTTCCCAAGTAGTGTCCATCCCACTATAAAGTGGGCCTTCCTTAGTTGAAGACCATCAGACTTGATGGTATTTTTAGTTTTGTGATTGAGTAGGTGAATTCTTTGAACAGTTTTCCATTGAAACTATACTAAGTGATTGTAAGCAAATACTAGAGAAGCCAGAAAATTTTGATATACTTCAATTTTTTAAACAATTTTCTTTCTTCTGTTGACCCTCCCTATGCTTCTAATGAGGTGGTGCCAGGTGGATAAAAAGCACAAAGCAGCCGGGCGGTGGTGGCGCACGCCTTTAATCCCAGCACTCGGGAGGCAGAGGCAGGCAGATTTCTGTGAGTTCGAGACCAGCCTGGTCTACAGAGCTAGTTCCAGGATAGGCTCCAAAGCCACAGAGAAATCCTGTCACAAAAAAAAAAAACCAAAAAAAAAAAAAAAAAAAAAAACACAAAGCATTGTCAACTCCCTCTGCTAGGAACTAACTCTCTGCTCAACAAATATCTAAATCTCACTGAAATAAGCTTTTTTTTTTCTCCATTGTCAATGTCACTGTCCTTAGCTGTAAATCATTTACTTTTATAAAATGTATCCTCTTGCTCAGTTTTATCTTCCATTCACTAATGAATGGATTAGGTGACTGGAAGCATGCATGTAGTACACGCATACAAAAACAAGAGGAGGAGGTGGCACTTATCTTGTCCTACTATGCAAAGTCCCTTTTACCTTGAATATTATTTTTTCACTTAATAAACTCTCATTCTCTTTTACACTTTCAGCTGAAAATCTCCAATGCGCTAAAACTATCTTTTTCCCCCTCTCTTTCATTAATTCCCACTTCTGTTCCCAAAGCTATTACGTCATGTTTTAATATCTTCCTTTTAAAGTATGGATAGGCTGTAAACTCAGACACCATCTTATTTATCTCTGTCCATCATGGGAAGTTATTGCCTGGAAAAGGACTAAGAAAGAATGAGGCTGGACATGGATTTCTGGGCTTAGAGTCATGGTTTGTTTACAGGTTCCTATTCCATCATGATAAAACTTGGGTCAGTGAACAGTTCTTTGGTGGCCTTTGCTCTTCTCCTGATCCCAGTTTCTTGGCTTTGTTTTCTCTATTCTTCTTATTCTCTAACTCTTGGACACTGTTCAAACATTCTGGGGCTGAAATATTCCATCCCTGTGACTTCTAATTCCATCTATAGGTTGATATTCTCCAAACTTAAAACGTCAGCCTCACACTCCAGACTTGCATATTCAAACGTCTATTTGACATCTTCTTGGGTGCTTGGTAGACATCTCAAATTTATCCGGAGCAACCCTTGATTCCCTGGCTCCCACGTGTTCTCTATTTCAGGAAATACCACAGCCATGTGCCAGCTGGAGTCACCCTAGACTCTAACTTTGTCTCTTTCACTTCCATCAGCAAATCCTGCCTAAAAATATATTCTAAATTAAACCACTTTTAGTCACTTCCGTTATTACCATTCTTATCCAAGTACCATCTTTTCTCTCGGGACTATTTCACCAGCTCCTTGCCTGGCCTCTCTGTTTCTTGGCTTGACCCTCTTAAATATAGGAGCTACACAGCAACTGCTCCAAAGGATCATTTAGAGATGTAAAATCATACCAAGCCATGCCTCCACCCCCAGGAATCTCCAGAACCTTAGCATAGAACCATATTTAAAGGTATAGTGTCCTCCCATGACCCGTGTGTTTCTACCTACTTTGGCCCGCAGGCTATCTTTTCAATTTCATCAGCACCTCACTGCTTCCTGGCCACCTCACTTCAACCACCCAACCCTCTAATCCCACAGCCTTCTCCAGCAGCTTTGTGTGTTTTCTGTTTCCCTGTGTGTTTATGTTGCTCGATCCTCTCAAACGGATTTAGAAATGTCTTCCCTGGCTATACCATCAGCTCTGCCTTTGCTAATCTATTTCTGACTTCATATTATGTATTAATGTGCTTGCATTTCCTTTCTCCACTTATGTACATAAGCTGTGTAGTGATGGAAACTTTTTACTATTCCAACCCTAGAGACATTGAAAAAAGCTCTTGAATGGATACATTGAATAGATAAAAATGATATATTATATGAAAAAAGTTTTTCATAAAAGTGTACCACTCCCTCTGTTATTGTGATTCCTGGTGTGTGTGTGTGTGTGTGTGTGTGTGTGTGTGTAGGATGAATTATTTTATGAAAACAGAAGGAAAAAGTATAAGACAAAGTTTCTGTCTAAAGAAAGCAAACACAGAATGCCATGCTTACTGTCACATTGGTTTGGAGGGTTGAAGATACAGATGACCTTCTGGCTGCTGAAATCTCTCTTGGAAAGGCTAATGTCACCAAACAGAGAAAAACACAGTTGGGATCTCATTCCATGCAAGCTTAAATGAACAGGAGCCTCATACAAGGAAGGGCACTCACCATGAATCTGTGTTCTGGGAAGTAGACACTGCTAGAAATCTGAAAAGGAAAGAAGAAAAGTATAGAAAGTACAGAGAAGACTACAGCAGTTCCATCTGAGTGGCAGGTAGCTTTCACCGAATCTCATCCTTGGTTTGCTCTTGTCAGAGAATGCTACCTACCACTTTAGTCGGCTGCCCATAATCTGCAAACTCTCAATCTAGACATTTTTGAATTTTCTAGTCAATATCCAGGTCAATCTTCCCATGTTGAATAATGTTCCTCTCTACCATACACTGTAGAATTTTTAGGTTTACTGAAGTAAAAAGAACATGAATGAAGCACTGGAAGCAGGTTGTTACACAACCTTTGGAAACGCCTATGTGCTTACAATCTAAAATACTTACAAGTTGAAAACATTCTTTTTTTTTTCTCGTATTTGCCTCATGTCAAAAAGTCGTAATGTCATAAAAGATTTACTGCCTGTTACAGGCTCAGCAAAAAATCAGCTCAATGTTTTATATCTGCAGACCCAAAGGCAGTAGCTTATACTTTTAATCAAAGCTGTGGAGATTCACAAGAGATGTAAGAACTTTCTGAAGCACTGAGGAGACATATGAGAACACAACCACCCTTCAACACTAGAGAGATGTCTGCATTCCATGCAGACATAGGCTCCACTCAAATGTTCACTCAAATCGCCACTTCATGCAGTCTCAGTAGAGTTCAGAGAAAGTTCTGGGTGCTGTGTTAACATTTCATATTATGTTTGAGGAGAAGAACACAAGACAGTTGTAAGAACTGAGCTGAAAGACAGATTTTAAAACGTACAATGATTTCCCAAGCATGAGTTGAACGATGAAGTCACCAAGAGACATGCGAAAGTGCACTGGGTAAAATCCACAAGGCCTCAACAGTACGTGAAGAATGATAGGCAACAGTTTTCTCCAGGGAAGAGCGCCCCAATCAGTTATCCAGTAGCAAATAGTCCTAAAAACATACATACAAGGAACATTATAGAGACTTAGTAGGTTAAATTTAGGAAAATATAGGTATATACATATACATCTACGCATGTAATAACAATTAATTTAAAAGGAGCCCCTGGCTTTAAAAAATAGCAAGGAGTGGTACATGGGAAGATATGGACGGATCAAAAGGGAAAGGAGTGACGTGGCAATAATACTTTAATCTCGGGCTGGAGAGATAGCTCAGAGGTGAAGAACATTGACTGCTCTTCCAGAGGTCCTGAGTTCAATCCCCAGCAACCACATGGTGGCTTACAACCATCTACTATGAGATCAAGTGCCCTTTTCTCGTGTTCAGGCAAAACATGCAGCCAGAATACTGTATACATAATAAATAAATAATAATTAAAAAAAATAATAATACTTTAATCTCAAAGTGAAGGAACTTAAAATAAAAATGCAAACTACTGAAATTACATAATAAAAGCATTATTTGCACCTCTCATTATCCCCTGCATCTCCCTTATAATGGCATACTGAGAATTATCTGCCTGTATGTGACATTTTGGTGTCAGAAAAATTCAGAGGAAATGTGATCTATGAAAACAAAGAGGGCTGCATGCTTTACTTCCTTGTATGTGTTTTATTGCATGATCTCGGTCACCGAAGCATCCTTTATTGAAACTAATATAATTAATAATTTGAAGCCTCTATGCTCAGACTAGTGTTGGGGCTGGTGTATAAACATGGTATTTCTATAGTTTCATGTTTCATGATCTCTTGAGCATTGGAATCTCAAAGTATCTCCAACTCTAGTCCCAAGACTATATTCATCATGTTCCATCCATCTCTACACCTCAGTCTTATATATAAATATGTATTTTTTTAAATACAAACCACAGTGTTGTGTGTTTCTCAATTGCTGGCAGCTGATCACCTCTATAAAGACACCTCATGTTCAGGGTCATCGCCTGCTTTGCTTCTGAGCTGGGCAGTCTGGCTTGCTGTTACCACTTTCTGTCTCCCTCTGTTCCTCTCGATGTGTCATCCTCTGTGCTGTGGTGGCTTGCCCTCCTGAAAACCGAACATCATTTTGAAAATATGTGGAGATGGTCTTCTAGGTAAATAATGATAATGCTGCCACATTATTTGAGCATTTAACTGCATGTATTGAGTAGTTTGCCTCATAGTTTTGATTAATTTGGAGTCTAACTGACAAAGATCCCATTACTGGGTGTTCTTTCCATAATTTTTCAAAAGAAGAAATCTACGCCGGTAAGGAGAGAGAGGATGGAGCCAATTTGGAGTCTGGGAGGACTTAACCTGGCTCTGCTGACCAACTCAATTGGTCACAGGTTTGAGAGGTGAAAGATTAAAACCCCCCATTCTCTAGTTAAACGCTCCTTCATTATGTAAACATCATGATTTCTAAATACAGTCTTGTGGAAGGTCTATTTATTTTTCTCACCAAAAGATGCTTTCAATGAAACATCACAGAAAATGGATTTTCTCCAAACAATGTGTTGCCTGCCACCCTTGGTATAAATGCTGCAGCAGTCGGGTGGGGATAGAATGGTCACACTTGCCAAGGCCGGGGACGCTTGCAGAGGATTCCAAAAATATTGACACCTCAGGCAAGAGGCCTTTTCTAAATACAAAACAAAAGTTGTTAAGACAGGAAGAAAAAATTAGCAGTGAGCCCACAGATGGGAATGTAGGTGGGGAGTTAGGAACTTGGGGTGCTGGGAAGGCTCCCATTTTTGAATATCCATAAGGAGGAGGAAGGCAGAAATAATCCTTAATGGTGTGCCAGGCAACAACCATGGAGGTTAGGGGCAAAGCTGGTCATGTAAGCCTGCCAAGGAAACAAAATTTCTCCTCTTTCCCTCCCCCTTGTCTACGCTATTTTAAGACGGAAAGTCAAATGCTTTCCTGTAACGTAAAGGTCCTCCTTGGTATGTGAAACTCTAGACTTGATCAAATCTGCAGATGGGAGACATTCTAAATCCATCCTTAAACGCGATATCTTTTAAAAATCAATCTCTAAGATATCCTTTCTTTGATAAGATTTCTCACTTTGCACAGTTGTTTCATCAACCCTCTGAGATAAGTATTCATTATTTATGTTGAAGCTGAATGTCTTGCTGATAGTTTTTTTTCATTTGCAATTCATAGAAACTCGTATGACCCACATATGTAAGAATGAAGTTTTTCTGGTTACTTAACTGACCAGTTCAGGGATATGGGTTGTGTGGGGTGTGAAGGGACACAGGGGCACAAAATCCTTTCAGATTCCTCGTTCAGGACTGTGTTCTTCATTTTGGCCCTAATTCTCCTGTGTGTCTTTCCAGAGAGAATTGATGGATACGATGTGTTTTCTGAGCAATACCCTCTGGAAGGGTGGATCCTGAGTTATTTTGTCCATCTTGGCCTTTCATATTGTAATTGTACCTTCTTACTTGCTGTCTCACGGGAAGCTTTATGTCCAGGCTGCAGTTATATTTATAATAGTAACACACAGGAAACATCTTAAGGAATGCCATCAAGAAAGGGTGGCAGGAAGCCTTTGTAATTTAGGACTGGGGAAGTCTGAGCACCATGGAATGGGCCTAGTTGCTGGGGCTGGCTTTTGCAAAGAACTTACTTGCATCTGGTCCCTTTACCAATTTCTTTGTTGGTAAAGTTGTTTTGTTCACCCATTCATCCCACCCAGCCAACTCAGAAGAGGCTGTGCTGTCCTCAGTGTCTAAATCTAAGCAGTCCCACAGTTCAAATCTATATAAACAGCACTGTCCCCAATCTCTCTGCATCTGGATTTTAAATTTCTTGAGTGGGGCCTCAATTTGATCTATAAGGCAGCCATGGACCTGCTGGCTCATGTGGGGGCTGCAATCCTGTGCTCCAGAGCCATATTTTCTTGAGTAAAGATGGTAAATCTTCAGGGAGGATAGAAGCAATATGAAAAATATTGCCTGTGCTAGTAATTACTGAACTCGAACACTTCAGAGAAATTTAAAACATTTAGATTGTTTTGCTTTGTCTTCTGTCCTATGGCATTGCCAGCAATGGGAGAAAGATTTTCTATGAAATCCTCATTTCCCAGGATCTCTCAGTGAAGAGCAATAGAACACTTCTTCCACCCCCCACAAGACTGCTGAGGGTAGTCAGTAGTGTACCTCCTCACACACTCAACCATCAAAAACACCCTGTAGTTGATTCCTCTCCTATCTATCCCAAGTCAGACATCAAGTCCTATACCTTTGTCTAGTTAATCCATCTCTTCCTCATCTTCTTTACAAAACTTGACCACAACCATCTAGTTTTGGTGTTATGACTCTCACAAGACTACTCTTTTCACAATCACCCATGTCGTGTGAGTTTTCAAAAATGCCAAGATAGCTTTTCGTGTGTGTCTCCACCTTCACTCAAGGGCATTTCGGTTGTTTCCAGTTTCTGGCTATGACAAATAATGCTACTATGAACATAGTTGAGCACATGTCCTTGTAGTATGATTGAGCATCCCATGGGTATATACTCAAAAGTGGTATTGCTGGGCTTGAGGTAGGTTGTTTTCTAATTTTCTGAGAAATCACCATACTGATATCCAAAGGGGCTGTACCAGTTTACACTCCCACCAGCAATGGAGGAGTGTTCCCTTTACCCCACATCTTCTCCAGCATAATCTGTCATCAGTGTTTTTGATCTTGGCCATTCTTACAGGTATAAGATGGAATCTCAAGGTTGTTTTGATTTGCATTTCTCTGGTGGCTAAGGATGTTGAACACTTCCTTAAGTGTCTTTCAGCTGTTTTAGAGTCACTTGTTGAGAGTTCTCTGTTTAGGTCTGCATCCCATTTTTATTGAGTTATTTGTTCTTTTGATGACAAATTTCTTAAGTTCTTTGTATATTTTGGAGATCAACTCTCTGTCCAATGTGAGTTTGGTGAAGATCTTTTTCCCATTCTGTAGGCTGTCAATTTGTCTTATTAATCATATCCTTTGCTTTACCGAAGTGTCTCAGTTTTAGGAGGTCCCATTTATTAATTGTTGCTCTCAGTACTTGTGCTACTGGGGTTATATTTAGTAAGTGGTCTCCTGTGCACATACATTCAAGTGTATGTCCTACTTTCTCTTCTATGAGGTTCAGTGTGGTGGGTTTTATGTTGAGGTCTTTGATCCTTTTGGACTTGAGTTTTGTGCATGGTGATAGATATGAATCTATTTTCATTCTTCTGCATGTTTCTATATAGTTATGCCAGCATCATTTGTTAGATATACTTTATTTTTTCCATTTTATGTTTTTTGCTTCTTTGTCAAAAACCAGGTGTTCATAGGTGTATGTACTGATATCCGGGTCTTTGATTCAGTTCCATTGGTCCTCCTGTCTGTTTTTATGCCAATACCAAGCTGTTTTCAGTAATGTAGCTCTGTAGTAGAGTTAGAAGTCAGGGACTGTGATGTCTCCAGAAGTTTCTTTATTGTTTAGGATTGTTTTGGCTATTCTGTATTTCTTGTTTTTCCATATGAAGTCGAGGATTATTCTTTCAAGGTCTGTGAAGAATTTTGCTGGGATATTGATGGGCATTGCATTGAATCTGTAGATTGCTTTTAGTAAGATTGCCATTTTTACTATGTTAATTCTACCAACCCAAGAGCAAATCCAAACCACACAAAGACATTACAAAGAAAGAGAATTACAGACCAATCTCACTCATGAACATTGATGCAAAAATACTCAATAAAATACTGGCAAAATCGAATCCAAGAACCCACTATGACTAAGTAAACTTCATCCCAGAGATCCAGGGATGGTCCAACATATGAAAATCTGTCATTGTAATCCACCATATCAACAAACTGAAAAAATAACCTACATGATCATCTCATTAGATGCTGAAAAAGTCTTCAAAAAAACATAACATCCATTTATGATAATGGTCTTGGAGATACAAAGAACATACCTAAACATAATAAAGGCAATATACAGCAAGCCAACAACCAACATCAAACTAAATGGAGAGAAACTCAAAGCAATCCGACTAAAATCAGGAACAAGATAAGGTTGTCCACTCTCCCCATATATATTCAATATAGTACTTGAGGTTCTAGATAGAACAATAAGATAACCACAGGAGATCAAGGGGATAAGAATTGGAAAAGAAGAAGTCAAACTCTCACTATTTGGTGATGATATGATAGTTTATATAAGTGACCCCAAAAATTCTACCAAGGAACTTCTACAATTCATAAACACCTTCAGTAATGTAGCAGGATGCAAGATTAACTCAAAAAAAACTCAATAGCCCTCCTTTCTACAGATGATAAATAGGCTGAGAAAAAATCAGAAACCATCACCTTTCACAATAGCCACAAATAACATAAAATATCTTGGAGTAATTATAGCCAAAGAAGGGAAAGACCAATATGACAAGAAATTTAAGTCTTTGAAGAAAGAAATTGAGGAATACACCAGAAAATGGAAAGCTCTCCCATACTTTTTAAATTTTAATAGATTTTTTTTTAATTTTGAATTTTCATGTGTGAGCACTGCTACTCCATAACTCCCATTCTTCCATCTTTCTACTCATTCCTCCCAAGTGTATGATCACTTTTAAATTGTTATTATTACCTGTGGTGGTTTGAAGGAGGATATCTCCCATTGACTCATATATCTGAACACTTGGTCCCCAGATGGTGACTTTTAGAGAGATGGAGCCTTGGTGTTTTAAGTGTCTCACCAGACACGACCTTTGAGAGCTTAGTTATTCTTCCCGTGTCAACATGTAAAGTTGCTGTCTCTGCTTTTTTCTTGAGTTTTAAGATGTGAGCTCTCAGCTTCCCACCCCCAGTCACTATACCTCTCTGTCTTCCTGCTTGTCCGTGATTTGTTGCTATGCTGTCTGTCCATGTCATCATAGGACTTGAATCCTCTGGAATTTAAGCCCAAATAAAATTCTTTCTTCTATAAATGGCCTTGTTCATTGTTTTATTGCAGCAATAGAAAAATAATTAATAGAGAAATGTACATCTATAATTTAGTAAATTTACATATAAATATATACATATATATTTGACTGAGTGTATTTAGTTTTGTTTATGTGTGCATATGACAAGGGCTCACCACCTGGGATGGCCAGCTAACATGAGATATTTTCAACTTATAATATATTAGTCAGACTGTCATACAATATCTGTATAAACCAGACATGGCTTAGAGTAAGTACACTGTAAATAATCATGAATGCTCACAATACCACCATAAATTACATTTTGTTGTAACTACTGTGAAAGTCCTATATGAAATATACATTAATCTATAAACAGTAGTGGCCTGCCTTCTATCTGACATGTAATAGTTGCTGAATGAATGAATGAATAAATAAATAAATAAATAAATAAATAAATAAATAAAAATACACTACTCAGCATATGCTAGGTGTTCACTGATATTTCTGAATTAAATTGGGTAGAATTGAAAACACAGAATAAGAAATGTCATAATATTTTGTAAAGCATAACAAATATAATTTTAAAATTTTTTCTTGTCTTTTTTTTAAAAAAGAAAACAAACCATCTCTTTTCATTTTACATACCAATACCAGTTCCCACTCCCTCCCCTCCTCCTATTCCCTTCACCTATCCCCTCCACCCAACCTCCTATCCACTCCACATAGAGGGTAAGGCACATTGCTTTGGAGACGGTTCAAGGCCCTCTCTATATATCTGTTCTGCCCCAGTTATACAACTGTCACCCACATTCAGAGGGACTAGTTTAAACCTATACTGATTCCTTTTCTGTCTGGATGGAGTTCAGTGAGCTCCCATTAGCTCAGGTAAACTGTTTCATCGGGTATCCCCATCATGGTCTTGACCTCTTTGCTCATATATTTACTCCTCCCACTCTTCAACTGGACTTTGGGAGCTCAGTTCAGTGCTCCAATGTGGTTCTCTGCCTCTGTTTTCATCAGTTACTGGATGAACATTCTATGGTGATAGTTAAGATATTCATCAGTCTGACTACAGGGCAAGGCCAGTTCGGGTACCCTCTTCTCTACTCCTTAGGGTATTACCGTGGGTCAGCCTTGTGGATTCATGGGAATTTCTCTAGTGCTAGGTTTCATGCTAGTCCCATAATGGCTTCCTCAATCAAAATATCTCTTTCGTTGCTCTCTTCTCTGTCTTTCCTCCATCTCATCTATCCTGTCCCCTCAAGTTCTCCTCCTGCCTATCCTTCTTGCCTCCTCTAACAAATATAAATGTTAAGGTACAAACAACTTAAGTTGAGATCTCTCCATAAACAACTCAAACTAAGCATAAACTTCCTCTTTTTTGGGGAGAATTGTATGGTTTTTGCTGTGTTTGTTTTCATCATTTTCTCTCCAGGTTTTTTTTTTTTTTTTTTTTTTTTTTATGTTCTGCTGCTTCTTTTCCTTTCCCTTGACATTTCAGGTTAAACCACATTTTACCATACCCTTGAACTCCAGTTGAAGTTGAATTGGTGAGATATTGCTAAATAATAAACAAATTTTGCAGCATATAATATAATGGTTCTGCAGTGGGGGTGTGGTATGCATGACCTAGAAAAGGCCTGGCTTGGCAGAACTGCTTTAATGCACAGTCTGCTTGGACTTCTGAACATTAGCTTCAGCTCTGGCCATACATGTTTCTCATGGAACCCAAGTTAACGGGACAGTGGCCAGCCAGGGAAGACGTCTGTGAGTAACAACACAGAAGTGACTAAGTGGGTAAAAGACTGCAGGCTCTCTAAGGCTTTCATCTGGAACTGATCAAATACATTTCTGCTCACATCTTATCACTCCAAGCTAGCTACAGATCAAGCCCAGTGTCAAAGGATATGAAGAGAAATGAATACATTTTATGCTAATCAATGGAACCTTATGGTTACATGGTAGGGGGTACAAATTCACACTCTAACTCCCAAAACATGAAAATCATGAACTAAAAGAAATTTACACCCTTACCCTGGCTTGGTATTCATAACATCCTTCCTAAACTGTGCATTGCCTATTTAACAATAGTTATCAGACCCTAGTATCTAATTACCCACTCGTCTCTCTACCCCTATGTTCTTTAAAATCCATCAAACAGACTTCCTCAAGCAGAACTATGGTTATGACACATGCTTAACTCAAAAGTCCCAGCAACCTGCTAATATTACTCCATATTGTGTAGGAACAATGGTATGTAAGAAATCTAGAGAAGTGTCTCACTGCTGGCATATAATAAGTTCCATTGCTTTCTTTTAAAGCAAATTAGCCTTGGTTCTCCGTTGCCCCATAGTGACAGCAGCGCTCCACTTGACCCAAGCACTATCACAAGGTGATGTCCCAAGTGCAAACAAGGAAAGGAAAGTGGCTCCTTCTCCACAATCTTTTCATAGGATAAGAAAGCAAAATCTCTGCACACACCCCAAATCGCTTTTCTGTTTCTTGTCTAGACCATCCCATCAACCAGAGATGCAGGGACGTAGATTTCAATTGAGATCATTCTTGGGTTGTGCCTTACAAATTCTGTTTTATTTCTATTGGTTGATTTTGTGTGCACATGAAGATGTATGTGTAAAGGTGTCTGAATGGCCACTTTTATTGTGTAGAGATCAGAGGACAATGTTCAGGAGCTGTTATCTTCTTCCACCATGTGGATCAGAGGGTTTTTATCCAGGTTGGTTGGCAGCAGCAAGGGCCATTACCTATGGAGTCATTTGGTCATCCTGAGTGAATTCTCAGAACAAGAAAGTAAATTACAAAGGAAATACTTATAGGACATAATTATTATTTGTCAAATTACTGAACTTAGTTGACAAAATATAAGACACTTCAGAATACAATCTTCATCTCCTGTTTAAGCGTAATTCATCAAGATTTCAATAAACCATTAGTTTTAGTTTTTTTTTTTTTTTTTGAAAAGGGCATTCTGGTCATACTGTCTTTTCCCCAAGTGCTGGCACTTAGTGTCCTCCATCTCTCCAAATGAGCTTGTGTTCCTCTCATGATTTTTTCTCAAGTCCTACTTATTAGTGAGGATTCGCCTCTTCTTTGGGAAGTTGTCCTTGGGTAAGGCTAGTCTTCCCTTTTCCTATATAAGCCCACAATGCACCTTTACTACCCCAGACACATCATAATTCATGATCACATGTTCTTCCCATATGTATCAGTATCTTGCACAGGATACATTTAAAGGATGAGGAGGGTGTAACATCATAATTATATGGGATCCTGAGGTTATTATACTGCAGAATAGGCCCTCATGATTGTCTTTTCCAGATAATAAACAAAGAGACAATGTCCTAAAGTTTCCATCTTTCTCTTATACCCACATAAAAAAGAAAACAAAGTCCTTCTGGAAATTTAGCACTCACTTTATGACTGCATCTACTTTCTTGAATGACTTCCATTCAATGTAGTTCTGTCTCTGTCTCTCTTCATCTCCTGAAGGCATGGAAGACATACACCGATATATATATATATATATATATATATATATATATATATATATATATATATATATTGCATTATTATTCCCACTCAACACCTTTTATGGCACATGCTGTATCAACCCTGCAATATTAGAAAAATTGCAGTGTCGTTTTACAACTTCAAGTGCCTCCTTCATTGCTGTGCAAAGAGAAGAGTCAATCAAGATTTGGGCAATAGACTAAAATAATGAAGCCTATTAACAGGTTTACATACTGTAGTCATGTTTCCTGACTGTGAACTCTATCCAACTTAAAATGTTTAATCTGAAGCCCTAGACAATTTTTCTTAGGTAATATTCATGTCACTCTTTATTATAGGGATGCTCACCGTTTGGAACAAATCTCTGCTACTTCATCAACTGTTCAAAG
Source organism: Microtus oregoni (assembly GCF_018167655.1). Lineage (NCBI taxonomy): Eukaryota > Metazoa > Chordata > Mammalia > Rodentia > Cricetidae > Microtus > Microtus oregoni. Next base: position 1,829,416 of record NW_024543096.1, read on the forward strand.
CATATACAATTGTTTGCCATTTTTATACTCTCTGCATTTTGAGTTTATCTTCTTCCTGTCTCTTGTATAAACACACATATTTCCACATCAGGGTGTGTTATTAATAGTGCATTAGCCTTACTTGATACCCTCTATGTTGTTGTTACCAGCACATAGGAATACATTTTCCTAAGTAACAGATGAAAACCCAGCTCCCCTGAAATCTCAGTGTCTTCATCATCAAAATAGTTTGGCCCTTAGGATTCTGCTATACACTATTATATCTTGTCTCCGCATTCCTGTGTACTTAAATTTTTCTACAAAATCCCCACTGCCAATTCAAAACATGCTTAATAAATTTCCATTATGTGCCAAACATTGCCTGCTTCTAAGAAAAGATCCATAGTAAATGTTTTACTCTGACCCTTCTGAATTTCAATTCTTAGCGAGTTAAATAAACTATACAATCAACATGGGTCTATTATCTCAAGGGGAGGTAAGCCCCATCCCCAAATAAAGAGATACTGGCATAGAAAGTGAAATTGAGTGGCTCAGTCTTTGAGAGGTGGCTGGAAAAGACTACAGTGAGAAGATAGCATTTGATCAAAGACTGGAGCAAGAGAGTTCCACCCAGAGGGGATAATGAGAACACAACCCCAGGGACAAAGTATTTGTAAGGGATTAGAAACAGACACTCAGAAAACAAGACTAGTTTCCGTGGAGATTGAGAAAGCTAAAAGGAAAACAGTTAGTGGAGGACAAATCAGGGATAGCATGAGAAGTCATAGGGGGACCAGGCCTCATTCTGATCCAAATGGACACCCTTAGACTCTTCACGTACTAGTCTCGGTGTTCATATTGCATATCATTGCTACTGAAATGAGATCTTGAAGTGAGTAATGCGATGGTTACACAATACTCGGGATGGACTTAGTGCCCCTCAAGTCTGTGCACACTTGGTACATGGTGCATATTTTATGATTATTTTTAAAATACAGTCTATGAGTGTCTACTGCAGTACTAAGCCCTGGCAACTACAAAATAACGGGTGATTCAGACACTTGGGCTCTGGAAATAGAGAGATGGTTCTGTATTAGTCACTTTTCTTGCTGTTGGAACACAGTACCTGAGAAAGTCGGTTATGGAAGGAAAAGGTTCTTTTAGCTTCTGGGTCCAGTGCAGAGTCAAAAGGATCCATTGCTTTGGGCTAACAGTGCGTTGTGGCAAGGGAATGTGTAGCATTGCAGCGAGGCCACGTATCACAAAACCGATTGCTCAGTGCATAAGAGTAAGGAGGAAAAAAATGAAACAGACAGGAACCAAGGAAGAGATGTACCTTCCAAAAGCATGCCCTCAAGATGTACTTCCTCCAACCAGTGTCTAGTTGCCACAACCTTCCAGTGACTCCATCCAATTATGTATCTAGTATTTGGATCAGGAGGACTCTGATCCAATCACCTCTCAGTAGTACCCCTGGCTGTCGAATGGCGCTTTTGATAAAGGAACCTCCAGAACCAAGTTGAAGTTCAACTCAGAGTTCCATTAATTACAAATGCAGAAAAGCTATTGGAGGAAAGAGGGAGGGGCTGAGGTCTTACCCCCCCCCCGCCCCCCACTTACAGCAGCTTTCGTTAGTTAGATGCCCTCTGAAACAAAGGGATATTAACAAAAGAAGTACGAGGGATATTATCCCTTCCTCCCTCTTAAAGAAACTCACATATGACAGGGCTCTAGCAAATCAAAGCACTTTTAATACTTATCTTAAACTCTGTTTAACTTGGTTTAATTTGATGTTGCTGAGCCATTTTGAGGACGAGCCCTGTTGTCTACAGCATCTGTTGAACAACCCGAGGAATTGCTATCCAGGGAGGCTATTTCAATGGAGAGGCCAGGCTGGTTTAGGGAAGCTCTGAGCAGAGGTTTGTCGCAAAGGTGATACTTAAATCAGACAAGAGGGTGAGCATTCAAGACAGGAGAAACACTAAGAGGTTGGCTTTTCAGTGCTTTCTCTGCTTCTACCTGACTCCTCAAATAACTCTGCAGGATGAATGCCTCAACTATAATGACCAAAGTATATTTTTAATAATTGCTGACAAACTTCCAAAACATGCAGGATTTCAAACACACTTAGACACTCTTCCTCCACGCCTAATCCATGACCATGCTAGTTTTCTTACACTGAGATCGGGGTGCCGTTCCATAAAGGGACACGCAGTCCTTATACATCTGCCAGAGACACTTTGAAATTGAAGCAGAAATCAATTCCTATGCGAGATGAAGAGCGCAGTGTTGGCTATGGAAGCAGAATCAAATTAAAGAACAACGCGGGCTTGGATTTTAATGAAACTCATCTTTGTTTCGTTTGCAGATCAAACTTTTGGCTCTCATCTGCACACAGTGTGTGAACGGGAACATTCCACAGTTCCATGGTTTGTGAAGCAGTGCATTGAAGCTGTTGAAAAACGAGGTGGGTAACTAAATATTCAGCATTGCCGTGTTCTCTGAACAGCTACGGCTCGAGTTCACGGTGCCTCCTGATTTCTCAGGGAAGCCACGCAATTAAAACTTGACTTTTGTTAATCGCCTAAGAGGATCAAGTTTCTTATTAACTTCGGTTTGTTTTTTGCAATAGGGACATCAGCAATTCTCACCAATGTTCTTTTTCTTTTTTTTAATATTTTGTCTGTCTGACATACTGTTGAATCAATTGCAAACTTCTTGCTTCCAAGCCAGTGATAAAACATTCATGAAATATCAGCACTCTCGGTGTTAGAACCCTCTGACATTCATGCTGGTAGACTTGCCAGAACCATTTTGGTAAGCCCCCAGCATTACCCAAGTGAAGTAAATAGCGTTTCCACCCACAGATACCGATGCACAGTCTTCCACATGGTTCTGCTCAGTGCAGATTACAGCTAACTGGGTTTCCTGGAACAATTAGCAGATACACCTCTAGTGTTAAGATGACCTTTGACTCCTCTGTTTCAACATTCTGTTTTCATCTGAAATTATTTCATCTCACGGAAGGGAACAAAACAAACCCCAATTGACTCATCATTTCTATGCTAGTTTATCTGTGGAGTGTTTTTCCTTCGAACTATGACTTCATCCATTCAAGGTCATTTTTCCTGGAAGACACACACTGTAAATGCAGAATCTTAAAAAAAAATGTATTAAATAAAAATGTGAAGCTTCATCACCATCTGTTACAAGTTTACAACATATTTCCAGGATCTAGGGGAATATATATCATGCGAAACATAGAGGTGTTTGCAGAGAAAAGCAATGGCTGACCCTATTTCCATTTTCAACACCTATTCTCCTAAAACAATACAACCAAAGGAAAAAAGATCTTCAAATCCTCTGCTCAGAAAAAGGCCATTTTAATTCTCTCGGTGTTACCTGGCTTTATTATAGAAGCATAATAAAAACGGCATGCAATTTCTAGCTCCTAGAAATTCATACTTTAATTATACTGTAAGGACAGCCTTGGGATCCTATTATTCCCCTATCAGTAGGGAATGAGAGAATAACAATAGGGGAAGGGTTGGGTAGGGACACAGATAAAGACCGTGGCTGTGGGGAAAGGCGCGTTGAAGAGTTGAGAGCAGAGAGAACAGGAAACAGTTACTGTAGAATAAGCACCGAGAGAAGTGCCTGCGCAGAATGAAGCTGATTGGAATTAAGAGGGAAATGTGTTTTTAGTGCCTGTTGCCATTTCATTTCATTTATAGGTACCTATCTCAGGAATAAACATTATTTTAAAATACTTAAAGCCAAAATGGGCAGCTGAGAAGGTTGTCATTATTTCCAATAGTTAAATTATCATATTTTCCAAGAAATCTTCATTCACCTTTAAATACTGAGTACCAATGGTATGAACATTATTATGTTATATCAAAAACAAAATTCAAATAGGCCATTGGGGAAGGTCAAACATAGTAAGATGTATGCACATGGAAATAATAGCTTATATCTCTATTTGTGAGTCTACCTAAGGCAAAATGAAAAGCCCTGCCTGGTGTAGCCTTGCAGGGTACAGATACCATACTATCACAGAATAGAAACTGTCTATAAATAGGGATTGTATCTATGCATGGCATTTTCATGGTGATTTTTAATAAGGTAAGATGATGTTTCTGCTGACAGGAGCAATCATGACAGCACTATATTTTATTGTCCCAATGTTTACTCTCAAAATGAATTTGTAGATCCAGCGCTAAACAGCTGCTAATCACACATACGATTATTAAAATAATTCCCGAGCATCCTAATGAAACACAAAGACATTTTTTAATTCTGCAAAGCCACTGAAAATTCAAAGCACTTTGGCAGTGTAAGCTTAAAGGAACTCCATGGAAATGTTCAATAAGAACTCAAAGACACAAGGCAAACGTCTCACATCCTTGCAAGATTTACAAGTGTGTACTTTCTATTGTATTTTTCCATGATCATTTCGTTGGATTAATATTCTTACAATTACATGCCAATGCTGTTTACTCGAAGTGTTGTTTTTACTAAATTTTGGCATATTGCACCTCAGGACAGAAATAATTTATGTGAATCTAAGTCCAATATTTATGCAGGCTTCTGATGACATTTGATGCAGGGTTGGTACTAGAAAGTAGCAGGGGAGGGTGCCAAGTCTCTCGGCGTGGCTGGGACTCAGCATATCTGGAGTGCTCCTTCTAATGGCCAGATGCTCCTCCAGCCAAGAAACTCAACTGCGCGGTCATGGGAAATGCTTATGGGTCCATTCTAGGAAAGGCCCATTTAATGCAAGCTGCGTTCACTCTCCCAGTCTTGGGAAAATGGCCTCTGGGTTCATAATATGGGCACGTTGGCTCTTATAGAAAGGATTTCACTCCTTCCTCATTTTCCCCCCGTTATTGTTTTCTTTTTTTTTTTCAAGGCACCTATAAAACTCAAGCAGTATTTTTTAAATGCTTATATATTTATTATAAAATGAAGCAGGTAGGGCAGACAAACTCAGCATTGATTCCGTCATCTTCTCCGGTTGCTGACTGCTTGAGTCTGACCAAACCGTGCTTGGCTTCTGGGGTCTCCCAGGAAGTTCTGTCTGACGACTAGCACGAAGCATATTCCTCGTTCAGCTTCAGTAAAGTGGTATTAGTTACATTCAATTTTTGGCATCTTTTGTACGTAACGTAGAAAAAATGGCTAAGTAAGCCTGTAAACCAAATGACTTACCTGGTACATTCCCTTGTCTCAATTTGATTCACTATACTCTTGACTGCTAGGCCATATTGTCTTTCCCAGCTATTTAGACTACAGTCACTTCTGCCATTTTTTTGTTTTTTTGCTGTTTGTGCAGCCCTAAGTATACTTTCGTACAAAGAATCACATTGATTTTATATTTGCAGCTCCTTCTCTCTGCCTTACTTTCATAGTTGAAGACTCTCTGTGGGGTACTCAAATTGAGCAATGAACGTCTCAACTTGGATTTCTTCCTGAAAGACACCTTGGATGTTGAATGAGGGAGTAGTCACTAGATGTGCATTGTACTTCCCGTTATGAACTAAACTCGTAGAAGAAATAGACACTAAAGATAAAGCACATGCTGAGATAAGAGCTTTGAGAGGAAAGAGCAGGTAAAGAAGCTAGGAAAACCATTACAAAATCTGAAACGCAAACAAAGATGTGTGTCTTTAAAGTAATTGATCAAATCCTAAACCATAAACACAGGCTTGTTTGTTTTGCCCTCCACGTAGGATCAGGAGAATTTTAATTTGGTTTTATTCACAAAGCTTCTATCTGAACCCATTGTGTGGTAACAGTAAAATATGTTAGCCATATGTGATACCTGGAAAGACATGTTTTACATGAAAAGTCAAACGCAGACCTTGCCAGAGACTTCTTTTCTAGAGAGATAGAGTTTACTAAATTAATGAACACAATTATACACTAAATATGTTTTGTACATCAAGTACAATTTTTTAATGTAAGGAAATACAACTGAATTTTAAAATTAATATAAATGCTGTTGGCATTCAGTATCCATAACATACTGTGATAGCTCCTCTATGATTGCCAGTTCTGCTCCTGGGCCCCAGAAGAGGCTACCGAGAGATCTGGAACTCAACAACCTGAATATACTTTACACTACTAAAATATGTACTTAAAATAATTATTTTACATTATATGCTTTTTAACCACAATTTTAATTTTCTTATTCAGTGTGTGTGCTTGTGTCTGTGTGTTCCTGAATGTACATACCACAACATGAGTGTGGAAATGAGAAGACAACTTGTAGGATTTGGTTCTCTCCTTCCATCACGTGGTTCCCAAGGATCAAACGCAAATGGTCTGGTTTGGTGGCATACACTTACCCTATGAGCCCTCTCACCAGCCCTACTGTGCGTGAATGTGTGGGGGGTGGGGGTGAGAGTGTGGTGTGTGTGTGTGTGTGTGTATTCCCATGTTTTCCACCCTTAATGATTTGAGATACAAGATAGCTTTCAGAATGCTTCAGCAATTGCTGACCAACAAGAAGTTTGCCCTTTCTGTGTGCGTGTGTGTGTATGTGTGTGTGTGTGTGTGTGTGTGTCCTTCTCTCAAACACATAAAGATATGACAGGAATGAAACACAAGTTACATACTTGACTTAGTGCCCAGAAGATACCCTGGGACCCGTAACATTGCTTAAAGATTTCAGCAAGCCCTTTAGTCCACTTCTGAGAAGGTCCTTAGCCTCCAAAGCTTTATCTCTCAATTTGACTTCGTGGCAGCTGTTATATTTTTTTGCTGTCGTTTGTTTGACAGGATCCAGTTATAGGTTCCGATGTCTGTTTAAAGAAACAACGAGGCTGTTGGCTTCAAAATCCCCTCATTGCTTGTGTGATCAGCATTTTCCCAGGCTTTTCTACATAGTTTGCCAAGCAAAGGGACTGACCTTTTGTAGCAAACACTTTTTCATTTCAAAATGCTCACTTTGATTTTTGTCCCATTTTATACTCATTCCAAACTGTTTACAACCCACTAAAAATGACTGTGAATTATATGTTTGTATAATGGATTCCTTTTGTGGTCTGAGCGGAATGTTTACTTTGAACAATTAGTTATCTTAGGATAGATTGTAGCAAGTTGAAAAAAATAATGGCTAAAATTATTATTATACCTTCACTGATTTTTTAATTCCTTGTGATTATGTGAAATTTGAGAGACAGACAGACACCTTAGCTACATGAATTTTTATACGGTCATATTTGCTAGTACCGTCATAGCGTGAGAACTATGAGTACACGTCTGTGATTTCGGAAACTACACAGTACGGAATAAAAATAGATATATGACTATTTGCTATAAACAGATTGCTGTGAATAGTAGGTAGAGTATGTATGTACAAGAAATTATTGGGAAAGTGACGGGAATGATGATCATCTAGGTTTTCTGCTGAGCTACATGAAGCTTATCCTTGTTAATATTCTCTAACTTCATTCAGTGAACCCTTCAGTCCATTGAGATCCCACTGAGTACTTTGGGTATAAAAATAAAACTTCACATTGCTATTTCTCATTGCTTGAAATCTAGGCCCCTAAAGTGCAGATTGTATTGCCATAACTAGACAAATCTGCTCCCAGCCCTGCTAACTTTATACTGTTCATTCTTTCCCACTTTGAGATAATCTATGAGAGCTGGATCCAGGCACGCACTAAAGACTGATCCGTCTACAAAGAATGTGCAATTTGTACTGTTTAGTTTCTGATGAGAGTCTTGAAAACTTTTATGATTCTATCCTCTTCCAGAGAGACTTCTGCTTCCTAGTTTTATAAGCAGTAAGTGAAAAAAAAAGTAATAAAAACAAAACAAACTGATAAAAATTACATGCTAAGAGCAAAAATCTAGGGTACAAGATAAGCAGTTTTTCTTTTTCTCTGGAGAATATTTGTGGACTTGACAAAAAAAAAATGTTCCTAAGGGAGCAAGCTATGTTAGTGTTTGTTGGTGTTTGTTTTGGGTTTTTTCTCACTTTTATGTCAAGAGCTGGATGTCCACATGCCCTCTGAGCGCCGACGATCCTCAATGAAGCTCTTGAGAGCAGGCTGCAAATTAACTTAGTTTTTCTTTCTGAGTTAAAATTAAGACCAGTCTTTCTCTCTCTCTCTCTCTCTCTCTCTCTCTCTCTCTCTCTCTCTCCCTTTGTAATTTCTTTTTTGTTCTCTTGGTGTTTTGTTTTGCTTTTTTAATGCCACCTTCCTGACAGCGGTCCTGCTGTCCTAGAGCCAAGTTGGAGCAGGCTCTTTGGGGTAGTCACGCTGGGGCCTCTGTGTCTGTTAGAAAGCCACATTGAGGGCTAGGAGAGAAGACAATTTCCAACAAAGTAAACAGGAAACGGCCTGCAAGAGTAGAAAAGAGAAACCAGAAAAGACAACCCGAAAGAAATCAGAGATGGCAAGGTGGAGAGTTGGGGGTGGGAAGTAGGTTTCGCAAGGAAGAAAGCGAATGTGGGTGAATGAGTAGGCCTGGGAGTTCTGTAAGGGGGCAGCACAGGATTGGGTCATTTCTAGCAGTTTCCCAAAACTTGCTTTTCTGTCCTGAAGACATTTGTTCTTGCAAAATGACGGCAAGTTAAATCTGGCAGTAAAAAGTATGCTTTAAATCATCAAAAAAAAAAAATCTGCACACAAAGATCTGTTATTAATTAATTTGCTGTGCTTATTAATGACATTTAATTAAGTTTATCTCTACTTAGAAGCACATATGACAGTCTTGTTATCAAAAAGACCTTGAGCATAACAGAAGTTGGCGTGGGAGTTGATGTGCCGGTCACTCACCGGTGAAGCTAGCTATGGAACACAGTGGTGTGGCCAGATTGCATTGCACCAACTGTGGATGTTCCCACACTTCTGGATCCAGACTACAGAAGAACAGTGTCAGATAAAGCCTGGGTCTTATTTCCAACATTTACCACCACTCTTAATCCCCATTCTGGAATTTCGGATTTTAAAATATTTTCCACTGCAGTCACTTGGTTTTAAGCCAAAATTAAGACCCTGCACAATTAGCCTTTTATTATGGATAGAAAGCTTAAATAGATTCGGCATATTAAGATCCGGTACTCTAAGATGTCTTATAAGTGGCATCATTTTATAAAGTCAATTCTTGGTCCGTGAGTTTCTATTATAAGGACCTATACTCAGAAGTTCATAGTGCAACCATTAAAAATAATCGAGCTGAGAGCTGGCAGGCTGTTTTCGCCTGGAAACAAATGTTTACAAAATTTGAAAAAGAAATTATATTTGTTTGGAAAGCTTTCAGGTTTTCAATAATCAGGAACAAAATAAAAAATAATTTAAGGCAGCCAAAGATTTTTCAGATATTTGTTGCCCTGGGAATCAAAACAAAATAACCCTATAGTTTTTATTTGTAATTCTTGTTATATAATGAAAACTGACTGATTTACAAAAATACGAAAATTTCCACAACAATGCTACTATGCTTTGGGGAAAACACTTTTGTTTCTGATAGAACAAGAACATATAAATTCTATTTAGATAAACAATCCTTGGGCTCAACACATGAAGAAGTCTTAGGTTGGTTTCAGAAGCAGTGAGTGAACCAGAATTCATATTCTTTTGAGTACCCTGGTGACTAATTCTCCCTTTAAAGTTCGTAGAAAAAAGATGGTCTTTCCAATTCCCCCTTTTCTATTTGCAAATGAAGAATGCCCAGCATAAATATCAATCTACGTACAAACAGCAAGCCAAATACTTACTCTGGGTACACTGTTGCACTGAGAGCATCGTATACGTTTCTTTAGCACCGTACTTTGTCATAATTTTCCTGTCTCCTTGAAAGATTAATGTCTCCATGATTCCTTGATGCCTTTAAACTCCTTGGAACGTTATTTTATAGTTTAATAGTCTATGGAGCTAGTAATATTTTTTTCTTGCGTTAAAAATAATCCTTTCTTTTCTAGCTTAATCTTTTTGCCTAATTTTATACTCTTCAGACCACTTCCTGTTTTCAGTTCAGAAAAAGAAAAACAATCAAGCAGGAAAAAAAAAAATCAAGGGCAAGGCACTTTGAAAAGAAAAACAAACTACACAGAACCAAAATAGCTCTTTAAATGATAATGTTGGGAGAGCTCTTGAGGTTGGTTACTAAAGACTGTGGACCCGTAGTCAAAAAAACTTGCTCGTTTTAAGAAAAACTAATCTTGGAGGCCTGATTGTTAGGGTAATAGCACAACATACAGTAGAAAAGTATTTACATACTCACTTCAATTCCTTGCGTGTTCCTTCCTAAGTGCACTGACTTCTCTCACAGTGCCTAAGGAGGAAGGGCTCCCAGGAAATGGTCTGGGTGAACTGAACTCATCTTTGCTTTGGCTCTCAAAATAAAAAGCAACTCGTAGTCAACAGTTGCTGAGCGAAGGCAGCTCCATTTTATGGAAGGGGATAATGTGATTTGCAGCTTGGTTGTTAAACATTTAAGTGCAACCACTTACGGAATGTGTTGCATTGTTCAGTGGGGTGCCATCTTTCCATCAGGACCCAGCTATGTTAGGCAGTTGAAATGAGGTTGACCAAAAGATTTTATATTCCTCAATTTGGAGATACTCTATTTAAGAGAACAGTCGAGCAACCACTGAACTATCCATTCCTTAACCGTTTTCATTAGAGGAAGTAATGTCCCATCAGGCACTGCTTCATCACCACTAACCTACTGTTTTTAATCAGATAATTGAATGACTTACAATTGACATGCCTGATGATGGGCAGTCACGGGCTCAATTTCTATAACCTCATAGGAAGCTGAGTTCTCTATCTTTTTCTTTTACTTGAAGTTGGAATGCAATGTTACTGCTGTTCTGTGTTAGTTAACCTACCTGTGATTTAGTGTTTGTTTTCCACACACCTCTCAGGAAATTTTTACTTAATAAAAAATCTTGAGTTATAAGAGATTGTCATATGATATAATCAATACATCATCGGGGGCCAGGGAAAAGGCTCAGAAATTAAAAGCATTCATTTGCTGTTCACACCCAGGACCCAGGTTCACTTCCCAGTACCCACATCAGGCAGCTCATACCCACCTGCACCTCCAGTTCCAGAGAATTCAAGTCTTCTTGACTCCAAGGGCACCTGCACACATGTAGTACACATGTATTTGTAGTCATACACATATACACATAAAATAAAGATAAATAAATCTTTTTATAAAAAAAAAGAAAACCACGCTGAATACAGAAATATAAATGTGAAGCTAATGAAGGGAGGATGTCAATAACTAAAATTCTGAGATGAATTTTGATTTTTTTTCCATGTGTACTTCATCCAGGACAAATTTAAACTATGCTATTGGAAAAAAACCCTATAAACTATGAAAGCACCTATGTCATTAAAATTTGGAATTGTGATGTATAATTAAGCTTTGTTCTTTTCTAATTCCATTTTGAATTTTTGAAAGTTTGGAGTGAATTAACTCCTGAGCTACCTGCGGAACCAGTGAATAACAACAACAACAACAACAATAATAATAATCAAGTGATCCCTGCCTGTTGTCCATCTCCAAATCTTTATGAACTGCTTCATGTGTTCTAGGAAGTCCAGCAAAACCCTTGCTTCTAGAGACCTCTATTTATCCCATATGCTCGTTCCTTCCCCTAAAAAACCTGCCACGGTCAGTCCGCTTGCCACATTTGTCTTGATTCTCTTGCAAACAGCAGAAGAATCACCTTCTCCAAACAAAATGCTCTCACTTATCCCCAACCTACCATGTGGCCCCCTGAATATACCAGAGGGGCTTTCCTTCTGCATGCTAACAACATCTCCACTTTTCCTAACATATCCCCAAGTGCTGAGATTGCAATAGCTGCTTTCATTGTGTTTTTCCATCTAGAGCATCACAGCCATCATGTTGGCTTTGCAGCCATCTTTACTCTACCTAGAATTCCATAGTCAGCAGGAGAAAGGGACTCAATTCATAGTGGGTGGTTAAGTGGATAAAGAGGTGGATATTATCTAAAACCCCTGCCTCACATCCATCCTTAGCGAATCGTATCACATGACTTAAAGAGACGCTGACTTTTAGGAAACACAATGCCTCTGAACACTATGTGCAATCATACGAACCAGAGACAGGAAGCTATAAAGCAAGAGCGGTGAGGTTGTGTTTACAATGTCATCAACCATCAATATATGGACTGATATATTAGCAATAGTTTGTAGTAGAAAATGACAGAAATTAAACAGTGACTCTGATTTCCAACATAGGTCTTAGACAAAACAAACTTTGTCATCTTTAATAGAGAAGAGCAATCTTCCCACAGAAGGGTGTTAAATTGTCCCATGGACCTGAATGATTCGACAACGAAAGCAAATTTGCTATTTGTTGCTTGCGAACATACTGGTGTCCTAAGAAGAGCGCTCTGCCTTTTTATATGTACACCCCCAGGCATAGTGACTACTTCCCTGTAAGTTTGTGCATAGTATTTCCTATTATCACCCCCTAGGTTTCTTTCACCATTGCCACTTTCCAGGCCTCGATCATGCACTGAACAGCCATGTTTCTGATTATCTTCTCCCAAATGTATTAGCCTGCATTATTTAAGACTGAATCTCATTTTATTATTTCCTGCTCGTATTTCTAAACTCCTTAAGTCCATTTGTATGATTCTTTTGTCCTCACAGATGTCCACAGTTCCTCCCAATTTAGTATCATCAGCAAATTTAATTAATGTTCTGTTTACCTCTCCTTCTAATGAAACCAGTCCCTTGCTTCATTTCATCATACAAAGTAAAAATGTATTGGCAATAAAGCAGTACAAAGCAGCGTTCCCTCACTGTAGGAGGGGAGGCTAAGGATACAGCAAAGGGCCATGTGGTCAGGGGCAGGCAGTGCAATCAAGAGCTGAGCTGGTTGGCTGTTGCCCTGAAGCAAAGGCTTTCTCACACTTGGGCACATTGCCTGAGTGCCGATGTCAGTGTACAGGCTCATACACATGTATGAGTTCTCTATCCTGTCAGCTGCTTGATTAGCCTCAATGAGGACTTGTTGCTAAAGATATGTTTATGGATATATGTGGATATATATGTTTATTATATATATGAATATGAATATATATTTATTATATATACATGTTTACAGCTTAGTTGAAAAGCTCAGTTTAAAACCATCAATTCAACTATAAAATTATTTATGTAATAAAATACAAATTATTACTATTACTATTTGGTGATATTTAACACACAAGGTAACCACAAATCTAGATATAGACACACGCACTTGGATTACACATGTACTAAATTGTATTTACTGGGTTTTTTTTTCTAGAATTTACATACCTTTTTCTTTTAGACATTAACTTGGTCACTCTAAGTTAACCCTTGTATGTAAGTAAAATTATTTATAAATAATCAGTTTATAAGATAAAGTAGGAGATTGTCTTCAGATGTATTTAACATGAGAAAGAATATATGGTTTGTAGATTTAGTAATATGAGAAATGAAGGCTGACTAAAGAAGGGGTCCTTATTTATGTAAGGTAGGGAAGTTTATGTTCAGAGAATAGAATCATTGGACTTTAAAGATAAGGCCATATTAGCATGGAATATTTATATAAAGAAAAATAAATAGCATTTTTTAATCTTCTATTACATATCAGACATAATGTTCCTTCTGTCTGAGATACACATGAGCTTACATCGATTATTGCCAGCACTCTATAGACCTGGTTCTCACCTTCACTAAAAACCTGGTAAATACTTTTAAAATTTCATGCAAAGAGTCAGTCTTCAGAATGTGGATACAGTCATTTAAACCATGAACGGCACTGGGAAAAAAATATTTTCAAGTTTATCCTCTAAATAGGACAAACAGATGGTAGACCAGTGTCTCTATTGTCTACACAGAAGACAATGCACGTTCACAGTGTTGAAATGAGAGCTGATCCACGCTTCATATATAACACGAGGCCAGCAAAGATGTCATCACCAAAAAATCGTGTTAACAAAATAGGGACTGGGAATATTGTTCAGCAGCCACAGCCTCACATTGTTTTTCTAGTGAGAAAAGTCTGATGCATAATGCATTCTTCTGCGAGAATGTTTGCAGATGCCAAATCTTTACAGGCAGAACTTCAATGGCTTTAATGGAAGTTTCCTGCCAGCACCTGTTACAGTAGAAGGTTCTTACTTTTCACACATAATCCAAGCCTGATTTGGAACAAAGTTTTGGAAAAACTAACATAGTGAACCGTCTTATAGTGTTTCTCAAATACAATATTCATCCTTTAATCCATGATCTGATTTACATTTATATATATGTATATGTATATATATATATATATATATATATACATATATATGTATGTATATATGTATTTCCTACCAGAAAGGTTTTTTTCCCACCAACTTTTTTTGTGAAAGGCAGTTGATAAAGCAATTCTATTTCCTAGATAAACTAGTTGAACTTAGATTTAAGAAAGTATACCAATGTTAGACATCAACTCTTCTTCAAAAGACACAGCTCTACAGGTCAGCTGTATCCTCCTGAAGAGCCAACAGAAAGAAGTAGAGTTGTGTGTTTACTGAACAATGAGAAGAAATGCTGAAACAAGAAAACAGATTAATATGAAAAAGATTAGGACCATATTTTTCTCATGTCTTTATAGACCCAAATATTAATATTTAAGAGATACTGCATTTAAAACATGAAGAGGATAAATCAGAAATTTTTTTTCCATAGAGAAGTCAGCAAAAGAATTATTTAAATTCCCCCCCCCCACACTTTGGTTTGTCAAACCAGAGTTTTTCCTTGTAGCACTATCTGAACTGGAACGCATGCTGTAGACCACCCTAGCCTTGAACTCAGAAATCCGACTGCCTCTGCCTCCCAAGTATTGGGATGAAAAGCATGAACCACTGCCTCCTGGCTTAAATATTATATTTTTAAATCAACTCTCATATACTCCATTACTAAAAGTCTGGAAAGAAAAATGACCATAACGTTTCTGCTTAGCAAAAACTGTCGAAGGCCAGCCTCCTTATTTTCAAAGCCTTTCTCGACAAGTCCACATACAGCTGGCTCTTTGAATGAAATCAAGCCTTGGTAGAAGAAATCCTGAAGCATCATTGTCCTGTCTTGACAGGATGAGGATTGAAAAAACACTTCCCTGGTTGAGTAGTGTTGAATATTAAAACTTCAGTTCAATTTTTAGAACAAGATTTTAGAAAGAACACTTATAGACAGTGGAATCAAAGGGAGCAGGGTCAGAAGCCCTGGAACCATGAGCCGAAAAGAGAAGAGTTTGTCTCCTTCCTTCCTTCTCTTTGCATGCTGGTTTCGTTACTCGTTACCTTGAGCCTCTACCTGACCGCTAATATTCTTCTGGCAAACAGCATCAGGTGTAGCACGTATAGAAAGGGTCCAGGTACCATTATTACGCTACTGTGTGTTAACTTGGATACAGTTGTTTTTAAAAGTTTGGATCATTTTGAAAAAGAAATGGTCTTGTTTCCTTTTACAATATTTTAAGCCCTAGAAAGTGAAGTCTGCATTTGTTTTGATAAGTCAGAGGGGAAAGAGGAGTCAAATAGACACTTCTAAAGCATACAGTGTTCCTAAGCTTTGAACTCTCCTTCTTCCAAGGAGTTCTGCTTGAAGACCATATTGCTTTGGAACTGGGTGAGGTAAGGTCAATCTTTGCTTTTGATACTCCAGCCAGTGAATTAACAGAAATTTATTTGGTTCTGGGTCCAAAGGCCTTTCTTAAGTTTTATTGTGAAAGTGAACAGCAGGTTGGAAGTATCTCTGACCTCATGAGTCAGCCCATGTTCGGGGTAATATGTCTGTACTTAGATTGAGTTATGGTGAAAGGCTTCAGGTCCCTAGGAAGAAGAGGGGTATCAGGTGCAAGCGGTCTATGCATAGACAGTTCACGTGTGAAAAACATTACCACTGTAGAAGTTGTCAAGACTGTATTGTGTGCTGACCAAAATAGAGGGAAGACCTTGGCATCAGATTCTCTTGATTTCAAGAGAGAATGAAGCATCTCTTAGTGGCATTTGAATGTGTAGAGAAAAGCCTGCATGGCGCAATGAGGATTCAGGACGCAGTGGAAAATGTCACGTCTGGGAGAAATGTATCCATAGTCCAGGGGAATGCTGGGAGCTGTAATCTCCAAAAGGAACAGCAGCACTCACCCTGAGACAAGCACCATTGCATAAGCTGTACGTGCAGAACAGTAGATGATCCTTTTATAATTCATCCTCTATGAAAAGAATATTATGACAGTAAGAACAAACCATTCAAAATTAATTGTATTTAGTGGTCCTGAATAATACCCTTCTCTTCCCAAATTTCTACATATACTCAGATCATTTCTTCTCTCTGCTTTAGTTTATAAGGAAATAGTAAAGGATCTAAGTAAAGAAATATTTGTAAGGTGTAAACCATTCTATCTTGTTAGTTTAAAGCCAATACAGCCCATCGATTTTCTTACTCTATTATTCTCTCAGTGTTTTATCTTTGATTTCTTATTGTCTCCTTCCACCTGTTTATATCACACACAGATTTACAAGGCTCAACCCTATCGTTCCTTCCCATTAGTCAAGTTCTCTTACAAAGGAATGATTTCAAGACAAGAGAATAGCATTATTTCTTATTGCAGAATTTTACATATAGGCAATTTTGCCTGAAAGAAATGTTTCCTCAAAACTCTGAAATAAACAAGGCCTCTGTAATTAATCTTAAGGCTTATTGTGGGAGCTGAGCACATAAACTCTAAGTTTCAAACTGGTAGTCTTCTTTGTCTACCTTTTAAAATCTCTTCAAGAATCAGCTAGAAAGAAAAAAAATAAGGAAAAAAAAAAGAATCAGCTAGAGAGACTGATTATGGATTTTCAAATATTCCTAAGCCTTAAATTTTGTTAGTTCTTCAGGAAATGGGGAAATGATGATACTCTTTTGATTTCATGTAAAGAAAACATGAAATATGTGTGAAACTTATACCAGCCTTAGATGATTTTATACAAGGCAACAATTGATACTGGAATGCCCTTTTCCTAAGCACATGTATGTGTTCTGAGTAGCCATAGGGTGTACGATTCTTTGATAGATGGTTAACAACCCGCAGTCAAGAATAAAGCTAAAATCCTCTCTCATAGACCACTTAAAGAAGCCTTTATGATTTTAGAAATTAATATAGCAAAACTTGGTGCTTTCTGCTTGACTCCTAAAATCATGATCGTCCATGCAGAGTTAGGGTTTCTAAGTAAGGGACAATCTGTCTGTTTTCTCTGATCTTGATAGATGGTATTTGCATCTTTAAACCTTTAAAAGTAATGCCAGAATAGCTCACCAATCAGTTAAAATTCTAGATTTCCTATGTGAGCTCCATAAAGAATTTTCATGTCATCTCATGGGTTTTACAGCATATTTCATCTAAATTACAGACACATAGTAGAACTCAGAGACAATGAGCATATTAATGATACTATCCAAATATTTTCGTGTGGATGGGTAGAAATAAAAACTCATAATATATGGGACTGGAGCAGTCGCTCAATGGTTAAGAGCAGTGGCTTCTCTTACAGAGACCCTGGGTTCAATTCCCAGCACACATTGGGCAGCTCACAATAGTTTATATCTCTAGATTCAGGTGATCTGATGTCATTTTCTGGCCTTTAAGGCTACTAGGTACATATATGATACATATATGTAGGCAAAACTTATATAGAAAATATAATTTACACACACACATATATATAAACCTCAGAATATCTATAAAAGTAAAGAAATAAAATCTATGAGATTGTTTTAAAGTTAGAAAATGTATTGTTTGTTCAAAGAGTAGAATAAGTATGTATATATATATATATATATATTTAGGTAGCTAGTAAAAATATTTGTTTGTATGTGCAAAGTGTATTTTTAATATTTATTGTTATTTTCATTTATGTATACATGTGTGTCCGTATGAGTGTATGTTGTGTTTGTGCAGGCAACCACAGAGGCCAGAGGAAGGAATCAATTATCCTCAGCCTGGAGTTACAGTCTTTGTAAGCTACCTGATATGAGTTTAAGGAAGTGAACTCCTGTTCATTACAAGGGTAACAACTGATTGATTAAATCAATTAATTAAATGATTATCCATCTCTCGTGTACGTATAGATAAATTTCAAAAGAATATGTTTATGTGGTACATGCCTATAATCCCAGGTACTCCATTATCTAAAGCAAGGGAGTAGTAACTGTAAGGCCTGCCTCAGCCATAGTTAATTCAAGGCCAGTCTAGACAACTTAGTGAGACTCTCGCTCACAAAGTAAAAAAGAAAAAAAAAGAAACTGATGTCATCTGGGACTATGCCAGCCTAGCCCTAGTTTCAAACCCCAGTTCTGAAAATAAATAAATAAAATGAATGAGTAAATGAATGTTTGTATGACATTCAATGGTGTGAGGCTTAGGGTAAATACATAGTTTGGAATACACACACACACACCATTATATATGCGTTCTGTACCAAATCCTTAACACCTAGCACCTAGCATTCTATTCCTATACAGTGAGTATTGAATGGACCGTTTGTCAAATTTCCTAGAGAACTGGAGTTCGCCAACCCAAGGATGTCTGTTTCCATATAGTTCAGCTTCTCAGTGCTTCCCTGTAACCACAATCTACCAGATGCAGAGGAAGGAGCCTCAATCTCATTTTTCCGTTTAGCAGAAGAACTTAAAAAAAAAAATGAAGGTGTGCATTTCCTGTAGTCTCTAAAAACCAATCCTGCGTCTGTCTGCAAAGACTCTTGCGGATCAGTGTAGCCACTGCTGTGGGCAGGAGCCCCGTCTTTACTGGGGGAGTGTCGAATGGTGCTAGAATCGCTCAGAAGCCTGAAAGCACCACCAGGCTGAAAAGAATCACCTCGTCTGTGATTTTGGCGCGCTTATGCAGATGGTCGACGCCCCGCGGGGTTTGTAGTGGTGTCCCTTTGTGCCTAGAATTACCTTTACTAGTCTAAGGCCGAGATTCCAGAATGGCAGGGCTGTCTCTCACCTGAATGCGCAGCAGGGGCAGCCATGAAAACCCTCCAGGAAGTAGCTAGCCAAAGGCTCTGAATTACAGGCGCCTCCCCAAAGAAGATCAAAAGTCATGCCCCACCAGCACAGAGACACTGAGAAATGGTTGAATGTGTTCTAAATTAAACTGCCCTGGTGGTGAGCGGAGATCTGCCAAAATCTTTCAATTAATCACTTTTACCTTCAGGGCAGAGTTAGGCCTGAGAGTATTTCAATAGGTTTTTATTGGAACAGGGTTATTTCAGATATTAAACTATGCTGCACAAAGTAAAAATAATGTTATTTTTAAGTTGCTACTCTTGTTAAATAAAGTTGGCAAACATTCCTAGGGTCTGTATTGTGTCTGTGTGTTTGTGTATGTGTGTGGCTTTTTCTTGTTTCATAAACCTCATTGGGTTTTTTTTTGTTTGTTTTCTTTTTAAACAAAAAAGTGAACAACAGTGAATTAGGAGGTAAATATATGCATACAGTCATCTTCATTAATAACGTGTTATAAATAATAGAAGACAGATTTTTAAGTGTATAATTCTGTACAACGGGAGTAAGTTGTTGGTTTTTTGGGGTTTTTTTTTTTTGGTTTTTTTCTTTTCCGACATCTTTAGCTGTAAGTTAATTAGAATCACCTGCATTTCCTTGGGTGGACACCAAATGGATTGCAAACAAAAACAGATTAAAATAGCTGCTGGAGCTCACGGCACACAGATGACAAGACTCGCGGAGGACAGCGAGGCTCTGAACATGTGCTCTTTTCAAACAATTTTGGGTGAAATGTAGCTCTCGCGACTCCTCCTCCGTCAGAGCGCCTTCTAAGTGTTTTGCTGAAAGGCTAGCATGGCTTCGCTTCTGATCCCTTGATGAGTGAGAGAAATGTTTAAGAAAGATCACTTTACAGAGAGATTCAGGCTGAAATGTGATGACTGCGAGTCAAGCCAAGCCAAAAATTACAGTTCAGAATGAAAGGGGAGGGACGTGGTTTGGGAATCCATTTTCCCACATTCCTGAATCTCAATCATCCCTGCCAATGTTTAAAAAAAAAAAGAAGAAGAAGAAGAAGAAGCCCAATGGAAAACAATGAGGTCACTTTGTTTAGATGTTTAAAGGAAAATAGGAGTGGAGGGTTTGAAAGAATGACAGCAAATATATGAATTTTACATCAATATCTATTTCCAGTACGATGGGATAAGAGACTAGACTTTTACATAACTGTTATGACTTCATCATTAAAGGAGCCATTTCTAGTGCTTTCTCCATGCTTGTGTGGTGTTGGTCAGCCTTTTATTGTGTCTTTAATTTATGAAATAGTCTGCTGCTACAATATTTTAAAGGAGCAAGAGTATGTACAAAATATATAGATTTCTCCTTCACAGATGTTAGGAATAAACTTAAGAAGAGCCTCTCTGCTAACACAAAATAACTCCAATTAGACCAGATTAGACCAAATCAAACGTGCCCACGTTTAATAAATGCCGCTCTACCTGGTGGACCAAAACAGCATGGCGAGGAGAGGAGCCCACACAAACCCTGGAGACCACGTGTTCCTTTTTCTGAGCCTAAATAGCCTGTGGGAGTGGTTCTGACCCTCCCTGGGGAGGGGTCAGCACTTGGCAGGCGGGAGTCTGGACCAAGACAACTCTCAGGCCAGGGGCTGGGGTGATGCTTCCAATCATCCCAGACTTCTTGGATAAGGGGTGTCTGAGGGCAAGGGTCTCACTTTCAAACACCAGACTTCAGGTTTCCTTAGTAATGGCATCCATGCAAAACTCTATTTCTCCCTTGACTCTCCTGGGGCACCCTACTGTCACGAAACCTCAGTTTTTCTTAGTACGTGTGCCAGTAAACTACCAGGTGATAGTGGCAGACCCAAATTTTATTTCCGTTACTCCAATTTACTTTCACAAAGCAAGTCCCAATACTGAAAAAGTGATATACTTCCACCAGGATGATCCCAGCAAAACTTAAACAGTGGAGCCCTGCCATGCAGAGAATGATAGGAGCTGCCCAGAATGCAACCTCCAATGTCAGTGTCTTCTAGCTCTGTAGAAGTTTCCTGGAAGAGGACAACTTCTGTTAAATGATCACCAGAGTCACTTGTCAGTCCTTGTCTTCAAGACTGAGATTGTTCTGAAAGCAAGAAATATACTAAAATTAACCAAAGACTATCTTTAGGCAATGCTCTCTATTTTCCAGAAATCATCTCAGTCTGTCAACTTTATTCTGATAGAAACATTCTTGGTGATTCGTGTTCAAACTCAGGTTCTTTTTTAATTTTTTTAACCTTAAGAGATTTATGGAATGGCTTCATGATTGGTATAATTCTATAAATTATAGTCATGAATACTATCCTACAGACCTCAAATTCTTTGCTGAGTTAGACAGATATATACAAGTAATTATATTTAAAAAATGAGTAGCCATACAGGGGATATCATCCTTTGTCTATCATTTCACGTTACCCAGATATTAAATATGGCACACAAATGGCTTCAATCTATACCACATTAGCCATATTGGAACATTTTCCCTCATCTTTTCCCTGATTTGGCTCTCATTTAGCAATCCAGAAGCTAAAAGGTATGATTTTAAGGGAAGCTGGCCCAGTAGGCAAAGTGGGAATATGAGTTACAGTAAATGTATGGAGGTTTTATGTAAAAGCAATCACAATCCATTATGAAGCACAGAAAATGGATGTCAAGAGTGGATCTTGTGGGCACTGCTATCTCCATTGGTATAGTTCAGCAGTGTAGGCAAGTATCTCTTATTATGAGAAATGGGTGAGATATTTGGCAAGAACCAAGTACAAACATAGAAGACAGTGTCTAATAATAGATGACAGTGACTTCCCACATGGCTTCTGTTTTCACACAAATATTTAAAGATTTCAGTGGGTTTCTCTTCTGCTTATAAAGTGCTCATATTCCACACATATATATATATACAAGTATATATATATATACATATATATATATGTATATGTATATATATATATATATATGTAAACGGTGTGGAAAGTGAAGCAATAAAAGATTTTTCAAGATTTTTTTCCCAAACATCCCTCTCTACACAGAATACCTGATAATATTTAAAACAGAACAACAAAATCATGCATGTTTCCTCCCACCTTGAGGTGTTGACTGAGGTTTCTGTCCTACCTGGTTTCTGTCCTCCCACCAGGTCCCAAAGAATCACACAGAAGTCTACATTAGTTATAAACTGACTGGCCCATTAGCTCAGGTTTCTTATTAACTCTTATAACTTATATTAACCCATTATTCTTATTTATGTTAGCCACATGGCTTGGTACCTTTTTCAGCGGATAATCACATCTTCCTTCTTCTGTGGTTTAGGCAGGACTGGGAAGGAATGGGCTCCCTCTTTCCCAGAATTCTCCTGTTCTCATTGATCCACCTCTACTTCGTATCTGGTGGCCCCGCCTATACTTCCTGCCTGGCTACTGGCCAATCAGCATTCATTTAAAACATATATAGACAATTTTCCTGCACCACTGAGGCTTCTGTAATCTCTACTTACTGTTCTATAGGGATGTTAAGGTTTAAGTAGCACAGAGCAGCATCTGTAAGACATCCAAATTTTAGAACACTTACTGCCATGGATTTGGTCCTTTCCTGTTACCCATCTTAACTCTGGCACGAGCTAAGCACCTGTCTCCCCAGCTGCCAAAACAGGACAGTGCTTTTGTCAAAGTCTGTGATGGGAAGAACAATGAGTATTATTAATACTAATTAATGAGTATTGTTGGATGGACATTAAATGTTTTTATTTCCTAGTGCTGAATTGAAGGGACAGTTGTATAAGGAGTGTTGGGGCACTTGCCAGTGACCTTAAGCAATCAGGTGGCAAATAAAAAGCCCTAAAGGTGAGCCTCATTTTGATTACAGAACCTCTGTGTTTGATCCAACCCCTTTCTTTAGGCCCATAGGATGTTTTCTTAGTTGTGTGCACTCTCTGTTTTCAGAATCTTACCCCAAATCTGGAATTAACCATCTCTATGAAACTAGGTAAATGATATAATACAGTAGATCTTTTTTCAATATTACAGGCTATGTACTGTTTAAAATGAAGTTGCTTAGTGATCTCATTCTAGTTAAATGTTCTTTTAATTTTTATTTATTTGTTTTTTATTTATTTATTTATTTATTTTTGTGGACATGTGTATGCCTGAGAGCATGCATGTAGGCCACTTTCATGTAGTCCCTGCCTAGACAGGAAGAGTGCCTCATCTTGCCTAGGACAGGAGTTTCAAATTGTTGCAAGCCACCATGTGGGTGCTAGGAATAAAGCCCCAGACTTCTATAAGAGTAGCCAGGGCTGACAACCACCAAGCAATCCTCCAGGCCCACCATTTAGTGTTTCTTAACTGAGCAACCAATGTTTGCCTGTCCCACTGTTAGGAGAAAAAATGTTCTGCTTTTTTATGTGAATCTGCCATAAATACCTCATTGATGAAAAACTCTTCCTCAAGTAAATAATCATAAAATATACCAAGGAAACCTTCACAATTATCTTAAGCAAAAATAAATAAATGAGAAAAGTGAAGGAATATTTGAAAATAAGAATTTTGTTATTGCCTTAAAAGGAAAATCATTTTGCATTAATCGTTTCTATCAAACAAGAACCCCAAACATATATATAAGAAAATAGGACTAATAACCAAAAACAGAGAGAAAATTTTTAAAAAAAGGTTAATGAAAAAAGTGAGTGTGAAAACCCTAAGTCTTTAGGGGACATTAAAAATATAAAGACAATAACATTTCTATAACATAATAAAAATCATGAATACAAAAAAATAAAAGTCATGAAACATGTACTGAAATAGGACCCTTAGTCAGCATATTCTCTTAATATTAAAGTGTAGTAACATAACAGGAAATTCAAATAATCATAATGTAATCAACCATCCTTTTTATACCATGTACCAGTAAAAACACTCATAGCAACATGTCAGAATTTGAATGAAGATTTTTTTCATCATTAAAGATTCAGTCACTAGAAAACCAATACAAACATCTAATTCAAGATGGTAGTCACATCAAAAAAATCTGACTTTCTTTCTCAAAAATCCTAATAAGAAGATGAAAAGGATATACTTGTTAAAAAAAAAACAGAAAGGAAGGAAGGGAAGAAGGGAGGGAGGAAGGGAAGGAGGGAGGGAGGGAAAGAGGGACAGAGGGAAGAAGATAAGAATTCCCTGCAAAACAGAAAAAGTGCCAATAGCACACCACAAATAGATTCCAAGAAGACAGAGAGCAGATGAGATCGCACATGTGAAGACAACAAAACAGAGGAAACATTATTATGAGACAATATAAGTAGGCACAGTTCTTTGCAGTCATATCCTACAGAATACACAATTCTCTACAGTGGCATCGTATAGAATGTCACGACTTTGAGTCAACACATACAATAAGCAGCAATTGGCAAATGGTCAATAAATGATTAAGGAATACAAAGCTAAACAAATTCAGTCCCTCCTTCTCAGCATCTTGCCAGCACTGTGTCTGAACTACATCTATCCCACCTTAAGCTTCTTCTTCAGAAAAAAAAAAAAAGGAACAAGTTTCTAAAATCCCCTACGGCAACACCCAGGGATTTCTGCCAGTGGTAAACGCTGTTTTGAAACATAAAAAGTCAGCTGGTGAGTAAGCAAATGATACTTCAGAGAATGTGGTTCTCTTCTGAGAAATCTTTGTAATCCTGTTCATTCCAGTCTGGTTTTTTAAAACAAAAGTGTAATGACTTGGTCTCCTCATGTTCCCAGTGTATTCCTAGCAGGGCAAGCAAAAACCTCTGTCAGCCTTCACTCGTGTTATTTACTGCAAAGAGGTAACTCTCAAAGTAATTTGTCCAAGCTCCACCAAAGCACAATGTGGGTACCTTGAAGACACCACTCATTTAAAACTCATACCAAGACAGACTTTATTTCCAAAATGAGCGGTTCCCCATCCAGCAAAGATAATGTGGTCATGAAAAGGATGTCCAAAGCCACCAATTTACATTGGTTTGGTTTGGCACAACTTTCAAAGTTCTTGGAGTAAAAAGGGAATGACACGTGAATAACGGCAATTGAGATAATGCTCCCAGGATTTTAAGCTTGCCGTTCTGCAGCCATTCGGGGGAGACCTCACCAGCTTCAAGACGGCACCTACATAATTTATAATTACTAAACCTCACTGATAGGTTCCAGATTATTTTTTGAAAAATGCATTGCCCTCTTTGTTAGTATACACTTTGCCATTTTCACCCTACTTACACAATTTAAAACGTATGATCGCAGTGGCAGGGCAGAACCTGCTCAGAGCGGGAGCCACTAAGGTCGAGATTATTATAATTTGCAAGATGTATGATGTTGCTATCTCTGCATCTAAAGGACGGAGAAGCTGTGTCAGTAGATTCATGTTGCAACTAAACGCTTTACTCGGCTCCCTCTTACTTTCTGGTTGCTAACTGAAGCCACAAGACAGTTTCTCAGCTATGACTCAGTCACGCAACCACAGCAGCAGCTCAGGTCTGAATTAGCCTCTCCATCTCCATCAGCAGCACACCCTGCCTTCGTCCCTAAAGAAAATAGGTTATTAAGGTAGAATAAGGCTGTTTTCTTTAAACGCTGCCATACTTTCATATTGTTCAGTTGTAATATAGCCAATCCATGCTACTCTTTCAAATGTTTTTGATTATTGAACATTTAAAAAAAAATTCTACAGAAATTTTCAAAAGACCAAGGCCATTGTTTCTTCGGTTGCAACTTCAACTTACACGTGAGAAAAACAAAACTTGGGATTCCGAGGAACTGTCGCAGTTGAATATCAGTCTACAGCACAAGACAGCATAGACACTCTAAATACTCCTAAAATACTATTATGAGTGTTAGACAAAAAGTAAAAATGTACTTGATTTTATATGAGGCTTAAGGAAAAAGTTATGATTCATATCCTATTGTTTGGGATTTGTTTCACGTATCTTTGACTTCTTATAAATCAGCCAAACAAACAAACAAATAAATAAATACAAAGTCAGTGTACTCATTTTTTACCAGATACAGATTGACTTTTCCTCTTTAATAATTCTTTTAACTGAGATCTTTTATTCTTTTAAAGATAAATTGAAACCCTCCTTTACAGAACATAGACTCACATTTTTTTTCCTAAAAATATTTTTTCTCTGAATTCCTTTCAAATAACTGGTAACCTATAGAATAATTAGGGTACTTTTCATTTGGATAAATTTTATTTTGGGAGACAAGATGAAACTGCGCATCATTCTTCATCTGAATGACATTAGGCTATATCTGAATCCCAACTCTTCCAAAGCTGCCCCAACTTGCTGTCCTCAACTTTGTTCTATAGACACTACTGCACCACCAATAATGCAGAAAATTCAAAATCATCATCTGCAGTTGTTTATATGTTCATAAAAGAAACATTTTTAAAAGAGTACACAACCATGTACAAATTCTTTTTTTTTTTTATTTTTTTACTTTTCGAGACAGGGTTTCTCCATAGCTTTTGGTTCCTGTCCTGGAACTAGCTCTTGTAGACCAGGTTGGCCTTGAACTCACAGAGATCTGCCTGCCTCTGCCTCCCAAGTGCTGGGATTAAAGGCGTGTGCCACCAACGCCGGGCTCCACGTACAAATTCTAACCTTTAAAATAAATCATATTGTTTTAGAGTTTTCAAATTAAGACAAAATGCCAACTACTTTCTGATGAAGCAATAAGAAAATTTAGTTATATTAGCTAAAATTTGGTCAGTAAATCATCCTAAATTAATCTTTTATCATTCAAACTTAAACACACAAGTATAAGGACAACTGGATCCTGGAGTGAAAGCAGGAATCATATATTAGAAGAAAAGTGTTAATTATGATTTTCACATTCAATATGTCAATTTTTCATTCTACTTTGGGCAAACACAGTAGGTTCCTTTAAGGCAATAGAGGTAGTTTGCACATTGGGAAGAAAAAATTGTTTGATGTTTATAAAGTGAATTACGTCTTGGGTGGTTTTTCTATTTACAGATAGATGTCTCACTCCATCCAGTTCTTCTGTATTCTGAGAAGTTTGTACTTCTCAGAAAGGGGAAGCGTCTCAGTAATGTATTGTTCATTAGCTTACTCTGCAACTCCCAACCCATAACAATTAAGACATTTGCTAATAGCAACTCTACTCCTCTGCTATTGTCACAAGTTACTTTAGTTCATTACTTTAGAAGAGTTCAGGGCACTGGCAATAGTTGCTCTGCCTTATGTCACCGATGCCTGTGACATAAATTGCATTATCCTACTGTAAGCTAATGAAGAAATGTTTTGCACAACACAAAAAGTCCTAATTTAAAATGTGTAGAAGTATAGAAATGGCAAACCAGAGGAATGACATTTCGTGTCATCAAAGATCTTTGTAATGTCTTTGTTACAAAATATAATGAATTTCTTTCAACTTATTTAACACTTATTATCATGGATCCCCATGATTAACAATGATTTGACACCACCTCCTTGGAGAGGATGCTGGGATAATGGCCCATGCCCTTGGCCAGTAATCTCACCCAAACTTATCTGTCTGATAGCCTAGATACATGATACTCCTAAAACAAAAATTAAAACATCAACATTTATTGGAGAGAATAATAGTACATAAATAAGTATCTCTGTATATTTTCTCATTTATTAAGAATCCTAGAGACTTAGCTGTTAAAATGGCTAGATATGATAAGCATATCATACAAAATCAAACAAGTGATTATCCAAAGTTCCCTACAATATTTTGATGACCAGTTCCAAAATGATCTGAAACTCATAGAGCAATAGGCCAGAATTTTCCATATTTTCTTTTTATAATATAATATCTTATTATATGAACATGCTAGAAACTAGTCATACATTGAATGACTGTTTACTCTGTAGCTCAAGCATTAGACTAATACATGCCAAGTAACAGTGATTGCAAGAGACGCAAAATGGGGCATGGTTGGGAATGAAGAGAGAGAGAAGGAGAAGGATGGGGGATAGAAGGAGAGCAACAAAATGAAAACAAAGAAGAGAGAGGAAAACAACTCATACATGTCTAATTATTTTATCTTTCCAATAAGGGAAGTTACATTCACACACACACACACACAGACACATACACACACACATGCACGTTCTTTTTTTCCTAACTTTTTTCTGCTTGTCTTAAGAATCATCTTAAATATGCCATGCAATTGCATGGGTTTTTGTGTTTGCTTTAATGAAAGTTGTATTTGACTCTGATTGTCCCAGAACTTTATGACAAAAATTGCGAGATTAAAATTTTGAGCATTGTTTTAGTTGAAGTCATCGAAATTAGTCTTCTCTGTGGAGAAGGGGTATTAACAATCATGTACAATACACTTCATCATTATTTGTTTATATTCTCAGTTCTTCTATGTGCTGGTTTGAAATATGCTATTTTGTTTTCAGGCCTAGATGTTGATGGAATATATCGAGTTAGTGGCAATCTGGCAACAATACAGAAGTTAAAATTTATTGTCAACCAAGGTAAGTGATTTCTTTACTTCAAACACTTTTCAGAAGTCACATCTCTAGTTGTGCTCAGGCAACTGCACACAATGAACAGACAGTCAGTAACCAATGTTTTGAGGGGAGCACACAAAATGCAGAAATCAAGGAATAATTGAACAATTATCAGAAAAATAAATCATAACAGGGTATCTGAAACGACATAGACTAGAAAGCCAAACTAATAGCTCATGTAAAATCAACAATGTGTTGAATAAAGAAATGAAAAAATAGAAAACAGAATAAATAATAAATTAAGAAAAAATAGCTCAGCTTTGAAAAACTGTTACTGGGTTATAAGAGGTTCCTGATATGTGTTGATGAAGGGAACAATGGGCATATGATTGAAAACATAAGAACCACATCACAAATGCTCAAAAAAGAAAACATGGAAGATGTGTATGTTGTTAATGAAATGTAAATCAAGAAACAAGATAAGGTTAACACCCCTTGAGAGAAAACATAATGGCGCACCTCTTTGGGTCTTTACCAGCAGATACAGACTCTCTGTAATGTCTGTTGTTTCCACACAAAATTCCACACACAAATATCTACAGCTTTATTCCTATTTGGAAAAGCTTGAAGATAGGGTCAGGATGTTGCTCAGGAGTGAGATGTCTGCCTCACATGCATGATGTATGAGACCCTGGTCCAGCCCCTGAAAGGGATGAATAAAAACTTGAAGGTAATAAGGTATGTCTCAGAATATGATTGAACTAAAATATGTGGTAAATTAATATAATGGAATATTACTGTGATGGATAGAAACCACCTATTGAGCCATGAGTAGACCTGGGAGAACCTTAGATGTGTATTGCTGAATGGATAAGGCCAAAAGCTACCCACGGAAAACTATACAGCATTTCAGGAAAACTGTACAGATAGGGAAAGATTAGTGGTAACAAGGAATTTGGGAGAGAAGTAGAGTGAGCACAGAATGTGAGAGCAGTTAAAGAATTCTGTGTAACATCAGCATTGTGTGTGTATGTTGTTATAGATTAGCTGGACCCATAAAATAGATAACACAGAGAATAAAGGCTAGCATAAACCTGGGAAAGCTGTCAACAATAACATGTCAAGCTCATTAGGTGTGACAAAGTTACTTTGTTAATACAAAGTGCTAACACTAGGGGACTCTCTGGGAGGTGTGAGGGAGCTCTTGTTAACTGTATGTGCTGGTCAGCCTTTTTAAGAGCCTGAAGCTACTCTTAGAAAGTTTATTAATGAAAAAAAAAATAAAACTAAGAACATTAGGAAAAGAAGAATAGGATGCCTAAATGACCTCAGGGTGATATTTAAGTAGTTTGTACATTTCATAACTAGACAACTAGGGTGTCTATCTTTTCCATGTTCTCTTCACACGCTTGATAACTGAATTTATAATAGGATACTCATATCTACTCTCTAAAATTTCATCTCTGCTAAGACCCATTGGTCTTATTTTTAGAGAGAATGTAATCAAATGTACACATGGGCTTTATACCAAGAAGCATTAAAACATGAAGGTCTTGACCTTAAAAAAATAGAATAAAGGGGTTGGAACACCTGCCTCTTCCACAAATCTCGATATGAGCTTGGATTTGAATCTTTCTTGTGTTTCTAAAAGAGATAAATTTTGTTGTTTTAATTATGTGGTTTGTGTGGGCATGTGAACGTGAGAGCTCATGCCCACAGAAGCCAGAGGCACTGGATCTTCTTGGAGCTGGGGTTTATGGACAGTTGTGCGCCACACCCAACATGTCCCTGTTTTGCTGATGTTCTTGTTCCATGAACCAGTGCTAGTCTCGAGGCATCCCTGTATTAATAACGGTGGAGTAAGTATGTATGTCTGTGCTACCTATGTATTGTGCAACTATGAGTGTGTATGCTTCTGTGTGCGTATGTGTGTGTGCTTCTGTGTGCATGTGCTTCTGTGTGTCTGGGGGGATGTTATGTGTACATCCTCTATATGTTGGTTCCTGTGAATGCTGCAGGTAGAGGCATTAAAACTGGTAAAAATTAAACTGTTTCTCTATAAGTTCAGGTGGAAAACCTCTTATGTGTGTTGACTAGTTCTTTGACTAGTTGTCCCATAATTTTTCTTTCTATGAATCTTTAGGGGCTCTGCATATTGACTAATTTGGCTAGGCAAAACACAGAATTCAACTTTACATTACTTCATGTAAGTCCCATTGGTCTAAGCCACAGTGTCCCTCTGTGGGTAAAAATTTGCACGAAATAGCTCAGTCTCATTTTTATTCTGTTTGTAAGCAGCTAAAATCATTCTTGTAAGATAGCTCACGCTGAAACCATATCCTGACTGGGATTCTAGACAGCTGGGCAACACATTTCTCCTACAAAGAAGAAATCTCAAAACAGAAGCCATGCTAGAAACAAACACTAGCTGTATTTCCTGCCTTTAAAAAATTATGCTCAGCAGTTTGTTAAAGAAAAAAAAACAATCTGCAATGAAAATACGAAATCTATCCATCTCATCTTTTACAATCCAGACTTGAGCATCCTCGGAGACGTTGTAACTGCTCATGTTTCTGTGAATGTTGACAACATAAAGCTGGACAGAGGCCTGAGTTGGTATCTGGTGGTATAAACTGTCAGCAAACAGTCGTCCTGTTTTACAGCACTCTGAGAATTGAACACAGTCAACACAAATGAGGCGGCACTGGGACCTTTGATACTGCTGACTCGGTGTCCTGGAGTCTCATAACTTACATATTGAGAAGACAGAGAGATGGTCACCAGTCTAGAGCACTTGTTTTGTTTTGTTTTTCCAGAAGACCTAGAGTCAATTCCTAGCACCCCTGTAGAGGCTCAGACTATTGGGGTTATCCAGCACCCTCTTCTGATTTGTGTGGTACCAGAAGTTTACATGCACATAAATGTAGCTAAAACACTAATAAATATAAAATTTAATACCCTAAAAATTTCATATATCTATATATAGATATATGAAATGTATATTTATGTATATATACACAGGTATATGTATGAATGTATATATACTATACACACACACACACACACACACACATATATATATATATATATATATATATATATATATATATATATCATCCCCTCTCAAAATTTGATGATTGGCGTATTATTTGAATTAGTGTTTGGAACAAGGAGGGTAACACATGCTTGTGTGTGTGTGAATGAATGATGAAATAAAATGCTGATGACATGCATTTTCCATTAAAGTATGCATAGCTATGCAAGCATCATACATTCATTTTAAAATTTCATATAGGACATCGAAGAATTTGGTGTCCTCTCCTTCCATTAGCATCTTTTATCCCCTCTGTGTTCAACTTACATGATGCCTCTTTTTAAAAAGTTTCCAAATATATTTTTTTTAAAAAATGAATAAGCCTTATCCACCGTTAGACTACACAAATGAAAACTGATTTTGGAGATTTTCAAGAACAGTTGAATTGCAATTTCTGTGTTTCGCTGACTTTCTTGAATGCTATAATCATCAGCAATTCTAAATACACCAGTTGAATGATTCAATTTGTTTTGGTTTTCTGTTTGACTCACTAAACCAGAAAGAATTAGATACCCTTATTATACTTCCAGATCAGATGACACACACGTTAAATTCAAAGAGATCACTTTTGAAAAACATTTCCTAATTAAAATTAGTAATGCTGATAATAATTTTATTGTATAGGTAGCTACCATTTTCACAACTTACTGTATCAGGCTGTGCACTGAATTCCCTACATATATATTTAATTTAATCTTTTCTTCAACCTTGTAGTGCAGTTAGGTACAATGAATAAGCTTGTTGTTTTCAGTGAGGAAACCGAGGCTCAGTTGTCAAATGTCCCAGGATATGGGGCTAGAACTAGGTCGCAGATGTCTCGGACTCGAGTGTGTGCTGCTAACTATAGCCAAGAAGCTACACTGCCCCCATGCAATGATTCTTTATTATATCCTTCTTGCAAAAATAGAGAAGTGTCTCTTCAGGCTGGGCGTTCATTTGCACGTCCCTGTTTTCACTCTTCTTCTCAGCATTGGTTATTGGTGCTACTATTCAGTTTGGCTAAAACTATTCAAGAATGGGGATGTTTGGGAAAACATCACAGGAATGAGGAATCCTGGCGCCTCGAATCTCTGTAGGGTTTATGATTCTATGTTTGGATCAAGAAGCACTTTGCAGCCTTGCAGAAAGGCATTACGGATTCTTGACTTCTTAGGCTATTGGTGTATTAGTGAGTGGTGCTCTGCCTTGTCTGTTGAATTTGGTGACAGCTTTCAGTGACATTTTGCTGATGCAACTCTTCTGGTCTATATGGGCATCCCCAAAGAAAACTGGTGCATGACCCTAGATGTCAACCTGTCATCAGCCCGTGTCATTGTGTTGATCCTTCTGCACGATCTGTGACCTCCTGGTGGCTTTGCAGCATGGGAGCACGTATGCAAAAGACAGGCTTCAACATAGAGGATGCTCCGTGGCTGTCTTAAGGACTTTTGACGGTGGGTCTTGGAAATCCCACCAGACTTCCTCGCATCAGCCCTCAGTCTCAGCTGCCATCTGCACATATTGCCCCAAATCCAATCTTACATACATGTCTTCTGGTTTCACTCTTTCTATAAGAGACAGGAGAAGTTGGCATCTTCTCTGCAAAATACTACATTTGAAGCTGCCCCAAAGCCTGAGCCAATAGGATAGCTATAAAGCTATGTGGAGAGATAAGACGGGATTTTTCAGGACCAGTGCTTCTTGATACATGGTAACAGATTCCCCCTGCAAGTGTTTGCCTGGAATTGGAGGATTTTAGAACTGATTTCCAGAGATAGAAATGCAGATAAAAGACAACATGCTCACATTTTCACTATAGGTGATCAAAATATGTGCCTTACAGAAATCTACATGGCTAAGAATCTTCTATGGACATGCACACGCCTGTTTGTTTGTTGTTTTTAGGGGGAGATAGTTTTTTAATTTGTAATCTTGTACTATCCCTATATTTATTCACAAAGATTGTATTGGCACAATAAGACATACTAGATGTTTGCTGAAAGGAATGCCTTTGCTTACTTTAAACTTGCTAATAATAGGTCAAACACACTGAAAATATACCATCAGAAAAGCAATCCTATCTAAACTACTTCTCTGCAGTCATGCTCCTTAAAGCAAAGCACAAGCCTTAGTAGCTGTTCCTCTGCATCCCCTACCATTTGCAGTACCAAAATCGAATAAAGGAAAGGGAAAGTGGGAAAGAATGTTGACAATTGGCGGTTTCATCTGGAAATAAGCAACTGGATGAAAGTAAAAAGGATTTTGAAAAGGACTTTTAAGACTTCTAGTCGTGTTCTTATAAAATAGTCCTTGTGTCAAATCCATTCATTTTTCTATTAAGTGAGTTTATGTTGCTCTCTTGTTATTCTTAAAATGAGTATTTCCTTAAGCCTACTTCATTTTCACTGGCAACCGCAGCATTAACAAAACAAACTGTGTTATTTGCTTTATCCTTTTTGGGTAGGGTGAGTTTCTTTGTTTTATTGTTGCTGCTGCTGGTGGTGGTAGTAGTGGTGGTGGCAGTGGCGTGGGTGCCATGTTTTTTAAGGTGCACCTTTGTGGGTTCCATGTGATATTTTATTTTAACAATGATTTATTTTTCCCTTAAAGCTAGAAAGATCACTTGATCATAAGATGGGCAAACTCTAACATTGCTCAGGACTTTAGAAACTTCCCTAGATCTCATTTTTCAGCTCTACTGAATCTGAGCGCTCGAAGACTGTTAATGGGGAAACTCATATAGCTTGCTAGTTGCTTAAGGAATCTCATTGGCAGCTGTAGTAGGAGCTGCGGGCTGTGTCCCACCCGGCTCCCAGCCGTCTGACTAGCTTATGCCCAGAAATAACAACATACAAACTGTATTCATTTAAACACTGCTTGGCCCATTAACTCTAGCCCTTACAGGCTAATTCTCATATCCCGATCAACCCATCTCTAATAATCTGTGTAGCATCAGTCTTACCGGGAAAGATTCAGCGTGTCTGACCTGGCAGCTTGCTTCATGGCATCTGCCTGGGAGAGGGGAGCATGGCCTCTGAGCTCACTTCCTCTTCCTCCCAGCATTCTGCTCTGTTTACTCCTCCCACCTATGTTTTAACCTATGAGGGCCAGCCAAGCAGTTTCTTTATTTTTTTAACCAATGACCTTCCTCCATCAGGAAGCAGTGCAAACTCTTGACAAAGATGGCAAGACAATAAACTCTTCATATTTCTGAATACAGAGGCCAAAATAAACTATAATTTCTAGTTATTACATTTTATATTATATTCCAATCACAAGCTTAGGTGTCCTTTCCATTTCTAATGTACAAAAACTCTGGCCACAAAACTTAAAGCAAAATTATATGCTTATTGTGGGTTATATTATATAACTTACTACAAAACAGGTGATAAAAACCGACCTAAAAGTCAGGCAGTGGTAGTCGGGCAGTGGTGGCATATGCCTTTAATCCCAGCACTCAGGAGGCAGAGGCAGGCAGATCTTTGTGAGTTCGAGGTTAACCTGGTCTATAAGAGTTAGTTCCAGAACAGGCTCAAAAACCTACAGAGAAACCCTGTCTGGGTGTGGGGTGGGGAATGGCCTAAAGCTGTAATTAAAGCAATTAAAGGCAAAGGCAGTCAAGTGGGAAAGGCACACAAGAATTCAAGGATCTTCTTATCTTAATTCTGAGTTATTCTATAAGTCTAAAAGGATCTGTTCTGATCTCTTTGAATCTCATATTCTTCATTTCCAAAATGGAAATTAATATTTTAAAAAGTGAGCAAATTAAAAACTGAATCGGCCAACTGATAATTACTGTTTACTTTAATTATGATGACAAGAAGTTAGCCAAAATGAGTATTAGTTTTATTAGTAATACTGTATTACTATATATTAATAATAAAATATGGTTCTGTCATCTACATGATGGAATTTTCTTTGATGGTAATTAGATTTGTTTCCTAGAAAGAGAAATCCAATAAATCAAAAGTTTTATCACATTATTAGTCAAATTCCTGGACTTAGGAACTCCTGGACATAAAAGAGAAATTTACTTTCCTTTTACAATGAATTTGTGATACAGAGAGTGGGCGGAGTCTATGGGAATTTTACAACGGAATTCAGTGTGGGTTTTCCATGGACATTTGGTTACTAAATCCAGAAATTAAGTGAGAGTTATTTAACTACCAACCCTCGAGAACCCCCTAGGAGATTTATAAACTGTCTCATCATCATCACAAGCCATCACCACCGTGAGAATTAATAGGCAGCTCTTAAAACGCTCGCTAGAAACGCAGACCAAGCCTCCTCCCGCTTCAGTTACGCTGCGCGCACAGCATCCTTTCTCTCCATCCCGACTCCATCACAGAAACGTACTGCTCTCTGACAAGATCCCTGCCAGTTCAGCTGCTTAAACCAGTGCAAATTGATTACCTCACAGTTTCTGTGAGTCAGAAGTCTGGGCACAGTTTCGCTGGGGGCTCTGCAGTCAAGGTGTTAGCCAGGAGTGGATTCTCATCTGGCAGTCTGCCTGGGGACAGGTTCACATGGTTTTTGGCAAGTTTGAGTTTCTGGTGGGTTGTTGGCCCGAAGGCCTCAGTTTGTCAGTGGCTACAGTCCTGGGGCCGCATGGACGGTTCTGTAGGCCAAGCACCAAATGGTAGCTTGAGTCATCAGAGAAGTAGGGAAGAGAAAGATTAATAGCGACACAGAAACTAGAAACCTGAGGAATGCGATCATAAACTGCACGTCCCAGTTCTTTTACCGCATTCTATTGGATAGAAGAAAGTAGCTGTTCCTATCCTGGAGGAAGGATACACACAAGGTGTGATGCCCAGGAAGAAAAAGTAGCTGTTCGGGACATCTATGAGTTTCTTTTGTAAGAACCAAATAATGGAACTTTCCAAAAATAAAGAATTGGGAGTCACTCATAGAAACTCTCATTTAAACTCAGGTTGGTATTACAAATACATATTTGAAAAGAAGAGGCTTCATTGCCATATCTGGGAACCTCCACCACAGTATCTGGCTAACTCTGTCTTGGCTTTCCAGGGAAATACAATTTATCTAGCCATAAGTTATACAATGTTAGAAATTTAAGAGAAGCAGAAATAGATCATTAACCACAAAAAAAGTTAACCAGTTTTCTAACCCATGGAAACTTTTCTCTTGGATTGTTAACTGATAGTATTCACTACCACTTATCAGCTGAATCAATGTGTAATTTTACAATGCTGCTGATATAGTATATATGTCGCTGCCATGATGAAAATCGCTCACAGGTAACATTGCTGCAATCATTTTGCAATACTGTACACTCTGAGATGAATGAAAAGGAAAGATGTCTTGCTTAACGGTTCTCTGACAAAACTAAAGATTGAATGATATTAAAAAGCATAACGGGATTAATCCAGTGCCAACGACAGCCAACCTTGAATTGAGAATCTACTAGATGGCATGTTCTCAAAGGTAAATGTATCACAAGCCCTCATTGTTCACATGAGAAACCTATATGTCAGAAGTTTAAAGAGCCTTCCTAAGGCTGCCAAGTCTATATACAACAAGGGCCCAAGATGATCCATTTGAAACTCACTATAAAGCGTATGTTATCAGATTATTACATTCAATTTATCATCATAGACCCAAACCTGTTTTCTTCTTTGGGACACCAAAGAGTCAAACCTTACTTCTTCTTGTTGTAATGTATTTTCCTGGTATCTAGCTAATACTGTTCTTTTACAAGGGAAATGTCTATTGAAATGTCTTTCCAGTAAAGTCTCTCTCTGCCTGTGAGTTCATCAGGGGTAAAATCTTGATTCGTCTGTGGGCGTTCAGCAGAGAAAGGCACCTGTTATTTTGTGGTCACTCAATAAAATTTTGTTCCTACGAAAGAAACTAAGCAATCAATGATTTGTTAACACAGACCGACTTTACATCCCGCAAGTACCAAGTGAGCTCACTGGTTTCATTTCTATTATTTCTCAACCGTAAGAGCAAGTCCTACAGCATCATCTGTTTCTGTTTTCTCCCCAGAGGCCTTTAAATTTGCATTTAGTTCCTCGTGAGTAAAATAAACAAGGGACAGAAAGAAACATTGGATAATTCCATAGCCCTATGCAACTTCACTAACACCAAGAAGAGATAACTGATTGTCCATCAGCACAGTGTGCCATTAAGAGTTGAACATATCAGACACAGTGTCAGAAGTAGATCCTGGCTTGCCATATTGACCTGCCACGTGCTGGGAATGATGACTCGGCTGAATCAAGAGCTATTGAATTGCTTTGCTTCTGTTAGCTAACCCTGGCATCCCGATCTTTGAATGTCTTGTTTTTGTTTTCACATAGGAAATTCTCATTGTTAGTAATCACAGCTTTAACGAGGCACGTGTATTTATACATCATCTCTCTTCAAGGTGCCCCACACCCTTTAGTAACATTTCCTGACAAATGTGTGCTATAGAAAGAAGCACTCTCCTCTTCAAAGCTGTTTCAGAAATGGAAAACAGTGGCAGGGTTAGCTATCCGAGGATTTGCTTAAAATTTGTAAGATGCAGGGATCAAACTAAGATATGGACTAAGGTCTGAATGATAGAGACACTTTTAACATAAAAGTCCATTCTCTTTTATGCTCTCATTGTCAGTGAGCACCACGGAGGAGGGGTGACAGGGAAGTCACTCAGTTTTCCTCTATGCTAGGAGTCCAAGAACAAATACATTTGGGTAAAACCGAGAAGTGAGGTCTCTGAAATTGGGTGTTTATAGCATCCCCTTGACACACACTTGAAGAGTTCTGACTAATGCAAGACATTATGTAGGATGTTGGAAATCCATCAATAAATGGCAGAAGGAACATTCCCTAGGTCATAGAAACTCTATGTCCATGAACATTCCAATCTGCTGTGTAAGAAGATAGAAATAGAGTAGAAAAATCCAGGCTCTGGGGGCCTGCAAAATTCCAGCCCTTTCTTCTCCTTAAAAAGCAGCAGGAATTGGTGACATCTGTCTTTTCTACCAGTTTACTACCTTTTCTTTTACTCTGGTCCAGATTGCTTCTTTTTTTGAGTTTTCATCCTTTTCTGCCACATTCTTCCTGAGTGCACCACTCCCCTTCTTACTATTATCCCCACCTTTTTTTTTTTATTTTTATCATATGCTGTAAGAGGCTAGATCATTCCTGGCTCTGTGCTTGGACTGTGAGAAGTGTGTTTTCCTTTACCTTTGGGGTTTACAAGTGTGTATATTATTATATTGCAACAGCATATCTGTCCTTCTGAGCAAGAGGTATGCCATCATAGGTTTTTGCCTACAGACAAACTCGCCTTCTGATTTTGGGGATACATCTCCACAGGAAGTGATTACTACTACTGCCATATTCCCATAGTGCTTTGCAACTGTGGCTCAGTGCTGAATGTGGTCTGCTCTATGTTCCCTCTGTCTCTCTCATAGTTGTCTGGGTGATCCCCATTATGCCAATCATGTTCCATGCTCATTGTAAGTTTTCCATTAAAGTATGCTGCCTGGTTTCTGCTTGCCAAAGTGCTTGCCCTTCTATTTCCACTAGAGAACTATCTGGATTAAAACTGGGATCAATCACCTCCCAAAACATGGAAGTTATCTAGTTTGGTTTCTGGACTTCGAGTTACCACATTCTGAGCCCCTGACCAGCCCATGACTATATATCTTAATGAGCTCACTTTGCCCATCCTCATACCACATGTTTCAGGTGTTAGATTTCTTTTACCTGTCCTGTTTACCTTACCTAATGCTCAACATTAGCATAAAAAGATCCCTCCCACTCCCAACTGTCTGTCAAAGTGTCCAAGGTGATTATTTTGGCTAGAACTATAAATCAACTTGCATAACCTACAATTCTGTGGGAAGAGAGTCTCAGTTGAGAGCAAGACCATAGGTGACTGTCTTGTTATTGATGTAGGAGGACCCAGAGGACTGTGGGCAGGAGCATTCCCTAGGCAGACACTACTGAATATAAAAATGCTTTCTAAGCATGTCTACTTTCTAGCCAGTAAGCCAACCCACACACACATTTCTTCGGTTGTGAAGTCAGTTCCTTGGTATGAGGTAATGCTACAAGTAAGTAGGGAGGCCTTCAAGTTTTCCCTCAGTGATGAACTGTCACCTGAAATTATAAGCAAAATAAACCCTTTTGACTCTAATTCTGTCTTTTTGTTTTGTTTTGTCTTTTGTTTGGTTTTTTGGAGGGTGGGAGGGTTGACGGTATTTGTTTAGCAACAGTATTGGAACTAGAACAGACTGAATGAAAAAGATCATGTCCTTTCCTATTTCTAGGAAGTATGTAGTCATGTCAACGGTGAGGATTTTAGGTCATCATGAAAGGAATTTTTGACTGATAAGATTAACCCACTTCAAATCACAGCATTTCCAGAGCCATTTTTCCTGAAATTGTGTTTCTGGTCCTCAGACTAGCCCGTGTCTCTTGTGTCTATTGATTCTTACTTCTGGATAAATACAGCTCACTTGAATTCTATGTCAAAGTGTAATTTCTGCTAGCGTTACCCTTGCTGCTAATCTAGTAGTCTAAAAAACATCCCTCTGTCTTGAAAACTTAACATGCAACAAACTATAACCAAAAGACAAAAGGCCAAGGAGAATCTTTATGGCACTTTAAGCTCAGCAGGATGTACCTGCTTGGATGAGTTCACACCTGCAAATGATGCAGGTAGAAACTTCTTTAAAAAATACTTTTTTATTTGTTTCTTCACTTACATCACCGTGGATTTGTGGGAAAAAAAAGTGGTCAAGTATTGGTCATTTGGATAGATGACAAAGGGAAGTTCTGGCTACAGTCTAGCTTCTTAGCATGAAAGTCTACCACCACTATTGATGAACTTTCCAAATATAAATTTTCATGCTTACTCCAAAAGAAAAGTGCCTTAAAGCAAAACCACTCCATTCTTATCTGCTAAAAGCAATGTGTTCCCATCCTTTGCAAGATGGTCGAGCAGGTTTTTAAATGGTTTAAAGTTTCAAGGACTTTTTCTCCTTTGTTTATTCTTCTAGAGAAAAGGAGTCGGCAAAAATTGCATCCCTTAACGGCCCCTCTGCCAGAGAATAGAAGGACCCCAAACATGTTCCACAGTAGGAAAATCAAAAATAACACGGAAACTCCAAATATGTTAGCCTATTGAGAATATTTATTAACTAAATAATTTAATAATGAAGAAAAT
Source organism: Microtus oregoni (assembly GCF_018167655.1). Classification (NCBI taxonomy): domain Eukaryota; kingdom Metazoa; phylum Chordata; class Mammalia; order Rodentia; family Cricetidae; genus Microtus; species Microtus oregoni. Next base: position 1,870,202 of record NW_024543096.1, read on the forward strand.
GCCTACTTGATTAATTGTTACAGAGTAAAAATTACAATAAAACTGTCTTGATCAGTGCTTTGCAGAAGCGCCATTACTGTCTGTGCGGTTGTTTAACAAGGATTTAATTGGAAAGATAAGTGAATGCACATTTAAAAGTATTGTTAATTTGCTTTATAATCACCCCATCCTTCACAGTATTGACAGCACAAGGCACAAACCCCTTTCTGTTTAACAAGTATTATTTTCCATATGTGCACAATAAATTCTGAAACAGTAATTGGAAATGTTATGAGTTCTAGCATACCTAGTGCAGTGGGTTTGAGGTATACTTTCTTTACAAAAGGCAACCCACTTTTAATTCTTGAAAATGAGTGATAAACCTTTATCCCTTGCATCCCATCCAGAATAGATCAGAATCCATTTCACTCACTTCTTTTAAAAGAAAAAAATTCAATCGCGTATTTTTTTTTGTCAAATAGCATTAAGATTGAAAAGAGGGGAAATTAGATTATTTTTTAGTCAATGATTATATTACATATTACTTTCTTCAAGATGCTTAGAAGCATGGAAGAGAATGTAACCATGGTGCTTTATAGACTGTGGCCACAATAAAACCACCTGGATCTGACAGTGATTTCATTTAAACCTATTGAAGGAAACAAGAAAGCTGTCAAGAGTATCCTTGGTTGAGGCCCACCCTTGCAGCCACATAGATGAACAGGGGACCCCACCCTTCTGAGAATCTAATCAGCATGGCTTACAAATTATTCCTGAGCTTTCTAAGTTACAAGGAATTCAAAATGCCTGACTTGAACTGTACCTTGTCATTTATCCCATCCAGTGGAGAAAAAAAAAAAATTAGGAACGTCTAACCTATTGGCTGACCATGAATGCATCCTAATTCCTAGGCATAATTTCAAAGAGAAAGAGGAAGCAAGTGTGAAGCTTATCTTGAAAATGGTGAGCTACAGTGGAAAGCTTTCTCCCATGGTCACCTTCCCAGCTTCCCAGTTATGACAAGTGGGCGTGATCTTTTTATGTCAAGAACTACGGGAACATGCTTACTGCCCTCCTTAACTACAGCTGTCTCTTATTAGAACTGGTAGAAATTCTTAATTTTCTTTAAATGGCTTTTGTGGTGATGGTTGTTGATTTATTTTATTTCTGTAGATAGGAATCATTTCAACCATCAAAGCTTAGAAATTCTGAATGTTTCATTAGAATATTTTTTGATATGAATGCCTTGCTCTCTGATAAAACCACGCGTATCTTTAGTTCGGCTACGCCTCTGAGATTTACCAGCAAGCGAGAATTTCCAACCATTAATAGCAACCCACGTGTCACAGAGTCCTTTCTTCATTTCTACATGTGACCCGTGTATTTTGACTTCTTTAGTCAGAATCCTCACATGCTGGTGTTTTGTTCCCCGAGTGGGGTGAAAACCATGCTATATATACATACAAATATCCTGCAAATATTACTTTTATTTCATCTTGGAATTTCTCCTTTGAGCTGCGGGTTTTACAACCATTTGTCTTGGGTGAAAATGTGTTTGGGCCCAAGTGCTTTCCATGTCCTTTTCAACCAGACAGAGCTGAGATGGTCAATAACGAAGTGTCCAGCCGTCCTTTCATTAACTGAAATGAAGAAAATGTAATGTTTGCTAAGAGAATCAGGATGCTGAGAAGGGGGAAGACTATATGTTTCTGTGCCTTCCTGTATATGAGGGAGCCACGGGGTGCAGGAAAGAGATGAGGCTTTTTATGCTCCGGTAGGGGGAGCATTCTTTTCCCTACTGTACGAACAGCATGGTGCATGTGTTTAAATATGCCATCCAGAAATGCAGACTTTTCATTTTCATTTTGCAAGTGGGAAATTTCACTATGTGATGGGCACATTACTCTTCTTAGCGACACATTTTGTGCAAACTCATTTGGGAAAGAATAGGAAATTTAGAATACTGCCTTCATATTTCTTCTGGAAATGTTAGCCTGAATCCATTATTTCCAAACCTGATGAGGATTACAGTTCATTTGTATTTCACAGCGACCCATATTGTATTCTGTTTTGTGAAGTAAATAAGAGATGATGCTGTTCTAATGGTGCTTGGGATTTGCTTTCCATATGAATAGTTTTATTTGGGGGGCAAGAGGAAAGGAAAAGGAAGCTAAGACTAAAATAGATGATTTAGCCTTCACTAGATGGAGTGTGTTATTCTGACAAAGAAATGCCCTGAATTATTTTTATAGATAATTTAAACTGGAGGAGGTGGGATTAAAAACTCACTTAGGTCACTGAGCACATCCATATTCAAGTGACATTATATAAAGCACTGTTCGGTAACACCCAAATCTATCTCTATTTAACTTCATTTAAAATGCTTGCGGACTAAACTGATGGCCGAGTAGGTGGGTGCTCTGAGCCACCAAACGGCATTTTCTTCGACATGATCCCCACCTGTTCCATTTTGCCTAACACAATTAGAACTCCGCTTAGTTTGCTCAAGTAAGAAGGGCAAATGCTTTCGCCTTTTATAGCAAAGATGTGTTTATTGTGACCGATTAGGAAGTTGTGTTAAGGATACTGCAGTGCTGTCATAAGTAAGTAAGGATGACTTTTGTGATTTACTCACGGCACGGACATTGCCTTTTTAAAGAGAAACAAGTTCTAGAGAGGCATAATGTCTATGGTCCATAGTTTCTATTCCTGCACTGCAGCGCTAAGTTAATAAAAACCAACTCTTCCATGTTAGTTGCTGTGCGGAGCTCACTCCTTGTGGAAGCAAGGACCCATTTCTTCATATCAGGCAGGACAGCATGAGAACTAGACAGGAAAACACCAGGGGAAGACGAGAAACAAGAGGTGTTTTGGAAGAGTCGGAAGAGGTAAAGGTCTTGTGGCAAAGAATGAAGAATTCAGGAGTATTGAGAACTTTAGGGGGAAAATAAAAAGCTTTGATTTTAGCAAGGAGTTGGAAGAGGAAGTCATATCTTACTTCACCATTGCACCAGAGCCAAGTCTGTTTTACCCACTAACAGAATTCATCTTTGGCATTAGGTATATAACTAGACTATTTTGGTCGAGTCCCATTCATTATGCAAATCACATATTTAGTTCATTCTCATCGGCATAAAAATTTTCAAAATAATTTTCCATAGGAAAAAAAAATCCTGTCCCTTAATGACTTTGGCTGATAATCACCAACATTATTTTTCTGTCGGGAAAGTTTGCCTCAAACTAGCACTAGAACTAAACTTTCTAAGGGGGAGAATTTTTAAAAGTCATCTGTGATAGGGAAAAAAAATCTCAAACCACAGTCTTCGAGAAGTTCTTTTTACACATTATCCTCACTGACTTTGGACATAAGCTGATGGACTTTGTGGGACAACCGTTACTTTCAATACTCTCTTAGCCTAAAAATAATTAATGCCAATGGGGAATAAAAAGAAATATTGACTTTTTAATGTATGTACCATGTCTTCCAATCTCCAATAATTCTAAAGCTAAAACATCAGCACTATGAGAGAGGCAAAGTAGTAAATAGATGTACATATGATTATTTAGAATATTTCATGGAACGCAAAGCTAATATCAGCTTAAGCCAAAATGAAAAAGAATATGCTTTTGTTTATTACCTGAAAAATTAAGGAAAATGGCCAGCTTTGAGTACAACTGACCTCCAGTTTGAAAAGCATCATTCAAATGTTAACTCTGTCTCTCACCTCTTCTCATCTCCACATTGGGTCTGTTCTCAATTTTCCATGATGGAAAAATGACCAACTGCAGGTCTGAGTCAAACTCCCTGTTTCTAGTCCACCCATAATCTCTTTCCCCCAAACACTTGACTATATTACCCAAATAGGGTCCTTAGTCAACCCTGGAATCAACCGCTATGACTAAGTTGATGTCCTTTACCGAGGTACCAAGGTCCACACCTAGAGACTGAGGTCCTGGCCCATCTAGGCACATTCGTGGGATGGAAGGCGTGGTGTTTACCCAGAGGCATGCAGTATCCTAGCAACAAGATATTTCTCCACAGCTGATCTTTCACAGTTTGTGTATGAGTACCACATAGGAGGGATTGATTGTAGATGAGTACCACACAGGAGGGATTGACAAACAAGACACGAGGCACCCCTGAGGCCACTCTTTTACGTGCAAGCAGTTTATCAAATGCTTAAAACTTATCAAACAAATTTTTCAGGTTTTGGAAAAATTTTAAAGATGCAGTAAATTTGTTTCAGATTTGATATACTTGTACATTTCTGTATTGATTTTTTTTCAGGAAAGGGATAATTATATCTAAGTTACACTGGCTAACTTGGTCAGACACTCAAGTATGGACCCTCCCGTGTCCTGACTCATCTATTATTATGGAATATTTAAAGTGTTTTAGGAGAAAAATTCCACCTGCTTTCCAGTCTTTTAAGCAATCACCATTTCTACCAAGCATACGATGGCATATGAACATCAATAGCACAAGATACAGAGAATTACAACTGAGAATTTGAAATAGGAGACACTTAGCATTGAACAGAACTGGTACATGTTGAGGAATCCTAATAATGATGTAGAATCGTGTAGTTGAAAATATGGTTAACAGAGACAGTCCAGCAATTCAGCATTAGTACTGAGACCCTGGGTAAGTGCTGACTCTCCTTACAACCCTGTGATAACCGGGACATAAATAAGCACCAGTTTTTGGTCAATGTTTTGGTTGATTGGTCCTGAGATTTGTTTAGAAAAAAAAAATGAGCCTTCATAAAAGAAGGAAAAACTGTTTGCTCTTTTCGTCATATCAGGGACTCATGACAAAGCATTCAAATATAGTGCAAATAATTGCAAACTGATGTATCCAACTGTTTAAAAATTGAATAAATAATTTAGCTTTTACACATGGGCAACCCTTGCTTAAAAACTACAAATCAGAGTTCTCCTGTTTGAATCTATTTTATTTTGTTAATAGATGAGCTAATGTGATAAGCATTTAATTGTATAATATATTATTAGCCATTTTCTTTGGCATACCATTAACTTTAAATAGTATTAATATTTAACATTTTATAATACACACTACAAAGTTCTTATTTTTCCAGCTGAACAGAAAAATGTTGATTGATAGTAAATCTCTTTAAAGTGGGTTTTAAGAGGCCCAGCATGCGAAACTTGTCCCATTTATACTGTTTGATCAGAAATACGCAAAATGCTACAGCATAATAAAGCGAATGGTAGAAGATGACGATGATGCCAAAGTTGTATTATGATTTTGTATTCAAGTAGAATGCATTGTGTAATTAGGCAAAATTGCATATTTAAATGTTTGAGAGAACATTTAAAATGTGAGAGTAGTCATCTAAGTGTATCAACTTCTCAAAGATGGGTAAGTCAGAAGATATAATGTAATTACTATTTTTTATTGTATGGGACTATAAAGCAAACACAGGATTTTCAGATGAAACACACAGTTATCTCACGCTTATGGGGACAATCTTGGGCAGATATAGATCTATATGAATTTGAGCAACCAGCTTTCTTTACTTTAAAAAACATCAGGAAATATCATCAGTATTTTGTGTGTGGTGGACAGCTGAGCATCCTCAGTGTTTACATAGGTCGATGTGATGCTCTTTGCTCCATGGGCATGGATTGTGTTCTTAGTGGCAACCAGCATTCACAGAGAGGCACCCCTTTGTCATAACCAGAACCAGATCAGAAAGAGTAAAACGAGCGCTCCGACCTATACCCATTTTCATGGTAATCTTCCAACGGTATTCCAGACTACTTTAAAGCAGCCACATTTTCATCCAGGGAGGGCAATATGAAGAAGTCAGGGCTTAAGTAAAAAATAAACTTTTGTTCCTTATTAATAAAAATGTTGATGGTACACTTGTAAGTGAGCAAGAATGAACTCTGAGGGGTTTTTTTTACCCTTTCCCACAAAGAACTTTTTCTATACTATTAATAATATAACATTGTTCCTATTTTAAAAAGAACACTATGAGATGTCAAAATGTCTTGATTTCTAACTCTACCTGAATTTCCAATGATCTTATCACATGATCAGATGAGGCCAGTGGAATATCATAAAGTTAGAAGAAAAATCCACTTGGTTTGTGTCTGCTCCTTATGAATTTAGCTGTGATTTAATTAGGGGACTACTGGGTGACGAGGTGAAAGAAGTTGTTTTGGGTGATTATTCAATAGGTCAGTTCTGTCAGAGATCAACCCATTTCAACAGAGTAAATAAAAAAGACAAAATTTAACCGAAAGGTTGCCTACAAGTTAGTAAATTTCTCCGGAGATTACCATGGTCTCCAGACGCATACAACACCCAGCTATTTTCAATCCACAGCTGGCATGAAGTTTTGCATGCCTAAAATGAATGTCAGTATGATAGGAAGAAATCAATAAGCTTGCTCTACACTGTGATCCTCGTTGATAGCGCATAATTACACTCAAATTACAGTCTACTCAAAATACAATAATGTAGTTATGATGACTAATGTCTACTGAGGACTTCCAGATCCGAACCGTGCTCAGTTTAGATCAGCAGTGTGTATACCTGATCATCAAAATAACCCTGCCAAGCAGGTGCCATTATCATTCCCATCTTCAGGTGAAAGTATTGGGAATAGTGAGACAAAGAACTTGACAGTGTATGGAGTAGTAAGTAGGTCCAAATACAGGCATTCTTGAATAGAGCCCGTTTTCTAGGACCATTGACTGATTATTAGTTTCACAAAAAGGAAAAGATACAGGAACTAAGTGATCTCTATTCCCAAACACTGGAACTGTGGGGAAGCCATGATACCTGGAAAATTCATTTGAAAATTCTCATTTTATCAAACTTTCTCTTCTTGTCCAGTGCACACTGGAGGCCATGCTCCGGTCCATCCTGGGATACAGTTCTACGCAGAACCCTGCAAACACCGGCAAATTTATTTTTCAGCCTTTCAAATCAGGCTAAAATGCCATCTCTTCTCCAACATGAGTCTTGAGTCTGCCACATACAAGTTATTGCTTGCTTGCTTTTCTAGTCTTCCCTGATTTCATCTGAGCTCTGGTCAGAGAACTAAGCACCATAGAGTCATTTACTTATCCTTGCCTGCTTCCTTCTTCTCCTTTCAAAACTCTGAATTCCTAAAGGGAGAATGCAGCTTCTCAGCTCTACCTCACTACCTGGCAGAGGACTCTGGGCAGATATGTGATAAGTAAGTGGACTTTTCATGAGCCATTGTGAAAAATAAATACAAAGAACAAATTAAAAAGAATCCAAGCTATCCAGGGAGCAAGTTGCCCCAACTACAGAAATGGTGTATTGTGCCCTGGCTTCACATTCTCAGATTCTCAAGCAGCACAAAACTTCAATTCTCCAAAGACAACTCTGGAAAGGCTTCCCAGAATTACAGCTTCTCTCGCAGTCATTTCATCGGTGGGAGGGGATTTAAAAGGAAGGAATGGGGCGGTTTCTTTTCCTGAAGACATTCCATCTAGAGACTGAAAAATGATAAGTGTCATTTCGTTTTCCTTTATTTCTAGTGTTTACGAGATTTCTTTCTGCATGCTGAGCAGTCTCATTTTGAGTTTAATATTGGATGTGATATAAGACATGCACGTCTTTTCCATTATAAGACATTACATTTCAAATCCCCATACCTTGTGTCTCTGCACTCGACAGATGGTGTCCTGCAAGACAACGGCCAGTAAGAGGCATGATCGTACTAAATTGGAAGCATGAGGCAACAGGGTGTGTTTTTATTAGGAGGGCAGGGAGGAAATTTGAGGGGACTGGGGTAGAAGAAATCACCCACAGATGCTGGTCTCTGTCTACTGGCCGATGTGATTTTTGAATTGTGGTAATTCCTGTTTGTGTGACAGTTCATCAAAAATTGAGGGCACCACTTTTGAAAATTGCCCATGGTTTCATTTCCAAACTAGATGCAGGCCCTGTGCCTTTGATTATTAGAATTCTTCGACTCACTCAGTGTCCCAATGAGGAGGGCCTTCGGTAAATACTGCCCCAACTGACTTTCTGCAAGAGATCCTTAACAGAAGGAAGAGGCAGCAGAGCAAAACCCATGACTTTTCTTCTTTTACAAGCATTGTCTAAACACACAGTGGCAACCCATGATTTAGTCAAACTGACAATATAGAAAAGCGTTTTCGGGTTAAAGAGGTGAGCAAATAGGGAAACATGGAGACTATTTTCTATATATCAAACTCTTTTCTACATGTATCAAACAATTTCATATACTTTGTGGAAAACAGTTCCACGTGTGCCTAAGGTTTAGCTCTTTGACCAAATACTTCATTTAAACCCATACAGGATAAAGGATATGCCAATTTACCTATGAGTCATGAAGGAACAATACTATATATTTTTTCATCCTCAATTAGGCAGTTTTTTTAGCCAAAGGTAAGTCTTGTTTTCCTCTCCTCTGTTAAGAACTGGATAGACTTGAGCCCCAACTCTCTCCTCATTGAATGGGGGCTACTCATGTAGAAAGGAAGACGGAAGATGGGGTGCTAATGCACATATGAGTGTGTGCTGGTTCTATAACAACAGGAAGGTCATTTCTTTGCTGGTCCCATTTTGAGCTCAACCATCCTCATGATCTTGCTGAGGGCCACATGAGCACTTGGGTGTTTTAAGAAAAGAGGATGAGCCAGATAGTGGATGGCACACACTTTTAATTATAGAATTACAGGCAGTAACAAGTGGATCTCTGTGAGTTCGAGGCTAGCCTTGTCTAAAAAATGAGTTCCAGGATTGCCAAGTCTACACAGAAAAATCCTGTCTCAAAAAGCTGAAAAGGAAAACGAAAAGAGAATGCTGACCCAGCATGACAGGGATTGAGTAGTGAGTGACATAAACGTCATGTACCAACACCAGTTCACCATAATTGTCTTCTTCTAAAATAATTAAAAACCCAGTCCATATGTTTCCTATTTATTTAAAATTGTTCCACCAGGCTGTATTACTCGGACAGAAGCAATGGTTCTTCCACTAGAGGAGAATCAGGCTTTTTGTCATTTGTTTAATTTCTTTGTCTACAGTAGTGGTTTCACAAACTTTCATAAACAACTACTCTTATAGAAAATCAACTTATTCATGATTTCTGCATTCACACAGAAAACTAGTGAGGAGGGAAAGGGTCAGAAAGGTATCCAGCATGGATTCGCTTCATGGAATGTGCTGAGTAGTCCAAGGCTTCTGAATTGCAAGTTAATGTATATTCTGTTACGGGATTTTGTCTGAGATGACTTAACTGTGAAGATTAAATCCTGCAGCAGCCTGGAGGATTTCGTGTGAGCAAAGGCAAACTAGATATGCTGTTATCAAAATAATTCTTAATAAATGGGAGTTTTCCAAAGTGAGAGATAGATAGGTGATATAGGTAGGTAGGTAGGTAGAGAGATAGATAGATAGATAGATAGATAGATAAAGAGAGAGATAGGTAGATAGGTAGATTAAACTGATTACTCCAAAATAATGTTTACTACTTTATAGTTAAACATCTACTACTAATTTTATGCATTTTACCTCCTCCAAAAATTTAAATATTTTGATTTATATTCACTAGCTAGTCAAGTTTTAAAAAAAAAGAATAGGAAACAAGAAAAGAACTGTTGTTCACATATTTTTATCTATTAGAGACACACTTTGTTGACATCAGACATTGAAAAAGCCCCAAGTGTAAAAACCCAGAGCAGCCTGAGCGGAGCTGCCTACACATGTGCAGGACTGGCTGGAGAATCAGCAGGTGTCAAGTCGCCCATGACGCTGGAGCACCTGTACTGTGCAATTGCTCACACAAAGCATGCTGGCAAACATTAAACTCTAGGAGGATAGCAATGTTGCTGCAATATAATCTGGGTGAATAGAAGGTTGAAAATTGGATCATGTAACACACACCACAGATCTGTAGAAGCTGATTCAATTCAAACAATAATTCAGTGAAGCACTTGGGGTGAATTGAAATGAGCAAAGTCACACGTTTTATTCTCAAAACCTAAGTCTACATTCCAAAAAAAAAAAATTTAAACAGACAAATACAGTTAGGCCAAAGTTTCTGGCAGAGGAAGTCCTTAATTCTAAGTAGACCCAATTTATCTCTGTTTAATTTTGAAATTTCTTGTAAACACCTCCATATTTGTGCTTCATTTTTTTGCCACTAGAATAGTTTGACATTCTTCTGTTTTCAATGCTGATAAAGATACTGAGAGTTCACAGGTCTATTGGACAATGATTAAGATTCCATCCCAAGATTAAAAAATGTTCTTTCCAAATATTTAGACCAACACAAAGAAAATCTCACCGGAAATTCCCAATTTCATGAACAGCCAAAATCAAAAGAGTACTGAGATATTCTTAGCTCTGTGACTTTTTCTCTTAATTATGTATCAAGTAAACAGAGGATAACAGACACCTCAAATCTGTATGCAGCTGCATTGCTGTGTTAGAAGAATAGTATAAAACTTGATTGTGCTAAAGTATTGAAGGCTTCTTATAAAAACTACAAATATTATAAACATATGGACAGAAAATATATGTAACATCCGGGCATTCCATAGATAAACACACCCCTGTGCACATGCAAACACCCTGTAAATTCTAAATAGCCCTTTGAGTAGTCTTATAGTCTTAGAGGGAAAAATAGGTTTGGCCTTGGTAAATATCTTGCATGAGTTTTTGTTCGTGTTATAAGAAGACAAAGAAGTAAAGAACAACCTCAAATGGTTGAACTTCAAATACATTTTTATATTCTAATTTTGATCTTGCATCCAAAACACAAAGTAGAGTTCATTTTATCAACTTTTCTCTATTCACGAGGCTTTCCCAAAAATTTCTGTAGATGATATTTTCTTTTTTTTTTTTTTTTTTTTGGTTTTTCGAGACAGGGTTTCTCTGTGGCTTTGGAGCCTGTCCTGGAACTAGCTCTTGTAGACCAGGCTGGTCTCGAACTCACAAAGATCCGCCTGCCTCTGCCTCCCGAGTGCTAGATTAAAGGCGTGCGCCACCATCGCCCGGCTGTAGATGATATTTTCCAACCATGTTCTTTTAGAGAAGAGATCATGAACAGGGATCGTGAGCTTATTTCTCCATCTTTCATAACGTGTGTGTGTGTGGTTTTATAATCAATTCGGAGCAGGGAAAAAGAGAAAAGAAAGATTTTAATTTTTGCGATATTCATATAGCTTTTCACCCGGCACTGACTGTTGCAAAATATCTGGGGCCAGTCTTTTTCTTCCTTTTCATATGATTTAACTGTCTGGCCTTGGAAGCTCTGGCTTTTTCTTTATTCTTAAACTTTAGTATCTGTGTGAAAACAGGTAATGTATATATACATTTTCATGGATCAAATGTGCCCCTTCAGGCAACAGACTTAAGTACTCCATTTTCAAGAGCTTTTCTTCTACCATATCCATCATTCCAGTTTTGTTGTCTGCTCTGTTCACGTCAGACGTACTAATTTCATTTGCCTTCCACACTATGGTTACCATTACCAATGTACATTAATCGTACTAACATGCTTTATGTCTCTGATATATTGCAATCCTCTCATACGGTTTCTTCTATTTTGTACAACATTCTGTGCTTTCAATTGTGTGCACTGTGTTCTGGCTCTACTTTTACATCATAGGCTTTTAAAATGTCCTTTTATTTTCTGCTTTCTATCAACTTGCATTTTATTAATTTTAAGACTTTATGTTCTTTTCCATTTTTTTCTGATATTATAAGTAAGATAATGTCTTTAAAACTATAGATATTATCTGTTGAACCCTCGGTGTTCTTGATAATTCTTCTTCTGACATGTGTCCATGTTCCTTTCTATCTGAGGTGTTATCAGTGATGGTGTGATGAATCTGTAATCGCTTAGCTATGTCTGATGAGTAGCAATCCTTGATTAAAGGTTGGTGTTTTCACACTCACTCTTTTTAATTTTTTTTTAAAGAAAACAAACTACCTTTTTCCATTTTACATACCAATCCCAGTTCCCACTCCCTCCCCTCCTTACACTCACTCTCCTTCCCTGTCTCGCTCTCTGTTCCTCTCCCCTCCCTCTCCCTTCCTCCTTCTCTCCCTCCCTTTTTCCTTTTCCTCTCTCTCTCTCTCTCTCTTCTTCTGTACCTCCCTCTTTTTCTCCCTCCCTCCTTCCTTCATTGCCCTTGTTTTTTCTGCTCTCTGGCAGTATTGGAAGTTAATAATTTCTGACATGCCCCCCTTTCATTCAGTTTTCTATTTAACTTTCTTCTTAATGCACAATTTAGAGGAAAGAAATAAAGTGGTTTTGCTATCACGATTTCCATCTTTTGGATTTCTGAAAGCTTATAGGACCCTACTTACAGGATCCTGGAATTCTACTTAAACCATCAACTATCACTTTCAAAATTAGAATCCTATTAAGAAAACAACTTTCATCTTGGGTTCCAATCCTTGTCTCTGCTCCTAGATTCTCCCTTTGTTTTAGTGTAACTCCATAGGATTAGATAGTACCTGTGATTATTTCTGGTTTGAGGGTGTTATTTTTGTCTTATGGAAAACAGAGCATGTTGTTTTTAGTGTTACTGTGGTTCCCTGACTTTCAGTGACTTTTGCTTTGGATGTGTTTTCAAGGAATTCTATGCTGCACTTTTCAGAGAAAACAATCTGATCTGAGCTCTTGAAGGCTTCTAAAGTTTGTGTCAAATACATTCCTGGAAGAAAATAATGAATTATTTTGAACAAAACAAAATCTTTTCCAAAATCCCTTGCCTCAGATGACATTATCTCTTCCAAATGAAGGCGTCAGCCTACCTTTCTTTAGTGTTTGTTCTCTCATTTCATTCTATAATGCCAGTCCATCTCTAGTGGTACATCATTATCCCTACTACGATAAAGACTTTATATTATAAACTTGACATTTGATCTTTGCAGCAAACCAGCAATTTGCTACTTCACTAAATGTATATAAATATTTATTATTTTTAATACGAGAGAAAGTATTTGGTGAGGAGAGAGCAGAAGGAAAGTCTATGAATGTCCTCACATCAGCTGGCTGACTCTGTCCACACCTTTCTCCTAACTGGACTAACTCTCATCTGTAGGCAGCTGACTGACGTGTTCTTTCTGGAGGACTTCTAGTCCCACCAACTTTTCGAAAAAGCTTACCAAAGGAATTTTGCCAGTTTTTCACCTGAGAGCAGCTTTAGTAGTGTAAATCTTCCCTTTTATTAAGCTGTAGGCTATGTGTTAGAGCCTATTGCATCAAACACATAAAGCCCCAGTGATAGCATCCCTGCATCTTTCACCCAGCTTCTCCACTTTCTCACTTTCTGGGGAAGCCTTCTTTACAACTAAAGTGCCCATGTTTTCAAGTTACCTATTCTTATTCTAAAGATTAGAAAAGAGTCAACATTTCCCCTCAGGGAAAAATAGCATAGCCATTGCACCCCAAATTGTTTTCAAGACTGGAAGAGAAGGTATGGATTTCCAGCTAGTTGGATTAATTTGTGCATGTCCCGGGGGAGTCCATCAGAAGTCCTCCCAGCAGCTCACCTGGATCGCAGGTGATCTTTTCACCTGTTATGTGTCAGACATTGGCTCTGCAAACTGCTCTTTCCTGCCCACTGTAATCTCACTGCTTTGGGGTTTGGGCAAGTCTCCTTTGCTCCTTAATGAATATGACTTAGTATTTGTTTTCCCCAGCTATCTGATACAGCCTTCTCTGGGCTGTTTATACATACTTTCTGTTTTAAGAAACCGAGTCAAGACTGAGATAAACAAAGGGACTTTAAAATGTTTTCCCTGGTTGGTTCTCCACCCCTGTTCTTCCTGCTGAAGCTTCCTTGTTTTACTGTCATAGAAACTTAGCTTTGGAACTTTCTCTATTTACTCCTTCCAAAAACTTGCAGAGTTCACTTTCAATTAAATTATTATCAAATCCACATTTTTTGTTCCGTAACTCTCGGCTTTCAACATATTGTTTGAAGTCTGGTTTTATACCTTTGCTTAAGTGGTCACCGCTTATTAGCATGAGAGATAAATTTGATCTCTAGTCAGAGCGATTCCTTCCTTTGTAGTCACACTACTGTCTACAGATACTGTAGATGCCTAGTGCTCCTTCTTTCCCAAGGCTCTTTCAGCTTGTAGATCTCTCCTTTTATTGTATGTGAGTGTGTGTGTGTGTGTGTGTGTGTGTGTGTGCGCGCGCGCGCGTATCACACATGTCAAGATCAGGAGACAGCTTTTGGAAGTCTGTTCTTTTCTTCTACCCTGTTCTGAGGCTAGAACTCCAGTCACCAGAGAGGCACAGCAAGCTCTTCTGCACAGCGAACCATCTTCCTATTCTCAGAATACACAGTACTATCTCATTGGGTTCGTGAAGCAATGAATGCCTAGAAAAGTTATCCTATCCAAGGACAGATACCTTAGTATATGGCAAAGCCAAAATTAATTGAACTTAACAGTCAGTGCATTCCTCATCACTGTGCAGTTCATTATCTTAAACTCGATTTGTTTTTAGGTCAAGAATAGACTTCCTGAATCTATGGTCACTCTTTCTAAACTATGTGCACCAGGTTTGAACAACTCTGTACCCTTCATGTGGAGGCAAGCACTGGTTGTTTCTGTGTCTTTTTGCTCTCTTGATTCAACATCCAATATAGATGACAATGTCATTTGAAGGTTACCCATTCTCATTCTGTAAGTGATGCTCTCGCCTGGTACTATTTGTCACAAAAATTAATCAGCGAATCCTCAGCTTTGTTCCCCTAATGGCAATTATTTGAATTTAGGATGTCATGTTTACGTAGGAACTTATAAGTTATTACAGGAGCTGAGGAGATGACTGTATCAGAAAGACAGGATAAAAGTTTGAGTTCCAGCATTCATGAAAATAAATCCCACACAGAAATTGCTTGTTACCCTGGCACCGAATGAGTTGAAAACATGAGATTTGGGGGCTGTGAGGTTTCGGGCAGGTCAACATGGCTAAATTGGTGAGAAAGAGACCCTGTCTCAAAACATAAGGTGAAGAACAACTGAGGAAGACACCAGGTCCTCTGGCTTAAACATGAGTGTGCAAACACATGCATGCACACACACACACACACACACACACACACACACACATTCCAAAGGTGCACATTTGATGGACATGTATCTAACTCCTTGTTCACTCTCATGTTGTTAACTGTTTGGCTGCTGATCTTTTCCTATCAGCTTCTCCTACTCAGAAGATCCATTTCCTGAGTCCTCTGCACTTTGCTTTCTGTTGGTCTCCTGAAGAAATTCATTAATGTCCCAAATTAGACAGCAACAACCAGCCTCTTTCATTGTGAGGGGCAAAGCAATGTGGACTTTAAAACAGAAGCTGTGCCATCATGGTTTAGGGGTCAGTTTGAGTCCCACTGTAAAGAGAGGACAACTTTAAATGTGTTCAAGGAACTCAATGCTCTACTTCTGTCCTAGCTAGAGTTTTTATGGTTGTGAAGAAACAGGATCATGGCAACTCTTATAATGAAAACATGTAACTGGGCTGGCCTGCCTACAGTTTCAGAGGTTCAGTCCATTATCATCATGATGGGGAGCCTGGTGGAGTACAAACAGATGTGGTGCTGGCTGCATCTTGGTTTGCAGGCAACAGGAAGTTGACTGAGTCACTGGACAGTATCCTGAGCATAGGAAACCCCAAAGCCCACCCCCACAGTGACACACTTCCTCCAATAAACCCACACCTCCTAATAGTGACACTCCCTTTGGGGGTTGTTTTCTTTCAAACCACCACAGCTTCCTCTATTATAAAGAAGGCTGACAATGTTTAGTTCCTAAAGTTTCACATAGAAAAGCAGAGATTCCTATCTTTTATTATCACCATTAGCTTCTGCAAATGTGGCAGCTGTAAAATTTCTTATAATTCTATTTTAAAGGGGACGATTGTTTGAAAAAGCTCTTCTAACACTTTGCCTGAGTTAGGGAGTATAGTTCAGATATTACTAAATTTAATATTTTATCAGAGATATGCACTTTCTAAATGAAGAATTTAGTCACTTAATAACTCCCATTATTTTTTTCTGTCAATCCTAACACATTCTTGTGAGGTGTACAAAAAATTTTGCTTATCAGAAATACACTTCTAAATAATTTCACATAAGTGAAGCATCTTTATTTTCCCAGATATTTATTACTTTTGTTGTGTTTAACTTTACCACTCAGGAAGAACTTCTGGTATCATTTTGTAAAATCTCCAGTCCAACTCTGATGCTTGCCTCTGATGTATCTGGTTCTATTTAGCTGAAATGGGGGAACTGAATACTTTGAGCTTTTCCTGCTATTTTTAGCTGACTATTGGACTTTTCTTGTGTCATTCTGTAAGAAACCTTGACAAGTTAAATTTATCCACACAGAAACCTATAGTTAGGAGACCTGTGAGACGACTGTAATTTCCTTCCCATTAGTTTCAATGAATTCCATGCACGGGGAACAAGAAGCTGGAGGGGGTGTGGAGCCTGTGTTTCCTGGGATGCAGGTATACTGGTGAGAGAGAGTCCAGGTCTTCCTAAGTTGCTTCTCTGCCTCCCATTACCCTTAATCCTCCAGCAAGCACAATATGGAACAGTGGTGCCGAGAACCAGACACTTAACTCCTTGAACACAAAAGACACATAGACACATAGCTTGGTCTTCACACACAACCTGTGAATATGGTTAATAACAAATATGAGTGTCTTTTCTCTGGTAGCCAAGGTGAATGGGAAGAATTGAGTAATTACCAAGCATTTATTTAAGCATCATTTTGGCCATCTGGATTCTTTGTGGAGAAAGAAATATTTGAAGGGAATTGCCTTTGGTCACAAATCTGATTTGACTCTCCTCCCTATTTATATGTTAATCATTCCATAGGCACCATTATTCAAAGTTCCATAAACAAGGCCCCCTTTTACCCCACTGCTGCTTGACAATTTAGATAGCAAGGTGATCTCTAAGAAGGATAAAGACCATTTCTACAAACAAATCTCATTGACCTATATGAATGAAAATCAACTTAACCACTTAGTCCAGATAAAAATCATATAACCAATGACCTACAGAAGACCAATTAGCTTCTATGCATTGGCTTCTTTCTTAAAACACAAGCTGCTTCATGGGACATATAATTTGCACCTCAGTATTTAAAATCAAGTGCTTATTGGACACCTACATTATCAGCTGATTTGGCATTGGTTCTATCCATTCTTCAGCAATAAACCTAAAATCCAAACTATGGATAAGTCCCCTTATCATCATCTCTAATTTACCTGTGACATTGAAAGGTGATAGTGAACCTCTTGCACAAATGTTTTGGAGATTATGCCAGAGAAAACTGTCATTCACATATAGAAACTATATATTCTTACTAGTAGAGGAAGAAAAGGTTTTGCATGACTGTGGTTAAATTTCTTTTATTGTTGTATTTATAGGATTCAGAACCAGTGATTATTCTATATTTATAAGACCAGATCATTTTTATCTCTAATAAGAGCTCTTTAATAATATGTATTAATTAAATCTCTAAACTTTGAGTGGAGCATTGAGCAATGAGGTATAGTCTGGTGGATCCCTAGCCATGAATTATTTTGAAAAGTCTTGAGATAAAACTATTCACTGACTCCTTAAGAACTCCTGGAACTCATATAAAAAAAGCATCCATAATAAAGCTCTTTCAGATCAACAATAAAGTAATAAATGAACAAAAGCACAATAGTATAAGCCATAGGAAGTACTTATGTGTTATTCACACACACACTAAAGGATGATTGGGAAGAGAATATTATGAGGCTATAATTCTAATATTCGGCGCCTAATAGTCTTAACTGGAAACTGATGCATTACTTAATTCTTTGGCAGAAATGGATGATATTCACAAATTGGAAGCAAATTATAAAATCAGAAAGTAAATGTTAAATCCCGTGTGTGTGTGTGTGTGTGTGTGTGTGTGCGTGCATGTGTGTGTGTGCGTGCGTGCATGCATGGATTTATTCATCTCATCATTAGAAGGAGAAAACAGGGCCTTTAAAGTTCTCATTATCCATTATGTCAGGTAGCAAATATCTTCTCAATGTAACTCCAGACATTAAATCTGTCGAGAGGAATGCTGTAAAATAAATGTCTGGAATACCTTCATAAACAAAAATCTTATTTCCATAATTCATACAGCTGGCTGGCATTTATTGGCACGTCAGGTGCAATGGGGACATTTCAGGAACATTAACATGTACAGCATCATTTGTCAACAAAGCAACAATGTAAGCAAATCGTTCAGAACTCATACAGATTTACAGCTTTCTCTGCCAGCTGCTAATTACGGTGTGCTCGGCCTATTTGGTATGGTCTTTTTATTGGAAAATGACAAAGGGGTTATAGTATCCTGCTTTGGAATATAGATGTGGCTTTTAGTAATAATATGAATGTAATATGACCATGTAGCTTGGAGTTGTGATCCAGTTTTTGCCGGTCTTATAATTGATCAGCTTTGATTGATGAAGGAAAACGAGAAATGCACAAGCTATTTTCGTTCTGATGTAAGTAACCTCTAAAACAAAGAAAACAGGGAGGAAATTATCAAAGACCATGTCATAGCACTACTTAATGTCTGCCCCTACGGAACATGACAGATAATATTTACCTCTCAAGGAAAATCTGACATGCTGATTGCTGATGGGGCAAGTGTTACAGACGCCTGCACATGTCAGAATTCTAGGTTGAACTTGAACGGTAAGGACACCCACTCATACATACACTTAACTCTCGGTAAGGTTATGACATAAGGTGACAAATGTCAGCAGTGGCAAAGTTACATCTATAACCAGCCCCCACCACATTGTTTAGTTTTAAGGAAATACACAGCTGTATAAGCAAACAATGGAGTGTCAACTCCACCTTCAGATTCGCGTGGGCTCTGTCAAGGCCTGGAATACTCTCCAGAATGAATGGCGCTGCTACCTCATGCCCATAATGGAAATTTGTGTTTGGAAATATCAACGTCTTCTAGTCAAGCAAAATATAAAGAACAAATTGGTAAATACTTTCTCAAACATTATTTAGATTTATCCCATCTCCAACCTTATTAAAACCCATTAAATTCCAGAGTGAACAGATTTGACATTCAGCAAATCAATTGCTGTCAGAGCAGCTGAGTTGACCAGATATTAAAATTTTTCAGCTTTACAGGCACCAGCTCTTCAGCCATTCCTAAGCTTTATAAAAAAGCAGGACAGCTAGGGTAGAGTGGGGTCCAAAAGGCAGCAGACCAAACAAGTACCATCTTTATTTCTCTGTCAGTGAGGGCTAACTGTAAAATGTGTTTAGAGACAAATAGTCTTTCTAAATTAATTACGACCCCAGAGGAATCAGTCTTCTCATGCACACGTGCCATTGTGTAAGATGGCTAGTTTCTATCTCTTATATAACAGAACCCCTAAAATGGAAATCGTACTGTATTTTCTACCTTCGATGTCTACTGCCTGGTACCTGGGGTGGGGGGGAGGATGCAAAATGAAAGCTAGTCCAATGAATGGATGAGCATGTGCCTGTGTAACCAACCCCAAATGTTAATATGATGAAGGAGGAACTCAGCTTACTACTTGTCCCATGATGCTTTTTTGACAGTGTCTTTTCCCAAGTTTTCTGGGATGAATTTCATTTTCTATATACTTTTTTTCTTTTTCTCATCTTCTGAAACTTATGTGAATCAAAACATTAAGATGGAAAGTAGAAAAACCCACTCTTTAACTGAAATTGGGAATTAGCTTGAGCGTTCCAGACATTGCTCTTTCCATAAAGAAGTATTATGCATGTACACATTCGTATGTGCATCTTTGTTTGTGCATGTATGTGTGTGCACATGCATGTGGGGCTGAAAGACGGCTTCAAGTGTCATCCTCAGGGATGCTATCCATCCCCTTTGAGAGATCGTCTCCATTTGGATTGGCGTTCCTCAGTTAGAATAGACTGACTCCTTGAAGTGCCCTGTGGATCTTCTGGCCCTGTTCCCCAGCCCTGGGCTCATCCTGCTCTCAGCATTTTCATTGCCTCTGTGTGCATGGATGGAGATTGTGATCGAACTCAGATCCCCATGCTTACAAGGCAGTCACATTACCAAGAGAACTAAAGCAGTTCTTCTAAAGCGAAAGCACCGTTTGGCTTCTCTGGAACGGACAGGATGGAAATGCAGCTTTGCTTAGGTTTAAACTCATATTCAGGCAAAATCCCTTCCTGTCCAATCAACACGAAAGAACAACCTACCTGCAGCATCAGATAGAAGCCCATTTAACCCACATTGTCTCTGGCTATGTGAAGTCAAACTTGTGACTGAACCTAGAAAATTGCAGTGGTTTTATTAATTTTTACTGTTCAAAGAATATGAAAAGTTTCAGTGACTGTCAGACAATCCAGCAAAACCCAGTGCTAGTGGAGACAGACAAGTCTAAGATGAGACACCTCAACTGTAAACGGGTACTTATTAGCCAGCATGCCTCACGGTCTGCTGTTAAAATATGACTGTGGAGGGGTGGTATTATCCCTGTGGGACTGTCACATAACATTGGTTTTGAAGTCACAACTATTTGAATAAAACCTACTATTCTCAAAACCACTGTTTACCTAAAACGAAAATGATAACCTCTGAAAATAAGCCACTTATATGTATTTATTTATAAACTAGCATTTGTTTTAAGTTGTGCCTAAAAGTATTATCCTTTAAGAATCATTAAGTGAGAGCCGTAGAAGATTCTGTTTTATCCTCCATATAATGGAGGTTTCACTAATTAACAATTCATGCATGTTTGAAACATAATGATTTGATACTTATCTGCTTGTGATGCTGAAAAGTCTTTATTGAAAACATTTCCAAAATTCCAGGAACATTTTTAATAATTCTTAATTACTTTAGCGCCACCCATTTGTCTCTTAAGTATGAATTTATAACTATAAAACCTTCATAAGTGATCATGAGATTAGACCCCACTAAGAACTTCATTCATTATCGCCAACTGCAGAAGAATCCTATGTAGAACATTCTCTCATTTGACTAGAAGTTCATCTCTCACTAATTTAAATAGGCTTCTTCTTCACTTGTTCTTATAACCTCCCTCCTTCTTTTGTTTCCCCTAATAATAAAAGTTTGCCAACTATATTGAAGCATAGAGGATATAAAACTGGTTTGAGGTTTCATTTGTAACTCACAAGACAGCAAAATTCTCAAATTGTCTTCTTTGTAATTTGGTTCTCACGGTGGTTCTGTTTTAACTGCTTAAATATCAAATCTGATAAGGAAGAGAAAAAACGATGTAATTGATACTGGTTTGTAAACAGCTATACTAAATTTATAGTTTTTAGTGTGTATAGTGTGTTACTGAGATCTTCTGGAAGATGGAGATCAGGGCAGAAAATTTACCACTAATCTGAATATTCAAGGAAGGAAATGCAGTGATCCTTCTGGACAGAAAGAGAAGTTTAATCATTAGAATTATATAATCCAGGAAATCTTCAGTATGTTAATCTGTTATCTGCTTTAAAGAGTGGGCAATGTATTGATAAACAGGGCATGAAGTGGTGAGAGAAGAGGCTTTAACTTCACAGGAAAACATTTAGCTTTAACCATGGTACAGAACAATGGGAATGACATATTTGAAAGGTAAGTAGTGAGAGAATTACATACTTGAGAGAATATCCCACAAACTGGTATCACGAGTCTATTTTATTATATCTATAAACAACTAAAACTTTCTCAAGCAAAGAAAATTGAGCATTTCACTTCCACAGACTCTCCCGGAAGCTTCTGTCTTTGTTTCTTGTGCCACTGGGACAGAATAGCTAAGGTCAGGTAAGTTTTAAAGAATAGAAATATGCTTCTACTCACTTCTGGGGTCTGGAAAGTGGATGCCACTAAGGAGGCAGTGACACCTGGCAAGAGTTTTTGATTCTTTCCTATATGACAGAAGGCAGGCAGGCAAGAAAGAATGAGCCCATTTCTACATGGTAAAGCAACATCAATCCATTCATGAAGATGATGTCTTCATGACCTAAATACCCCTAGAAGATTCTACTGCTCAACCCAGTTATAATGAGGATTACGCTTCTTACACATGAGTTTTTGAAGATACATTGAGACCATAGCCAATATTACCAGGACATCATCCAAGAATCATTGTCATGAAAAGAATGCCAGCAATGCAAAATGGAAAGACAAGTACAGGACACCTGAACTAATAGAAAGATCCTGTCCAAGAAACCCTAAAACAACAAAGTGTGGGCTTTGTAAGGCATAAAGGAAACGTTGAGGTAAAGACCAATTTTTAGTCAAAAATAATATACAAAATGGATGAGAGATGCTCAAAGTTAATATCTCCAAGATGGTCATCCTCTAGAGGAAAGAAAGATTACCATTACCATCAGTGAGATTGTGTTAAAATGCCAAGACCCTTGAGTAATGTTCCACAGGTCAGAAAGTAATTGCAGAAAAGAGAGAAAGAGCTGGTTTGAGGTAGCAGCCATCAGCCTCATGGGGTTTTCTATGTCATATCATATCTCTTTTTTACCACACCCTGCCTGATCAGCATTGAGTGCTCAACCCTTTAAACAGATGCCTTACTTCATTTTTTTTTTCATTCTGAACTTATGTAAATTGGTAGTTTGGGTAGCACAGGTCTCTAATTCCAGCACTCAGGAGGCTGAGGCAGAAGTACAAGTTCAAGGCCAGTCTGGACTCCATGGAGTTATCTTGTCAAAAGAAAGAAACCAAGGAAGTGAAGAGAGGAGGAAGAGAGGGGATGAAATGAGGAAGGACATTTAAAAAAACAGACAAGAGGAAGAAAAGACAGAGAAGCAAGGGAAGGAAAAAAGCTTGCCTGCTTGTCTGTAGAAGATGGATGTCTTAGCAAATATGCTAAAAAGCAAAGAGGAGACAGAGGTTCATTGTTCAAGGTTATGAAGGGACACTGAGTAAAAGATTCAGAGGACGCAGAATGTCCTTAAAGAGAGAATGTCAATAGCAAAAGGGGCATACTGCCTTCTGGAAACAATGTTGCCTGTGGAACTGATCATTTATTTCTCTCTTTACCCAATATCAAACTTTTACACACTTTCATCTGGGAGAATGAAAACTATTATAATAAACAGAGACTTTTGGATAGCGTCGCTGTGCAGAGATGACCAATAGCTTATGGAGGAGCCTTTCTCCAGACTACAGTATACATCTGTGAACTCCTATTAGTACACAGCAGGAAATTAAGCATTATTCATTTGAATTTCTCATAGAAAGGAAAAATTATTTTGTGTTAACTGAAATATAAGAAATTATCCATCAAAACATGTAATAAACGACACAGAAATAAAACTATCGCTATCAAAGCCAGAAAACTATGCCTTAAGGGGAAAGGGTATTTTCTATCCAAATTAGAAAACCCAGTATTTTCATGCTGTTAAAATTCATCATACATGTCTAGTCTAACTGGCCATAATCTCTTTCCATTGCTATCGGGTGACAAGAATGATTTTCATCTCATTATTGTTTTCCGTTTTTGCTTTCTTATTTTGTGTATCTGCCTCCGTGAATTTGAAGTGGCTACACTATTTGCTTAGAATTCAGGTGTTTTTCCTTGCATACATTTCTGACTGAAGCTGTTGAAGCCACATATTGAGGGAGTCCAAATGCGCCCCTGAAACCTCACGAGGAAAGCAATTTCATTGCTCTCCTCATCAACACTTCGGATAGTTAGTGCAGCAGGCACATGTTATAAGAGGAGTTGCTGGAGACAGAAACATGAAGCGAGCTTGGCATGGAGAAGTGGTTGGTACTAAACACATGGATGAAGTTATTTACTCAAAATTTTTTCTTGTCGGCCTGATTTGGCTATATCCTCACAATTGACACATACCGTGCTGTAGGCTTCTATTTTCACTAGCTGAGAAACAGAACGATTACAGACTTTTGCATGTTATGCATTTTTAAATATCACCATGTTAAACTTAGATCTTGATTCTCTGCCCAGGACCAAGTGGAAAATCTCCATCTTCAAAGGTTTCTATTATCTTTGAGTCACACGACCACATACTGTATTTCTTCGACAAGTGGAACTCTCACTTGGAATTCCAGGCATTTCAGAACCAGTGGGGTAATCATTAACTCAGTAGGCCTTCTTATTCAAATTAGATCTTTAGAACAGAATCAGTGTTTAATACAGCCAACAAATATTTGTCAAGAACCTACTTCCTAACACTACTACTGCAGCATGACTGCCTCTTCAGGTAGTTTCCTGAGTATTTTAAATTGCTTTTATAAACCTCATCTTATTTAGCTGTTCAATGCCTTGAAGGAGCTTAAAGTCCCATAAAATATAATTACTATAAATACTGAGTCTCGAAGCTCTAGAATGGCATCAACTGCCACAGTGTTTTAGATTATTTTGATGAATTTATAGCTGATCTTGACCAAAAGATTTATATACATAAAAGTATAATTAGATTCCATTGTATTA
The DNA here is from genome assembly GCF_018167655.1 of Microtus oregoni. NCBI lineage: Eukaryota > Metazoa > Chordata > Mammalia > Rodentia > Cricetidae > Microtus > Microtus oregoni. Next base: position 1,894,681 of record NW_024543096.1, read on the forward strand.
TATTCCTTTTCTTTTACAGACAATATTTTAGGATTAAAGAAATGTGGTAAAACCATAAAATACATCAACTATGTGAATTATACATTTGTCCTATTTAAAATATTATATTTTAAATATAGGAGAGAGAGAGAGAGAGAGAGAGAGAGAGAGAGAGAGAGAGAGAGACTCAGAAGTCACATTTGCTCATAGGCTAAAATGTGGGCAGGTTTGTTCTTGCTTCTGCTAGCACAGTAGCCCCATAGGTTTGAATGGGCAATATTAATAGCTTTAGAAATCCAGAGACTGGTTTTAATAGCTTCAAATAATAGAAATGTTAAGTTTAGAGAATCCTCAACATATTTGCTATTATTCAATTTCTCTTTATACTTTTAAATTTTGTTTTTCAATGTGGTAATATTCACATTTATCTTGATTTCAGGAATTTATATTTTATGACAGCCTATCCTGCTATATCTTTCAAAATCTCCATCTTTCTTAAGTTTTTCTGCAAGGAGAAGGCAAGAAAATTCCTAGTAGAATTTTAATACTGTATGGCCTTAACAGGGCTTCATATACAACCAGATATTTCAATTTTGTTGTTGTTTTTTTCAAGACAGATTTCTCTGTGTAACATCCCTGCTTTCCTGAAACTCACTTTGTAGAGCAGGCTGGACTCAAACTCAGAGATCATCCAGGCTCTGCCTCCCAAATGCTGGGATTAAAGCCGTGGGTCACCATGCCCACGTGATACTCTTTTTCAGAGTTAAAACTTCTCAGATATAACAAGTATTGGTAACAGAAGAAGTAAAAAATGATAAATTCTGTTTCTCTGCTATAATTAGTGTTCATATACTTCAAAATAATCATTCCTCAGTAATCAAGTAAACGGCAGTTTCAGGCAGATAAAGGAAGAATGCCTGCCCACATGATTCAACTGTCTAGAAACAGAGCCCGTGGTTATACAGTCGAGTGGTTAGAGACTTCATCCGTCTTTCCATTACTCAGCCTTTGCCATTTATATTCCGGTGATGAGGGCTGGGAACATAGCTCAGAGGTAGAGTTCTTGCCTGCCGTGGGTGAGACCAAAAGACCATGATTAAAAGCAAGCATCCCCACTCATAAGAATATAACTAACCTTAAAAAAGAAAAGAAAAGAAAGAAAACTCCAAAAAATACCTTTTATCTCAATGCTTAAATTTTGTATGGATTTAATTTCTTTCTATTTCTCAAAAACTGACCTATGAACTGCAATCTTTTGCGTGTCTCACCTAAAAGAGGAAAACTGTTTTGTACCTTCACTTGGATTTGTTTCCATGCCACAGCTGGTCCGTTTTGCACACCTTTCCCTGAGAGGGAATTGCTAACTTCACCCCTGTCCCAGTTCTGTACCTTCTTATCAGTGAACGCTAACGACTGACCACTTTTACCTTACGCTTGTGTAAGAGATCCATTTCAAGGGTCTGTTTTCTCATGTAACATAAAACAGAAAGCCATTCATTAGTCATTATTAAATCCATTCTTCTTTTCCTCTTTATTGAATTCAAAAAAGAAATCAGCTGGTCTTTCGTTTTTTGGCATGCATCAGCAAAAGTATGTTATTATGATGTATTCTTAAATCATATATCTTCATAAAACAATATAGGTGTGGGTTTAAAGAGAAACAAGGAAATAAATTGGAACCATCTGGATATCGAAAGCAGAGAAACGTTTTGCTAATGGTTGTCATGTCCACGTTAAAAAAATAGTCCTGTATAGATTTCTAGCTGGACAAAGTCAGAGCTATCAAAAAAGGTTTTAAAAGAAGCTAGTTTTGGAATGCAACAATTGAACAAATAAAAATCATTTATCAGACCTGAACCCAGAAGTACAGAGTCCCACTTATTGGTCAGTAAGAGATAAGCTAAGCTCACAGATGACCTGCTGGACGTGGGCAATGGCAATAGAACGGATTTCAGTGGGGAGAGGAGGAGATGCCCAAGGATGGAAGAGAAAGGAGGAAGGCCCCCTTGCATCCAAATCAGCATAAAGAATGGGGAAGAGCCAGTGTAAACAGTGATTCGAGGGGAATGCGAGAAGGAAGGAAGGCATGAAGGAAGAAGTGAGCTCTAGGAGAGATGTCAAGCTCTTTCCGCCATTACTGTGAAGGAAGGAAGAAGTCACGTCAGGACTTACGGCAGTAGAGATCAAAGTACGAATATCTAAGTTAGAAAAGAACTAGAAATGGAGTTTGGAAGGGCTACGCAAACAATACAAGTGCTCTCCTCCCCCTAAGTCTTTCTTCTCTTTGTCATTTTACCAGCAAAAATCTATTCAGAATGCATATTTTAGTTTGGTGAAGGTGGCCCAGTTGCTAATGGTAACTAAATAGGTATGCTCTAATTTTGCCTGTTTCTGCCTCATGTTGCCCAGCATGGTAGAGGACTTGTTCAAACAGGCACCTTGGTCTCAGAGACATAGCTGTACGGTTCTCCTTGAAGTCAATTGAAAACAGAATATTTCTCATTGATTTTGCCTGCTTGGCTGCTGTTTGCTGTCAGTTCGCCCACACGGATGTAAACAGAATGAATCAACTCTTGCTGGCCCTGGGCCTCCTCAAGTCATGTGAAGTGAACTTCTGATTCCTTTATGTTCGGGCACAGCCAGGGAGACAAGAGTGCTACTGTCTTCTGCTGTTGCACAGAGTCACCTCGGGCTATGCTGGAAAAATGCTTTCTTCTTATTTTTAGACCTGAATCGGTCTATGCCACTAAATGTATTCTTGTGAATACAGACAGCACTTTGTTGTTGTGCTCATGGGAAGGCAGAGGCAGCAACCTGTTTGGATGCAGCTGCAGGCCACCTGTAGAGAAAGTCAAATTAGGGAGAGACCCCACTGTTCTTTTGCGTTAATGCTTTTTGTATTGTTGTTTGACTTTTCCCCCCTCTGTCCATGTATCTTTTTCAACTAGGGAGATCGGGAGCACATTTTGAGGCCTTCTGTCCCTTTAAGGCGTCTGATGATTGAAAGGACTCCAAGGTTTGAAAGGCTGTAAAAACTCCCCAGTTACCAATGACTGATAGCCATACAAAGAGTCTAAAAGCTGCTGAAGCTGAAGTAGTCTTCCTACAGATTTGGGTTATTTGGTGACCTTCCACTCTTCAAATATTCCCACCTATCTGCACGGCTTCTCCTTGTGAAGACGTGTCATAGTCTCCCTGGAAAGCACCCGTCCATAGTCCAAGTTAACTTTACCACACTTGAGGATGCTAAAAGAAAAGAATTTCTGAGTTTAAAAGAAAGAAAGAAACAAACAAACAAATGAGAGAAAACTTATTTTTTTATCATCAGCCTACTTGAAGCTTTAAAAAAGAAGCCCATAAATGAAATATCAGCATTAGCCATAAATATTAAAGGAGGGAAATGCGCAAATAAAACTTGTTTCTGGAAATCTCGAATTTGGCCGAACATCAAAAACCATTTCCTGACAATGAGATCCATTAGACTACAACATAATCTCCCCAGGAGCGGCTGTGTGGCTTACAGGACAGCATTTGAGGGTATACCGAGGACAACCTCAGCCACCGGCCTTGACTGCACGAGGTTGCTTCATTGGTGGGGGACAGACTCTCGTAAGCCTGATGGTTTCTCTTGCTTTGGTGCCTTTCATTGGAAATTTTAATTTAGAATGTAGAATTGGAAATTTCTGTAACCTCCATCATAGCTTCTGGCAAGCTGCTGGTAGTAGCTAGGATCAAATTGCTGTACACAGCAACCTGCAGACCAATGTTCAGTATCGGCTTCAAATAGAGAAGCCACCATTTACTGTAAATCCCTTTGGAGGATTCCGTTTGCCTTGGGTTTCTGGCATTTACTAAGCACCTGTATTATCTCCCGTAAGACCCCCAGCTGTTACAAAATTTGAGCTTTGATCACCTTCATTTTAATACATATAGAATGCCTTGTCGAAGAAACGTATTATATCTAGCTAGTGACTGAGAATTCCCTAATAAAATCTCGCAGGTGAAGCTCCCAGGCTCTCTTCCAATGACTAAACTCTTGGATGCGTTTGTTGTACGCCCTACCAAACTCAATACAGTTTGAGCAGAATTTGTCACAACTATTTGGTGATATTTAGGCAGCTTTACTTCCCTGGAATGTGGACCATGCTCTGGGAGCTGATAGGGCTCTTTTCTACAAGGCCTATACTTTGCAGCTCTTCTCAGTTGAGGAAAACCCTAGAGCAACATACTTCTTTCATAACAATATATTTCGAATTTTTCTTAGCTTGATTCCTCTAACATTTTTTTTTAACTCATGCTCACAACCGCTGGCAAGTAGGGGTAACATACGAAGGCCGAAATTCTGCCTTCCTGCTCCTTTTGCACTGTCCGCTGTGGCTCCGTGGCTGAACTCACCCAGGAGAAACATGTTTCAGATGGCTATTTTTTTAATCTGAGACTGATGCATAATTAGCACTTTGAAGCATATACCCAAGTAAAGACTCGCAGGAATTCCTGCGAATTTCAGTCATAGCATGTCATGACTGAAAATCCCTAGCTCATATTTCCTCGGACGGTGGTAATGCAAAGGTCCCTCGTGAAGCAATTTCAGAGTGTTTTAGTAAACAGCATTTGACTTGCAAGGTAAGAGGACAGGGCTGTTTAGCCATTGCGAGTACATTTTAAGAGCTTCCTTAAGATCACCCTTTCTGCATCCTACAAGTGACTGCGCTTTGGTTTTGAAGTGCCTTTATTCTATTTTTGTTATTCGATGCAGATCATAGTTTGACATTAATAAGTTTATACATGATAATGAAAAGCTGACGTAAACGGCAACAAGGATGCCACCAGCGACACCAAACAAAGAGTGTTTTATTGAATACTTTGGTTTACATATTGTTTGCCCTAATCATAACACTGTGTATCTATTTTACAGACCCTTTGTTTCTTGTTCTATAAAATAAGGAATAAACTAAGACAGGCGTTTCCAGTTTGTCGTGATTATTTAGGAAGATGCTGAATATCAGGCTGTTTATTTATCTGTGACCCTCTACCTCAGTCAGCATGTTCTATGATTCTATTTTCTCAGACTCTCTACCTCAGTATATTCTGTGATTCTATTTTCTGTGATCCTCTACCTCAGGATAGTTTATGACTGTATTTGTTCCCATTTGTTTGGTAGCTCAGCGAAAATTATTTCTTAAAACATCTAGCTAATTATCTCTTTAACACTCCAACTTGATCTCCGTGTGCACCCAGCCCATATCGAAGTAATTAAAAACGAAATGGGAAAGACATCAGCAGTTTATGACAATCTTGTTTTGAACCACTGCGTGGGAACGTCCTCTGTTTTTTTTTTTGTTTGTTTGTTTGTTTTTTTTGTCAGTTTATTTGTTAGACATCGACACCCAAACTTACTACTTTGTAAAGAAATTTTCAGTACCAGAAAGGGAAGTTAAAACTGCACATTTCTCAGGTCAAACTTGAAGTTTGGACCACTCCCCGCAAGTGAAAAGCTAAGGGACCCTGCCCTTACCTGCCAGGGCCATGCGCCTTCCCTCACCCTGTGCCTCACCTCTGTGCAGACAGAATCCTCCCCAAATGTGGTGGTTAAATGGCATATAGAACATTACTACCCATGAAAATACTAGAGGCTTTCACTTTTGAAATAACTACATAAAGTTATAACTATATACATGATTTATGTGTATATAACGACCTCTGAAGGATTCCATAAGGTGATTTTGAATTCTTCTGAAATGTTGGCCAGATTTGCCAAATCATTTTCCTAGACATCGGAAACAATTAGCGCGCATACGCTTTCGCTGAGTATTCTAATTTGGCAGCAGTGTGTGTGCCAAAATTCTGCTGTCTCAGGTAGCACAGGATCTGAGAGGACACTTCAAAGACAGGCTCGCTGGAGAGGCTTCCTTGGCAGAAACGGCCAGATCCTGCTCTGTCCTTGGTGGGATTTCGTAACACTTATCTTTGTACTCAGAACCCTTGCCAAAGAAACTTTCCTTCCTAGAGCAAATACCCCTGATAAGTTAGGATCCAGACATGTCTAAGGGGCTCGCAAACATCTCTGCATTATCAAAAGCTCTGTGAATTATTGGTCATTTAAATACCAGCTCTCTGGATTTTGTTTCAGATTGCTTTTTCATTTTAATTGCTCCCATTTCCTGTCATGACCTTTCTGTTTCAGAGAAAAGCAAGCATCCCACAGAGGAGAAAAAGGGAGAGATCTTTTATTGTGAACGGCAGAGGTCCCAGTTTGGCCAGTACATTTGCTACGCGGTCTTGGAATGCTGTTTTGGAGTTTCAAAAGTGATCACCCTCAGTTTCCCAGAATTTCTCTTCTGCCCTGAGGGATGCCACCAGAACAAGGACAGCATTGTTAACAAGTTGCAATCTCTCAAAAACAAAACGGGATTTGGACATAAGTCACAGAACTGTGTTCTCCAACCCCGCTGAAGGGCTTCATTTACATCTAAAATAGTTAATACTGAGCTCCAGCAGAACTCCTAAGTGGAGGAATGCAGCTGCCATGTGCTTAGTGACTCCAAGGTTAGGGAAGAATGACATCACCATCTTTAAACGTGTTATCACGCTGACAGAGAGGAACCTTGTATTCTCTTCTGCAGATAGAGCAAGGATTGTGCTCTCTGCCTTGTTTTTTTCCTTCTAAAGAATACCTTTCCCCCTCCTCTCTCAGCAGCTGCAAAATGAAGGGTTGAAAATGTCACTTCAACTCATGATGAATGATGCTTGACCCCGGGATGGGTTGCTCTGGATTTTATGCAGTTCTCAATTAATATGAAAGATCCCAACTCAAAGGACTTGGGCTGTTCGTGGTTGTTTCAAGGATGGATTTGTGTGATGAGTTAGTAGCTTGGGGGTTTTCTGTTGTGGCTGTCAATCTGTCTATTGTGGAGTAGAACAGTTGCAGGGCTCGCTCTCTAAGAAAGGTAAAAGACTAGACTCTGCTCATATATATATTTTTTTTATGTGTGCTCTCCTGTGAGATTAATATCTTTGCTTCCTAGAAATATTGTCAGGACGCAGTAAGCAGAGGCAGTTTACAAAAAATAAAAAATTCTCAAAAGGGCAACTGGCCCACATGTCTTTGTTGTTTTGATTTGAATATAATTAATTATGTAAAGCAATAGTTAGTGGAAGATTAACAATTAGTAGGTTCTGTCAAGTGGTCGCACGGAAATTACTAACTAATTGAGCGACTGGTCCTCTCTTGTGTCAGAACGCGATGCTGAGTGCCATTCTTTTCATCTTTTGACTTTGTTGTTTTCGCAGATCCCCTTTCTTCTCAGATATATGTTTCACAGCAGACTAATAAATAAATAACCCTGGTTGCAATTTCATAACATGCAAAGGGGTTTGAAATAAAAACACCTGTTCTAATTAGCATGATGCTTTGTTCATTTAAAAAAAAAAAGAAGAAGAAGTGATCATCCGATCATCCTGACGCACTAAGCTGACATTTCTTCAGCTTTGCGTTTCCATCTGCATCTTAGATTATGATGTTTCAGGAGCGTCATGAGTTAATTATGTTAACTTGGGAAGCACTGCTTGCATTCCAAATGAAAACCTTCAGCTCGAATAGACAGAAAAGCAGATGCTATCTTTCTTGTCAATTGCTTTGTTGTGGGCTGCCTTGCAACTTTTCATGTATTTCTGGATCTAAAGGGAAGTGTAAATCTATTTATTTTAAGTTTTCCGTAAACTACACAGTTTCAATATTCTGTTTGGTCTGTATGTGTCTAGTGTATCTTTACATGTGTAGCTTTCCTGCCTCCCAAATTTAGCAAAGCACAGTCAACTTACCTTCCCTTTAATTTGCAGTTTGTTTTGTTATGCCTGGACAGTCTGGGGACGGATGCATAATGAAATTTAATAAGTAGACAGTTCTCCTAGCTCAATTCTCAGTCTAATTTTCCTTTGTATGTTTGCACATCAACCTTTTAATGGTTCAACAGCATCAGGGCACAACAAGGCACATTAAGAATGGAGTCAGCCTCCGAAGTAGGGATCACCATGCTTTTGTGAGTTTCATATTCCCTTAACAGAGAGGGCAGCTGTATTTAGACCAATAATTATGCATAGGATAAATGCACACACATGTGTTTCTTTATCAGGTTAAAGATGTTAAAGATGGACACAAATAAATGATTTTTGTCCCCACCGCATCCCACCTACTCCAAATTGTTCTTTAAGATTCCAAACTGAGGTATGCTGTTTTGAGATTATACAATGCCTCTTTAGACTACTGAACTTCAGATTTAAACCGACATGATTTGGGGTTGCTTATCATGTCCTGTCTTCTTCCTATTGGACATACATTCTCCGCTCTCTCTGCCCTTCTCAGTACCCAGACACTGAACTGCATGGATTTCATGGTAGACAGTCTCCACATTAGGTCAGTGAGAAGTGTCTACAAGACAGCGAAGAACAGAGGCCAGTGTAAAACGATCATGACTGTTGGAGCTTTACTTTTAAGTTGATCCCATAAGTAATAAACACATCCATTCACCGAAAAGCCATCTGAGGGATTATAGAGAGCGACCTGAGGTGTCATAGGTTACTCTAGGCAAGATTTGGGAAATGTAAAATTTTGTTTGGTCCTTGAGGGGTTAATGGTCTCCTATTCAGGTATTATGCAGGTGTAATTATTATTATGCATCAAGTAAAACTAAAAAGTAAAACAAGAGGAAAAGGATCTGGTAGGGCAGGATAGGGCAATGGAGGCCAAGAGTGACTGAAAGCCATGCGCTCTTTATAGTTGAGTTGAAAGGTAACATTGCTCAGGCTTTGTGCCCAGGCTGTGGCCATGAAGTTAAGCCCCAGAATGGCTGACTAGAGGGCTTATTCTTTAAAATGTGTGACAAAGGTATGTTTGGTATGTAAATGCAATCTATAAATGATGCGTACTCTGCCTTATCACGCATTCAAATTAATGTACGGCTGTTCTGTCTCTTAAAAATAGCTCTGTTCATTAAAAGATCTGTAACCTACATTTTCAGAAAATTAAAAAAATTTATTCCTAAAATCATATTCTGCCGTTAACCAAGATTCATAGTTTAATGCTGCCTTCTTACACTTCCTGAACTAAAGCAGAGGCTTAAAAATGTGATAGGTTTATCTCTACTTGACCAACTGGTTTGCAGTCTGTAAGCAAACTACTGTTGAGCTGGATTCTCAGGCTCACTATTGGGCCTAGGAAACACCAACTGATGTGTTTCACTTCTCTGAACTTCAGATGGGTTTTTCTAAGCACACAGTCAGTGTTGGTCTCATTTCCACACATCCAAGAGCTTGGATTAGCAGTTCTCGGGCACAATGCCCATTGTCGTAAAGATAAACATCACTGTGCTGGAGACAAAGTCTGTGGCAGGTGGGCAGAATTTACCTGCTCAGCCAGCCTGGCTTGTCCTTACTTTGAGCTTTGTAGATACATTGTTAATACAGGAATCCCTATGGCTTGTTATTTTTTTAATGGCATACTTTAGAGAAGTTTGTTTATAAGTCTTAGTTAATAAATAGTTTGGGGCTGGGTAGTGCTTGTGCATGCCTTTAATCACAGCACTCAGGAGCAAGTGAATTTCCATGAGTTAGAGGCCAACCTGGTCTACAGAGCAAGTTAACAGCCACTAGTGTTACAAAGAGAAACCCTGTCTCAGAAAAACTAAAAAGGAAGGAAGAAAGGAAGGAAGGAAGGAAGGAAGGAAGGAAGGAAGAATTTTTGAAAGGAAAGACTCAACCAAAAATGAAATATGTAATGGAAATCCCATTTGAAAATGTATTCCTTAGTTACTTTGTAAGCTAATTTTTATTTTATTTTTAAATTCTTGGTATTTATTTCTCCCTTGCCTTTCCACCCTTCACAACTTCTCATATACTCCTCTTTTTCCTTCAAATTCATGGCCTCTTCTTTCATTAAATATTATTGCATTCATATTTGTATATGCACATATATTCCTAAATATTCCCAGTTTGGTTCCAATAATGTTACTTGTATGTATGTTTTTAGGGCTGACCATTTAGCACCATACAACCAATTAGTGTGCTTTTCTGTGGGGAAGACAGGCACTCCTGTTCCCAGTTTTCCTTGATTGCCTATAGTTCTTTATAAGGCAGACACCTCATGGACTTCCCCCATCCATTTTGGCATGTCTGTTGATGAAGTTCTTCTGTCCATATTTGAGTAGTCATGTTATAAGTTAAGTTTGAAAATAAACTTAAATAGAATAATTATATTCTCCTTGCCCAAACTTAAATGCAAGTGATGCCTTCTCTTTCTTGTTTTCTATATTAAGTAACTTTTTCTCACAGTGCGGCTTAGGTAGCTTTATAATCTAGTTTGGAAATGAAACAGATCAGCGTTTTTAAAAAGTAGCTGTAACACTTCTTTCGGAAACGTGGAGAGGATAATGTCTCTGTACCTTTAAACTCTTCAAATAACAAAAACTAGCTTGGTTTATACATGCTCTCAATATATTTGTGTGTGCACAATGCCAAGCACCATAGCAGGTACACTATAAACGTTAAAGATTTCTGGCTACCATTGTGGCCGACATTGCAATTCTGCTGTTAGAGTTTAGATTTTGCGTCCCCGATAATTCTCAAATTCATCTGTCTGAGTTGTATTCCTTGGGCTTTGTGCCCAAATTTCCCTGTGTCTACTTGCCATCATGACATAGACATGTTACCAGTATCTCTAGTCCAAACCCATTATCCATCAAAAGACCCAACGTGAACGAAATTAAAATGCTAGGTAAATCTTTCCGAGTATCGGGGATGACTGTGCCAGCACAGCGGCACTCTTGGCTACACACAGCAGAGTTTAGCTTGATGTCCTCTTCCCTTGACCACACCAGCTTGAAACTGGAAGGCCTCACACCAGTGTTCCTATATTGTTTTCTTTTTCTTCTTCTTCTTCTTCTTCTTCTTCTTCTTCTTCTTCTTCTTCTTCTTCTTCTTCTTCTCCTCCTCCTCCTCCTCCTCCTCCTCCTCCTTCTTCTCCTTCTTCTTCTTTTGTTTTTGTTTTTTTGTGTTTTGTTTTTGCTTTTTATTTTTTTGTTTTTTTGAGACAGGGTTTCTCTGTAACTTTGGAGCCTGGGTTGGAACTAGCTCTTATGGACCAGGCTGGCCTCGAACTCATAGAGATCCTCCTGTCTCTGCCTCCTGAGTGCTGGTATGAAAGGCATGTGCCAACATTGCCTGGCAATCCTATGACGTCTTCTTCATTCGGCCATTTTGAATTCTACTTCTTATCTCCAACTGAGTTCTTACATTTCAAATAGATTTATCTCCATAATATACAACCTGATTAGTGCTGTTTTCTCCAAAACATTGAGGGCTCCCTTATTTCTAATGGAATATATAACCTCTGGTTATACTTGAGACTTTCGCTGGCCTCTAACAAGCTATTTCCTTATGATTTTTCATGATCTGCCTTCATGTTAACCCTAGAGAGCCTTCTTGCCAATAATCAAATTTTAATCCATTTCCCATCCTTCTGTAGACCATTGCTTCTCTGACTATGGCAGGCATCTAAATTTCCCGGAGAACTGTTACACCAGAGCCCACCATTATACCACAGAGATACCAGACTCAGTAAGACATCATTACTGAAAACTTTGTAATTTCCACTTTCAATAACACCTTATGTGATGAATTATACTGATCCAAGGCTACATTTTTTTCTTTTAATATTTTCAAGACAGGGTTTCTCTGTGTAGCTTTGATGCCTGTCCTGGAACTAACTCTTGTAGACTAGGTTGTCCTTGAACTCACAGAGATCCACCTGCCTCTGCCCTCTGAGTACTGGGATTAAAGACGTGCACTACCACCGCCTGGATTCCAGAATATATCTTAATAACTTAGGTTTAGCATATCCTTCTTAACTCATCTCAGTCCATCAAAGGCATATACATCATGACAACCTTTGCCCACGAGTCATTTTCTGAAGGACGCTTAAAAGAAATTCCACACTAGCCTAGAATTGAGAATAATAGACGGTTATTTATTTCGGGGTAGACTCACAAATCAGAATCCTCTGCTGGAACAGAGAACAGAAACTAAATCCCGCAGATGGAAAAGAGAGCAGAGCAGAGGCATAAATAGTATAAGAGGCCACGCCCCAGTGGGCGGGTAACTTGAAGGCTCTTGGCTGTATGATTTCCTACAGCACATTTCATCTGCCACTAGTGGGAAGAATAAACTTCATGGTGTTACAATGAATTAAGGGTCAAAATGTCTTAGTTCATGTTGTACACCTGTAACAGAATATCATAGACTGGGAAAATTTTAAATGAGCAGGCTCTGGATTCTGAAGGCTGGTTCAATACTAAGTCCAATACCAAGGCACCAACACCTGACTGGTTCTTTTGTGTGATTCCATGTGATCACGTGGATTCCAGAAAGGCAGGTAAAAAGCAAGATGGGCAAAGGGGCCTTTATAATGGCAGTGTACTGGCTAGTTTCATGTCAACTTGACACAGCTAGAGTCATCTGAGAGGAGGAAATGTCAACTGAGAAAATGCCTCCATAAGATCCAGCTGTAGGTAAACCGGTAAGGCAATTTTTATTATATTTATTTATTTATTTATTTATTTATTTATTTATTTAATTTTTTGGTTTTGCGAGACAGGGTTTCTCTGTGGTTTTGGAGCCTGTCCTAGAACTAGCTCTGTAGACCAGGCTGGTCTCGAACTCACAGAGATCCGCCTGCCTCTGCCTCCCAAGTTCTGCGATTAAAGGTGTGCGCCACCATCGCCCGGCAAAGTATTGATACTTCAAAGGTTGTATATAACTCTTTAAAATGAGCCTAATGGATTATGACAACTTAATCCATTGCCTCTGTTTTTTAAATGTAATGGATTTATTAATTCTTTGATGATTTCACACATGCATAAAATTCATTGTGATCCCATTCTTCCCTAACTCCTCCCAGATCCTTCTGACACCCCTCTCAGCTTTGTGTCTTCCATTTATTATTATTTATTTTAATAATTCAGAGTCAAACTTGTGCTGCGTATAAGCTCATATACATATAACATCGTCGACTTACCAAGGACCTCAGCTTTTGAAGAAGAACAGTTCATATCTTTAATGGAACACTCTGGTCAGACATAGTGATGTTTAGAGGTGTGAGTCTAACTCCTTCTCTATATATTAAGTTCCTTGGAAGGAGAAATAACATCTTTGTGACTGCTCAGAAGTAATTCTGAGTTCAGCTCTTTATAGAAATCCAGTAAAAAAAAATGTTTTTAATTAAATTGAGATTGAGGAAAGATTGCAAAAGGATCTTAAGAAAGTAAAAAATTTTCTAAACAATAAACAAACCATCAATTTCTTTCTCCTTCATCATAAAAATGAATAAAAATGAGGTCAATCATTAATAATACATTGAAAGTAGGTTTGTCTTTCCCTTTGAATTTTCTAAACTCTATAATTAAAATGACTTCAAATTGGAAGATTGCAAGGAAGAAATTAATCTTATTGGTAAGTAAAAGAGCAAATCCCATGGTTGATGATAGATATGACCTGTTAGTAACAGTTACTTTCTTTTGTGCAAACAGCATGTGGAGACCAGCATAATCCAATTAATTGTAAGTCCCCTTTGTAGAATCAGTAAACGGGCTCACGACACGAAAGCACCATTGAAGTCTTATCATTGGTCCGATAATCCAAACGGGTTCTCATTTTCAAACTACCAGCAGGTCTTTACAGATGCCTGCAAAATGAAATACTTTGTCTTCCCTGAACTTGCATTAAATTCAGTAATGGTCTCTGAACTTTAGTCTTTTGTCCTTGCTAGCCACCAGTTTCCTGGACATCTTGTAGTTTCCTGGACGTCTTGTAGTTTCTAGTTTCAGAAAAACACCTTGTGTTCCTCCCTTATGACTTCAAAATTATTTTCCAAGGTAGCTATGCCCAGCACGCTCTTGCCTAAGCTATGACCTTGCTATGCCCAGCAGTCTCACCATTCACCTTCCAGACACGCACTCACTCTGTCCCACGCCACATCCTGTGGCTCTAGTTCCTGTTTAGGACATGACTCTGTCCCAGTGATCATGCAGACTCTTTTAGGTCTTTTAAAAATCTCTTTTATTTTTGAGATGTTAATACAGTTACACCATTTCTCTCTGCCCATTCCTCTTTCCAAACCATCCCCATACACCCCTTCTTTCTTTATTTCAATTGATGACCTCCTTTTTTTTAATTGATTGTTGTTATACGCATGTATATATATATAACCTGCTCGGTCTGTAACTCAAGTGCTTGTTTTCCCTTTTCAGGGTTTTCTTACTCTACCGCATCCCTTCCCTCCCTCTTAATCCTCAATACCTTGAGATATGGAACCTATCTTTTCGTGTTCTCTAGCGACCCATGACTTACCAATGTGTTGTGCTCTGTCTTTGACATACTACTACTTCAACTTGGTTGGATCCATCCTCGTTTACCTCTTGTCCGCTCTCCCAGCCCATATCCCTCCATCCAAATATTATCTTCTTTGAAACAGTTACAATGTGAGACTTCATGCACAAAATCTCCTCTAGCCACCACCCAGATGAAGCTGGCTATCCAACTTCTATGTTCCCTTAACAGTCTACACAAAATATAAACTTTCCATGTGCTATTATTTTATCAATTTGCCTAAATTTCTTGTATATTGTAATATATGTAAGAGCAAATACTCTACTTTCTTTCTCATTTTTAAGCTCCACCACTAGTAACAAGACTAGCATGAAATTTGATTTCAATTATTTGATAGAGGAGTGAATATGTGACTTAATGGCCTACATGTCTTCAGCACTGGTTATAGTCTATGAAAAGTTAACCTGATGAAAAAAACAGTTCATCATGCTCTGTCAATATCTACATGTCTGTTTTCATTGACATATTTTTATAGTATCACTACTAAGAGCGGTTAAATTAAGATTGATGAAGGATTGCAAAAAGATCTTTTAGAAACTAATAAAAGGAATGCAGCAGGTACTAGACTCTGGGGACAGGAAAATTAATCAGAACAAATGTCTTTCAGGGAAAAGAAAGTTTCTGAAGGACAGACATAGATATAGACAATTTGGTTCCAATGAGTAGTAACACTTATAGAGAATGGTAAAATTATCATGCTAGGATTAGAAATATCTTAATAAAAACCGAAATAAATCTAAGCCAGGGAAGAGTCCGTTTTATCAGTGTATACTATGATTGGCTTCACAGCTACAGGCCAAAACACTCAGACCATCGGACACAGATTTGTTTAGGTTGGAAGAGAAGTAAGCCTAAAATCTCTCATGGTTACAAAAGCTTGTGCTGTCTGACATTTGATCCAAAGCTTACGGCACGGACCTCCTGTGCTCTTCAACAGTGGTGTGTGTGACTTTTCTACTCCTGAATTTCAAAGGGCATTGCGATCTTAGCTTCCTCACTGACTTTAGGTGGTCTGAAACGTCAGTGTGCCTGTTAAAACTTGCTTTCTCCCCTGACTTCCTCAGCTCTCCAACATCAGAGTGTGTGGTCAAGCTAGGTTAAGTATGTTTCTTCTTCCATCGGAACAAGACATTTTTATATGTGTCAAACCTGTCCGCACTGCTTGCAGGGAAATCTTAGTGCCAAGAGGTATCTTGAGACGGTTGCAGATATTTTTCTAAAAAATAAAAGCTGTAGATGACCCCTTTTTCTTGAGAGTTTACCCAATCATTATCACCATCATCATGATGTTTATTTAAAAGGAGCTGAGCATAGATTTACATTAACGAAGCAGATATAAAACTAAAAGGAGTAACTCTTTCCACAAAAACAGTACAATTTTAATAGAAACACTAACAAGAATCAGACAATTCTAGTGACTTCCAGAGATTATAGATCTTTTTGTATGTCTTTCAGCCTCTGCTTTCTCCTACACATACTTCTTGCACTTAGTAGGACATCTGACACTTACTAGGTGTTCAGAAATTGCTTAATGATTAAATATGTCGATTTGAATACTTTATTTGATCTTATACTATAATGCTTATATTGACTTACAATAACAGAATAATGCTGCTATTTTTCCATTTCCAATATACCATTTCCTTTTGTTTGTTTGTCTATTCATTTATTTGTTTGTTTCTCTGTTTCTTATCTCTCAAATATTAGACAATTCCTGCGAAGGAAATGAATTCTATCATTCATAAATATTGCTGTTATATATTAAATGGACATTAGTTATATGCAAGCTGTTGGGTCATTTTAATTTATACATATTGAATCCACCTCACTCCAGTCAAAAAGCCTATCACCAAATCTGACAAGAAATGTTTGAGAAGATGTGGCTAGAAAGGGGCCTTTAATCACTGTTTGTGGAGGTACGAACTAATACAGCCATTGTGGAATCAGTTTGGAGAGTTTTCAAAAACAAATTTTAAAAAGACCAAAATATTTAGCATTTTATTCCTAGATACATACCCAGAGAACTCCATACTCCATAGAGATGTGTGTTCCATATTCTATTTATGCTTTTTCACTGTAGCAAATAATTTAGAATCAAAAGAAGAAGGAATAATGAAAATTTCACATACAACACACACATATACACACACGCACATTGAATACAGACAATCGATATGAATTATAAAAGACGATATAAAATTAGTTGTTTTTCAGGTTCTAGCTCTCATGGATATTTAGTTTTGGGTGGTCAATAAGCACAATATTTGGTAGTGAACATGCAAAATTCAATGTGACACTCCACAGGTTCTGTGCCAAATGATTAATTTAAGTGTATAGAAGTCTACTGAGATAGAAAGAGCTTGGATCTGTTTACTTTTTTTTTAATTTTCAGGTTTCTTAATAATAAACTTTATACACAGATTTATAAATTTTTATAGGAATCTCTTCTGGTATTTAACAAAGTTTATATGTATTATTACTCAAAATCTTTATTTAGATCTTTCTGTATGTACTTGTTATTGTACATTTTCAACTATTTATTCATAGGTATACTTCATCATGGACATCGGAGAGGAGTGATAGGCAGCAGTGATAACGTACATCCCAGTGGTCCACATGGTCTCAAACATTCTGATGTAATAGAAATTAGCTCAATAACTCCAATAACAAGTTGGCAATGCCTACTTAAATTTAAATATACAAACAAACTTTAACATAGGAATTAACCATTTAGGTATTTTCTCTACTCACATGGATAGTATATACTGACATAGATATCAAATTATGTTAGTACAAAACTGTTTGCACAATCATGATGGGATTTACGACTTGTTAAGTGAGTCATTATACATCCACAAAGATGATTATGCATGCTGTAGTAATTCCTATTGGCAGTAGCCTTTAAGTTACCTGCCCGCTTGGGCATGGCCTCTTATACATCTATTTATGCCGATGTGAAGCATGCATCCTGCCTCTTTTTTGGGATTCGGTTGCTGTTCCCCATTCCAGTAGAAGACTGTGATCTGTGAGTCTACTTCTAAATAAATAACTCTCTATTATACTCAATTCTGAACTAGTGTGGGATTTCTTTTAAGCATCCTTCTTCATATGCAGATAAATTATATAGAGAGATAACGTTAGTTTTGAGTGATTTCCAACATATATCTAGTGAAAAATAATCAGGAGAATATATAAATTACATTTTGTTTTTTAAAAATGGTGGTAGAAGGTACTACTGCCTGAGTGTAAAAAATGTCTTTGAAAGGAAGCCTAAGAAATTTAGGAAATTTCTAAAGGAAAACTAAGACTCAGTTTTCTCTGTGTGTATAAATTAAATAACTAAGAGAAGATGAGGCAAAGTTCCTGCCATGTACGTTTTCATATACTATCAATCAACACTGTTTCAATACATGACATATATCAAATCAAAATAATAAAGTGTTTGAATTACTGTATTATGTAATTCCTATTTTAAAATTGTGTGTCTTTCAGTCGAGCGGTGGTGGCACAAGCCTTTAATCCCAGCACTTGGGAGGCAGAGGCAGGCGGATCTCTGTGAGTTCGAGACCAGCCTGGTCTACAGAGCTAGTTCTAGGACAGGCTCCAAAGCCACAGAGAAACCCTGTCTCGAAAATCAAAAAAAAAATAAAAAAATAAAATAAAATAAAATAAAATAAAATTGTGTGTTTTTCAATACCAGATTATCAAGTGCTTTGACAATCTTAAATAAATTTTTATTTCATTCATGGTAAATTTTTGAAAATGATCTTGGGAATCATTTCCATGAGTTATCGTTTTTTAAATTTCAAAAGAAAAGAACAACAGAGCAACTTTATGTCCCACATTTGTGAAAGCGGGGTGACCAACCTGTTGTTTCATTTCATCAATGAAACCTCACTGAAGATAGAAAAACACTCAAACCTTTCATCTATGAAAACCCAAACAGTTAGCTACTGATAGTATACTTATCAACTAATTAAATATTTCATTATTCTAGACTTAAAAAATTATATTAATACATAATTATGACAGTTGTATTCTGTAGCTTCAAAAAAACTGTTGCAGTAACCATGCTGTGTCTAATACACATGCAGTTGTGAGTGTCGTAAATCTCACAAATAGTTATATCTGTAGAGTTCTGATTATGATATGAAGTCGAAAATATGAGTTCTTGTGATATGAAGTAGAAAATGCACTCTCCAAGAAATAAACTCATCGATATTGTTTAGGCAAAATAATTATTATTTTCTCTTCATTTGGTAAATATTGTACATTTTATCTAGAGACAATGGCTTGAATAAATCAAAGTGGCAATATCTAATTCTACCAATTTCGTTTACCATTTCTACTTCATTGAATGATTGCTTCCAGAGTAACTTCTAAATTAACACGTTAATTTCTAAAGCGAGTCTTTATTCTCACCCATTTCTCACCCAACAAACCCCAACAATATTGTAAGGAGAATAAAAGAAGTCAGAGTCTTATATTCGAATCTGGGAACATTTGCCACTAGCAAAGAGACTAATATACAAGCTAACTTGCTGGTAAAGAATGGCAGATCTATACTGGTCCATTACATGTAGAACCTCCCTTAACTCATATGAACTTAGGAATTGTCATCTGACAAGAGACAACACCTCTATGTTAAACAGCATCCCTGTATGCACATGAAACAGAAAGATTATCTGTGCATAGCTATTTACATGAACTGACCCCATAGGTTGATATTAAATAACATAACATGAACTGGATGGGACAGATGAGCAATGGTGTCATTTAGATACAACATGAAGCAAGCTGTTAAAAATGACTGTTAAATTTTATCCTACTGATTCTCTACCCTTTAGAGGCTATAATATGGGAAATCATCCATGGAATTCTAGCAAACTTGGAATATATTTGGAGAAGACAGTTGCATAAAATGAATCATTATGTACAATATCCGTAGAACGCAAAAGGCCTTTTACTTAATGTAAACAAGGGCAGCGCTGAAAGCTCTAAGCAAGAAGGGCATTAAAGAAATACATATTGGCACCAAGAAATACATCAGTTTTTATGATCTAACTTAAAGAAAACTCAGTTTATTTTTGGCATTGTTTTCATATTCTGTGCGAGAGCACTACTTTTCCAGATGCCAAGAGAAGAGTATCTAGGACAGGCAGAGAGAAAGGTGACGTCAACCACCACTTTTTACGAGGTGGCATTATGCATGGAGTTATGGTAATGGGAGGATGTTTTATGTTATGCTACTGTAAATTAAAAATGCGCAGAGCAGTGCCACACTTGTTAGACTTTCCATCTGTGGCACTGGCTTCCTAAGTTTCCTCTCTACCTATTTGCTAGGTTGCTGTTTCATCCAAATGAAGCCTGATGCTTTCGTGAAAATAAGCATCACATTATCTACTTACTTCCAACACTTGGTGTGGTAGAAAATCACTATGTCTCCTTCAAAGAGATGATCTTAGAGATGCTGTGACATTTTGTACATGGCTTGGGCATCTCAGGTGACTTTCAAAGGTATAGCTGAAATAGAAAGTAGAGAGAAACAAGTCAGCAAGGGCTGTTGGAATGCACTACTGAACAATGAAGGACTTGCTCTTTTGGTTTTTGAAATTTAGCATCTCAGGAAGTACCTATTATCTCCTTGCTTCCTTCTTTTTTCCCACTTCAAAAAGGCCAAATGAAATTGACCATGTGTGCTGGGTGGCTGGAGCGTCTATTTTGTGTATAGGCTGAACCAGTTTCAAAAGTAATACTTTTAGCAGTTTCCTGGGGATTTCTATATAAATTATGAGGAATGAAAAGTCTTTGGGGGGGACAGTTAGAGTACAAAATTTCACATCCCAAAGTAATTTCTTCCTTCTTTTTTTGATAGATGATATGGCCATAGACTATTGGTTTGACTTGGTATTTTTTCACATAATTTTAAATATTCTTTAGCTCCAGCTTTAGGAACAGAATTGTATTTCTTCTCTAGTAAACATATTTGGGTAAAAAAAAAAGCTGAGTAAGAAAATGGCGATTGTATTTTATTCCTTGGCAACCAAGTGTATCCTATATGTTAACAGTAAGGTTGAGTCCAAATAGGCAAGCAATTTTGAATTATGACTTCAAATTATTTCTTAAAACATAAATAATCAGTTATTTGGAATAATCTAAGCAGTTTTATCTCGTATTTCACAAGTGTAACAGCCTCTTGTTTGAGGATTTAATCTTGGAATACAACACGGTCATGCACTTTGGAAAACCTTTAGAAATTATATGAGTTAGCATGGGTTACAAAACTTTCACAGGGTAGATTATTAAATTACAGTGATTTGTTTCAAAGTGTTAGAAATCTGAGTTCTAAATGGGACCAGATTATTGTCATCCAGAGCATCTATCATTGTTGTTTATTATATAGCTATATCCATCCCCGTTTGGCATCTCTGGAATCCAATGTCTCCTGGTCTTCCCCTCAGTATGTTCCAGTCTTTTGCTATAAGGACACCATTCATATTGGATTGCCATGGTGTTTGGAGTTCACGTGACCTTATATTTATAATTACTTCTTTAAAAGGCATCTCCAAATTGTCATATTTTGAAATACAGGCATGAGGCTCTAAGTACAAAAATGTGTAAGTTTAGGAATTCGGGCTGTAGCTAGCTAGCTAGCATTGTGTACATTTGGTGGTGATATATTTGCTGATGAATTTGTCCTACTGTTCATCAAGGTCAGCAGAGTGTGTTGCAGAGGATAAACAGACGATGTGAAATGCTAGAACTTGGTCAATGTTCACTTTAGCAATGTTTCTGAGCACCTGGTAAAGCCCTCTCCTCTGAGGAACATAAGGCAGTCTGCCAGCTGCAGCTTCCGAAAGCACACAGCCTAGTGACTAGTATCCAGTCTGTGTTCAGTCCCTGTTTGCATAATAAAAATTAAGTGAACAAACAGATTAACTGGCCAACTGTCCTAGTTTCTCAGATAATATCCTCAGTGCATTCCTGCTTTAAACCGGTATGGGTGGTAGAAAGAGACTTCTATTAGGACAGCATAGGAAGGCGCTGCCTTGGCATGGAGTTTGTATCATCAGCTATGAGAATTTTGACCCTGTCTAACTCACCAGAAATCAGAGTGAACTGTCACTCAGAAGAGGTAACAAGAAAGGTTCAGTACGTCAATGACCCAACTGATTTCCTTTTGATCTAGTCCTTTAAATACAGTGGCCTAGATAGAAGCTGTGTATTTATAGACAAATAGGACCATTCCAGCCACGCGGGTTTCTAACCTTTTACTTTTATTTTATAGCCAAACATTATATATAGATTCATCCTCTTAGGCATCTCTGGCATCTACGATGTGACATTCATGAACCCAGCAGGCTTTCCCAATAAAAATGTGGCTGTGTCGTGGTTCTTGGCACTGGGAGCAGATGCCATCTCCTTGATGACAGGTTCACGGTGTCATCTGTTCTTATCATTGCATTAATGAAATCAGAGCTATTCTTTCCATAACCTGGGCTGTCTTGCTCCCCTTTTCTATTGTGATAGGAAAGTGAATGTTGGCAAGAGCTTTTGGAAATGTCATTGGAAAGCATTATAAAGTAAAGGGTGGGAGAAAAAAGGAACATTTGATTTTTAAATATGCAAAGAGGTGTCACTTCACACTTTACATTTATTCTATTTGGGATAATTCTAGTTATCCATGCCACATTTTAACCAGCATTACGTAAAAACGATTTAGTTAAGTTCAGACCTGATACAGCAACTTCTGCCTGTATTTCTTTCTAGAATTCCATATAAATGTGTAGCAGAAAGTTGGTGATTAAACCTTCAGTAACACTTAAGTGTTCCTGCTTCCTTGAAGGCTACCATTTCCCATCTATACCATCAGAGATCCATCTTACAAGACTCCACTGTAAGGAAAATGGCCCCGAATTGTCTTAGAAATGAGAGTAAATTTTTCTCTTTCAAACATACTCTTTTACATGCACAAGTACTTTTTCCCCCCCTAAACTACACTAAGATCCCTTCAAAATGAGACATTTCAAGACAGCCTTGTTTGGGTAAAACATTATCTTATATATTCATGTTTTCATAAAAATCTCATAGCATGCCGGGCGGTGGTGGAGCACGCCTTTAATCCCAGCACTCGGGAGGCAGAGGCAGGTGGATCTCTGTGAGTTCGAGGCCAGCCTGGTCTACAAGAGCTAGTGCCAGGACAGACTCCAAAAGCAACAGAGAAACCCTGTCTCGAAAAAAAAAAAAATCTCATAGCATTTGGATTCTCAATCTTAACCTACCTTAATTACATTATATGTTTTAAAGCCACCATTGACTAAGACAGATTTTGAGTGTAACAATCATGAGATACCTGGAAGCAACCAAACTTTTCTGAGCATTAGATCCCAGTGTGTATAGTTGTTGTTGACCCTGTATGGTAAGCCACAACACCCTGAAATGATTTCTCTAAACCAATTAGTACAGTTCATAATATTCTCTCTATGTTTTCATTGCTTCCACTCTTGATGTATCTTCCCCTTTGAACCCTTGTTTGCCTTGCCCATCACGGTTGTATCTTGGATGTTTGTTTCTTTATAACTTCCAAATGCTGTGTGCATTTCCCCTGTTGAAAGCAGTGTTTGTCTCTCCAACCATCTTCACTTCACACATAAATGAATAGACATAAAATGTATCAGTGGTGAGCCAGGCCTAAAAAAGATATTTTATATATCCATATAATTTTTTCAACTCTATCATGTTTCTTCAACACCCCTTCACATAATAATCTGTTCATCTCCGACTGTTTCCTACTGCTGTTTCTTTTTATGGCCAGTTTGTTTTATATCTGCTCATATAAGAATTGGGCTCTCAGTGATTGGGGAATTACTAAATATTGGAGTTAGTTTGTAGATGAAAGAACAGTCTCAAATAAGATCCTTAGAGATGAAATGTAAAAGTCCCCAGTTCTGAAGTCAGGTCCATCTACGAGCACTTCACACTACTTATTTGCTTTTTGGCTTCTGCCAGACGAAATTGTATATACATAAAACGATTGTAAACATAGTGGGAATGTATTGGCTCCTTATCTCAGTTTCATTACCTTGTCACTCATAAGAAAATTCCTTATGCTAATCCCGCCCTTTTATCTTCTCTTTAAAACCAATAATCATGCCAACAACATCTACTTCATTGTCTTACCTACTTATATATAATTTAACATGCATTTAAATAATATATAATTGCAAAATGCATAGCATCGTGTTCTATAAGTTAAGTGATACATAATTTTCAGTTATTATTTCTGTTTTAAGTAGTTTGAATATCAATATATGAATTTTGTTATAGAAAAGGTTTTGATTTTTGTCAGGAATTAAGAATTACAATGCTCACAGGAAAGTTCAGTGGGTACCACACCAGCCTTGTTACCTGAGTTTGGTTGCCCAGACCTACAGCAGAAGCAGAGAACCGATTCCTGCAGCAGTCTTCTGACCTCGATATACATGCCACAGTCTGTGTTCACCCACACACCCACTCCCCGTCCACACACACAGTAATAAGAACCTTAATTAAAACAAAGTACCAACTCTGAAGTTCATATTTGGGAAATCGTGGTGTCTACATATATATAGTCCATGGATCCGTGTCCACATGAGTTAATTTCATAAGCTCAGCTTGTAGAGGAATGTCCACAGACATTTGCAGCCTCTAGTCTAATCCTGTCAATCAAGAAGAGTTTGCAGCTCCAGAAGATAATTGGGAATGTTTGACAACGTTTTCTATAGTCAACCTTAGGAAACACAACTGGCCTCGAGTGGGTGAAGGCCAGGGATGTTACCTATACATCCCAGAATACAAAGGACAGTCCTATAAGAACGATCATCTTTTCTCAGGTGGTATGCTGTGCCTTTGCTCATATACCTTACGTTCTTGAAAAGGGAAAAGCCCTTAGAACATTCCTACAGATAACGCAAATGTATTTGAATGATGCCTGTCAATACCAGGAAAGCGTTACGATCAGTTTTTCTTGAGAATGAGCTGACTTTGTGAGACAGCAGATTCTTTGGGCATAATTATATGTTTAAATAAGCCACCATGACCTTGAAAGCCCTACCACGAGACCCTCTGGATTACATGAGATCTGTTGGTTATGGAATGCTGGATGTAAAAATGAGCTAGCATATTTCAAATGACAAATGTCAACTCTTGCCATATTGTTTACTTGAGCTATTTGTGGAAGTTTACAAATCATAATTATTTTTTTCTTTAAATGATGACTACTGATATCTATATTTATATTCCTATAATAAGAATTCTTGTGTAAATGACACAAATTCACAGTAGTCCGGCTTAAAACTTTTAAGCAGACACAGTGAAGTGGCACTCATCCATCGACATATTTTCTTTTCAGCCTACTGAAAGGCTCCTTCCTCACCTTCTCTAAAATTTGCTGCTGTATATATGAAAGTGACTAACATTAATGGCATTGCCCTCATGTTAAGTAGCTATTTGTTATTATTGTCGACTTTCTGTCCAATATGAACATGTTCCTTTTGGCTCTCTGAATGTCTCCCCTTAGCAGGCTCTAATCTACTCACCACAACGCCACCCGATGCTTTACTTCCCTAATAAAGTTGGGAAGTTGAGTGCGTGAGTTTCCCTGCATGCGTGTGTATGTTTAGGTTTTCCACTTCAAGATCAGTGCCAGAGCTACAGTACTGATACATTTTCTAAATGTGTTTTAAGCAATAAGTTGTACAACATTTTTAGAACATGTGTTAAACTATTTCTCTAAGAATGAAGCTCTTAACAAAACATAAGCACTCTGCATGAGATCTTAGCAGCAAAGTGCTTAAAAGATAAAGTAAGAATTGGTACCATGGGAAGAACACCAGCTGTAGAGCACACAGGTCCATTATGAGAAGTATGGTAGTGGGTAGGGAGAAAATGATTTAATCAGGAGTAAAACCGATTTTATTATAAGGGCACGCAGGGGGTGTGGCACCATAGTGAGAGGGACATTTCAAAATATCTGACAGATTTCAACAATGTGAAAACCCCGTTCTTTAAAGTGACAGTAAACCCCATCAGGTCTCCCTTTTTGATGCTATTGTTAACAGTTGACTGTTTAAAGCCGGCCTGCTAAGATGCTGTCGGCCTATTTCAATAGTGTGCAGTCAAATAAAAGACTAATTGTTGACATACAATCAATCAAAATGATTGCAGGGCAGAGAGAAGGTCTCCTCTGCTGATTTTTGTTGTGGGTCCTGTTGGTGTGTTATGATGGCGGCAGGGAGGACGATCGAGAGGAGGAGGCAAAGAGCCCCTCTAGCAGAAACAGATCCACCTCATCCCCACTTTTTGAAAACATACTACTGGGCAGGAACATCACTCACAGGCCCTGAAAATAATAGTTTATTAGAAAAAAAAAAGGATGTGATAGCGATGTGGGCTAATATTTTTAAAAGGATTTGAACACTCTTAGCAAAACAGCTCCTGCAGAGAATCCCTACAGTGACAGTTCTCAGCTTTTCTTTTCTTTCTTTTCTTCCCTTTTTGTTGTTGTTGTTGCAAAATGCTCCTTGGCATTCATAGAGCTCACACTGTGGGGGCATGCGACCGTGAGCTCAGACATCATCAAAATAGAGAAAAAATTCCAATTAACCAAACACCTGTAAGTTTTTACCAGGATTCTTGGATCTTCAGTTAACTCCATGTCATAACTGATAAGCTTTTGTTCCTTTAAGCCCAGGAAAAAAAAAAAGCGTTTCTTTGTAGCTTGTCCTATAGATTAGCAGAAATGTCATCGTATCTTGCTTCCTTTTAATTATACGTAAAGATGTCACTTCTAGACAGCCATCATCCCTTCCTTGTATGAGAATGATCCCAGATTTTCCTCCTGAGAGTTAAAGAGGGGGTGATAATCACCTATCACATTCCCTCGCTACTGAACATTCGCTTTGGCACCTAAGTTCTTCGGTGTGTCACGGCAGCTACTCGCTCAGGTTTCCCAAGCAAATATTTTTGTTGTTTCTAAAGAGTTGGTTAGCATTTGTGGTTTGTCTTCGGCGTGTTATCATTTTGGCAGCTTTGCATAGCCTGCATAGGCCAACAGGGGTCTGTCTAATATTGTTGCTGGGTACATTTCCCTCACTGAGATGAAAACGGAAGAAAAAATGTTTCTGAAGCAGTAAGAAGGAATTAATATCCTACCCCCTCCCCCATATTCTATTCCTTGCTGACTTTAGATTTAGGCAAGAAAAGAAACAGAAGAAGAAAGAAAGAAAAAAAAGAAAAAAGTGTTAGCCATTATTCCCTTGTACATAGCAGGGATAACACATGTAAAGCAATAACTCGTTTTCTATTGCCATGTTTAGCATATGTCTCCTGTTGGCTCAGCAAGGCCTTCAGACCGGTCCCTTGAGCCAGCCATCGCTGGCAACTCTTAGCCCCTCGGCCTCAAAACCAAATAGCTTTGAATCATGTAGAGCCGTGATGCTAATTTTCATACTGATGCATTATGGGAATAACTGTATCTGACATACTGTGTCAATGGTACTGTCTCTTTGTGTCCCTTGTTTTTTGTTAGCTGCATTCCTACAGATGGCATTCCATTGAAAATGTTCCCTTCCTACAGAATACGAGAGAAGGAAAAAAAAAAAAGAAAACCCATGCACAGCACCAAACCTCTAGGTGCAGAAGGCTGTTAACGGTTGCTGATGATAGTAGGCAAACATTAACATAATAATTAGTGTCTTGTAATTGTTTCATTAAAACCAGTTGTTCCATTTCTCCTCGTGTTTTCCCAGAAGAGAAGCTGAATTTGGATGACAGCCAGTGGGAGGACATCCACGTCGTCACCGGAGCACTGAAGATGTTTTTCCGGGAGCTGTCTGAACCACTCTTCCCTTACAGTTTCTTTGAGCAGTTTGTGGAGGCAATCAGTAAGTATACCCCAGAAAAAAAGCTGGGTGTGGTGGAATTAATAACAATAATGAGATTGATGCCGATCATGACAACAGAAAAACGGAATATGTACCCTATGCTCATATCTGTAGCCTTAGGTTTTGTCATTTGGGTGGCTTGTTTTATATCTCACCCTGCAATATTATCTGAGCTTTAAAACCAAAATACTCAGACCAGAAAAAAAAAAGAGAGAGAGAAATCTATTTAAGGCCACCAAATTTAAGCTTTCTCAAATGAAAATAGCTTCTTCTGCAATCTGCTTTAAAGGGGTCATCTCTTGTACTCCCAGTCCTTGCCTTTATATTTTCAGAATTGCACTGTTTGCAGACAAAGAGGTCTTGCAAGGGAACCTAAATATATTAAATATTGTGTTTCATTAAATATGTGTTAAATCATCAGCTGAAATACCATCTTCTCTTGGCTCACTCATTTGTTCCCTCACCAGCAGCAGTAACTGTCTACAGTTGGCTTCTGAGCAGTGGGTAGGGTTAAGTGAAAGCAAATTTCTTTTAAGGGCTGACATGCAGAATGATGAGTTTCATCTCTCCACAAAGCTTCTTTTTCTGATGTGTTACTCTCTCGTTTATAATACACAATCTAAAGTAAAATGCAATGAATGAATGAATGAATGAATGATCAAAATCTTTCCTGCGTGAAAACTTCTCCTATAGACGCTTGGAAAAATAAATACTTAAAATAGCACTAAATGGAATATCATAGGGTACATTTACTCTAATTGTGACAGCTTGGAAAATGACTCCTGGCAAGCAGGCTGATATAAGAATGAAAGAGAAAGAAAGAAGAAAGAAAGGTAAAATTAAGAATCTTGCAAGCCTGGCAGGAGCTTAATTAAAGTCCCAACAAGAAAAATCTCCAAGGAAAAAAATGCTCTACTTAGGAGGTCTGGTCTTGGAGGCTGTGTGCGAAGAGTTCCCATTAGTGGCAATGAGGAACTGGGGGCCAGTGCTGGAAAACAGCCCTTCAGTAGGCACTTTTATTCTGTTTTCACTGGGAAAACCTCTTCACATGCTCTTAAAACTTCTGTGAAATGAAATCGGTGGGATGAAGATAAGCGTTCCTCTCTCGGTCTCTGGTCTAGCCTGCTCACAATTTCAAATTGTCTTGTTGACTGGCTATTATTTAAGGGCAGGAAGGTTGTTCTTGTTTCAAGTTTGGTATGAGTCTGGAGTTGTTATCCTTCCTGGAGAGCAATGATTTATAGTTGCCAGGTTCTCTAAACTACAACTTCAAAGGAATAATGAAGAAAAAGTAAGTAAGCATGAATCTTATTCAGTGCAGTCTGGTGTTCTGTCTTAGCTCGCACATTTACGTGAACTGAGAGAGCAGCATTCTGGGAGGAAGTTGGAAAAACTTTTGTACAGATTCCTATCTTAATTGTGCATATTTAGAAATATGTATATCATATTATGACCTCCCTACTCTAGGTGACAATCATCTCATCTGGAAACATGCTTACATATCTGCTGGGTGGGGAGTGTCATATAAGAGTCCTATAAATGAGGCTTCCTACCTCCTTTAGTTCACATGATTCCAAAGATAGTAGCAAACTTTTCTCATAGGCTAAGCATATGGAAACCAGGCCCTTGGAGCTCATACGAGTAAGTGTCTTTTGAATCCCCATAAGAAGTATGATGGTTTCTGGGATGTTTTAGACTTAACTCCAAACTGGATGTAGTTTCAGTGACACAGGCATGATCAGAACTGAACAGCAAAGATAAGGCAGGCAGCAAGCTCTTAGGGGTGGTTGTAGAGCCAGCCTCCACAGACAGTTATAATATAGGTAATTTGTCCAAATGAAGAAGAACAAGTTTAATAAAATCCTTTTAAAACTTCAAGATGTTATACACATGCTGGCAGTACCTCTCCAAGTGACCTGTGTTGAGAAGGCAATCTGAAAATCAAGAGATGGAATATGTCCCATTAAAGCCATATGTTGCAAGGCCAGGGCAATGATACTGAGGGGTGGAGCCTTTAGTGATTGAGTCATGAAGAAGATCACTTCTGATAAGGTTAACTTCCTTATAAAAGAGGCCCCAGGGATAGTGACGTAGCACTGTAGGGAGAGTTGCTTGCTACCAAGCCTACAGACTTACATTTGATCCCTGGATCCCATACAGTGGAAGGAGTGAACTAACTCCCACAGTCTGTCATCTGACTTTCACACATAAGCCACGGCACATTCATGCTGACATAATACACACCAAAACAAACACATATAAAAACTAAAGGAAGTAAAAAAATACAGCAACAACAACAAAAGAAAGCAAGACCAAGAGAGATGTCTTAGCCCTTCTAGCCATGTGTGCACACAGCTAAACATCACGGTCAACTGAAGTAGAAAATGGGCCCTCAGCACTCAATGCTATTGTCTTGGTCTTGGATATCTTAGCTACTACAATTGTGTCATATAAACTTCTATTGTTTATTATGTGTACAGCTTATGGTACTTTTATAGAAGGATAATTGGACTAAGATTCCTCTCAATCTTGCTTTAACTAATCAAGAATGTCATAATGTCACTGCATGATGTGTAACAAATGGGTACTAAGCCATTGGATAGAGTGGTTGAGGCTATAATGCAATACTCAACAGATGGACCAAGATACTCCAACTGTGGTGGCTTGAAAGAAAATGGCTACCAAAGGGAATGTCACTATTAGGAGGTGTGGCATTGTTGGAGTAGGTGAGGTCTTGTTGGAGGAGGTGTGTCCCTGTGGAGGCAGGTTTCAAGATCTCATTATATGTTCAAGATTACCACCCAGTGTCTCAGATCACTTCTTGTGGCCTGTATATCAAGATGTAAGGACTCTCTCTCCTGCTCCAACACCATGTCTGCCTGCACACCACCATGTCACACAATGATGACAATGAACTAAACCTCTAAAAAAAATAAGCCACGAGCACAGTTAAATGTTTTCTCTTTATAAGAGTTTCTGTGGGCATGGTATCTCTTCACAGCAATAGAAACCTTAACTAAGATTCCAATTATCTAAATGTATTTTGGGCATAAACTTAACTTTTATTTTTCCTGTGCTGGGTATAGAATACAAGACCTCGAGCATACTAGGTAACTGCTCTGCTGTTGAGCAATACCCCAGTCCTGTGTTCTAAACTTGGGGTGAGCTCTAGATTGTAATGTTAATTTAAATATCATTCAGGGATGAGGAAGTGGTCACTTTGATATTCATTACTGGGAGAAATAACACCAGAGAGGGTTCATTTACTACACTTGACATAATTAAGCTTAAAAAAAAATCTTTCAGAATGATGTGGACACTATGCAGGCATAGAAGAGTCTTGGATTTCATCAAAGCTCACATTGCAATGCCTTGTGAAGCTATAATAGTTACAAGTTCACCAAATCCACACAGAATTAACTCTTTGCAAAAAGAGGTAAGCGCTTCAGGAAACCCACAGAGTATGCTACGTGTGTTGGCTGTATCTGGGCCCTGTTGTCCACAGAGCGTTGCCCAGCTGTTCTCTGTGCTCTGCACCATTGTATGGTTCACCCTACACAGAGCTATTTCACAGGTATTCTTGGCAGCCAGCAGCTGTGGCAGAGAGTGGACAACCACCAGTAGGAGATAGCCAGTAGAGGAGTGTTATAGCTATGACTCTCACTTTATAACCAAATGTCTGACAGAAGCCATAGAGAATGCAGGGTAAAAGGCACAGTGCATCATGGTGGGACTGACTGTGCAGAGTTTACGATGATAAGAGTACACGGTTGAGGCTGGCTTCCTGGCCACAAACCTGAAAAGAGAGACCTTGAGCTGAAATCAAAGCCGGCCCAGTCCCAGTTTCCCACCTCCTCCAGCTAGACACTACTTCCTAAAAGTGCATAGCCTGCATATTTAATTTAGTGCAAAGAAATGCTTATCCAAAGGTTAAGTACCATGTTTTGGTACCATGAGGTTGGGTACCATGTGTTCAAGCACATCACCTTGTGAAGGCCATTTTTCATCCAAACCATGACAAGAAGGGAGACCAAATCCAGCTCACATTATCAACCTCACTGCCTCAGTGGCTTTTCTACATGCAGCTTTGGTAGACAGAACCACTCTAGTCCCAGCTCCCACCTCATGGCTCAGACCCTCCTGTCTTTGCCCTTCCACTTTGGAGGAGCTAGTGGCTTCCTGATGGGACTTCTGGTCTACCTCACTCATACTTTAGCTCGTTCATCTTTTGGATAAACATTTCTTCGCACTAAATTAATTTTGTGTTAGCAGAAAAGCTTAAAATGGTTTCTGCTGTTAGGTTAGGCATGGACAAAGGCCCGTTCCCTTCACGGCCACAGTTCATGTTATCATAACATTATTTCCATTTTCTCTTCTGTCACTACGAAAACCAGTTTATGAAGACTTAACATTTGTATTTGGCCCCTAGCTGAGAGATGTGTTTTCATGGAAAAGTCCCAAAACGAAAAGACCAAATGGAATTTTACATCTGACTGGAATGCTTTGCATGGAAGAAAGAATGTTATTTCTAGTGGAAACAATTGACCTGACTGTTTGCACTATTTGAATTATTTTATTTCTCATTATAAGTTTGAAATTCATCATTGCGTATTCCAAGAAGAGTAAACAGAATTTTTTTTTAAAAAAAAAAGAGTTTCATTTGGACCAATTTAATATAGTTTCTTTCTATAAGAACCTGCAAGTGCTTTGATGATCTCCGTCTGATTCACTGGGGCAACAAATGTCCCGGATATGGTTATATATTTCAAAATCTAAATGTCCCACCTATTGATATAAAATTCTGTACCTGAGATCAGTATAATTGAGTGAGTAGCACATTTTTTTCCCCACAAGGATTTAACCCACTATCAGCAAAGACTTGATTTCCCAGAGACAACTTATGCTGAAGGAGCTTCAATGTGAGCTTGTTAAGCAAATGGTGCTATCCAGTTCTGGGGAGTGGTTTAATCATGTGTTAGACCAGAGGGCATTCTAGGTCTTTCCAGTAGACCTATATCCTGGGAAATACACTGTCTGTGATTACTCCATTCTTTTAATTCTTATAAATACAGATCCAAAGGAAAATAGTGTCTGTATTTTCTTAGTCATATTGCAAAAGTAAATGAGAGGAAAGACATTCAAAGGCACTTCTGATGTGTTCTTGCTTAATCCTCATGATAGCTATGGAGATCGTGATGGAGTAAAGAGATCATATAGAAAATAATTTCAATGTCATAAAGGTTCTATGGGAACTAAATAAATTAACCCTTTTTCCTACAATATGGGTATGAGGTACTCTATGTGATTTTAAAAGAAATTGATTTTTAGGGGAGTCCTGAGATCACATAACTAAAAAAATTCAACTTTGCATTCATCTCCAAACTCTAAGACCTGTGTACTACTTTTTCATATGTAATTGAAAGATAACTAACTAGCTGTTGACAAACATATGTGTATTACATTAGTCTCTGCAAAATTGGTGTGGTCTAAAACATTCTTTACAATATTAATTCCCTTTTCTTTTTAAAGGGGGTTTTCGAATTACCTGGATGTGACAATGCATGCCATTAATCCCAGCACTCAGTGAGGCAGTATAAGGCAGAGTTTTAAGAGTTTGAAGCCAGCTTTGTCTACATAGTAAGGTCCAGGATCCTAAGGGATGCACAATGAGACCCTGCCTCAAATATTAGGTGAATTCAGAATCAAGTGAGAGGTTAGGAATATACAGTATTGGAATTTAAAGCTAGTTTTAAAAGTATAATTCCACAAGAATATGCAATGTTTCAATATTTGTTACATGGCAGTGAAAATATCAATATTTAATATTCTATGGGTGTATTTTTAAAACTTTTTCAAGTTTTTGCTTGTATCATTTTATGACGTACAGTCACACACTTACACACACACACACACACACACACACACACCAAAATAAATCAAAAAGCCATAAAGAATAGTTTATTCTGTGGAGAATGTTTAGACAATATCGGAAGCTTTTTTATG
This sequence comes from Microtus oregoni, assembly GCF_018167655.1. Taxonomy (NCBI): domain Eukaryota; kingdom Metazoa; phylum Chordata; class Mammalia; order Rodentia; family Cricetidae; genus Microtus; species Microtus oregoni. The sequence continues at coordinate 1,928,022 of NW_024543096.1, forward strand.
AGGGAAAACCGTATCCCTGTTAGTAGATTTTTAATCACATTTAATGATTATTTTCTTAGTTCTTTATGATATTTCTAGTGTATCAACCATTGATAACAACATCCTTTACTGTGTAATATAAAATGTTACCTCATTCCACCTTATGCTCATTATATTTAAGTTTAAATAGTACATTTAAAATGTATTTATTCCTTCACTAACATTGAGCAGTATCTGATAACTGACATTCTTCTTCATCTCTCATCTTTCCTGGTAACAATGGCATTGACCCCTTTAAGTTCCATATGCTGTCATAAGCATTAGGAAAATAATAGCAATATTTACATTTATACTACTAAAGTGCCGGAAGCATTGTTAACTGTGCAAAGGTGTCTTCTTTGGCATTCTTTCTCACAGCTCAGTGACTTCTCAAAGGAAATTCTTCAGTGGATGAAATATACTACACATTGTTATGCTTCAAAATTTGCTTAAGCACTTGGCCACATTTTACTCTCTTTGTAGTTAGACAATGGGTTTCTTTTTCTTTTTTTATTTATATAAATTTTTATAAATTTATTTATGACAGCAGTCAATTAAAATAGACGATACAACATGGTACCCATCAGATTGGATAGTGTTAAAATTCAATGAGTCAGACACCAAAAGTAGAATGTTCCCACGTGTATTCCTTAAACAAAACTCATACACCTGTGTCTGTGTCAATACCACCATCCTTACATAAAAATGATTTAAGACATTGCCCTATGGCCAAAAGTACCTATTACATGTTTCCATGGCTTTGCCATGGATGGTCACCATGCCATTTTGCTGATAAAGTGTATTTTCAATAGGTAATTGGGGAGAAAAACCAGTCAAGTATATTTGCAAATATTTTCTTTTCTTGACTTTCTCTTGCCCTTTGGTCAAGCTATTTCTAATGCATCATCAACTTTGTTATTACATTCCTTGGGAGAGAAGAAGCAGAGCTTGGAGAGCAGTTGGCTAGAGAAGAATATATGATGTAACATAGTGCTTTAAATCCAGAGAAAGAAAAAGATGTTCTAAAGATTCACAGCAAAGAAACCAAAGACATAAAAATAATATGGTATAAAAATATTCTTGATCAACAGACTTTCAAGAAAGTTTTAAATTAAGTAAAAATAAATTTTACTGATGTCTCTAAAAATTTTCACTGAAAGCAAATATTCTCACAGGCTACGGATTTATTTATTTATTTATCTTTATCTCTCTCTGTGTGTGTGTGTGTGTGTGTGTGTGTGTGTGTGTGTGTGTGTGTGCGTGTGTGCATGCATACTTGCTTGTGTATCAGCACAGTGGAAATTTTATGGCTGATGCCTAGCCTGTCTCCTAACTCATCCTAATTATATTCATAATTAAATTGTAAAAATTATAGTTGACTAGAGCCAAATGGCTGGTACAGGTGTCTCTTTGTAGGAATAGTTTAGTGCTAGATAATAAACAACCGGACTTCCATCTACTTAATTTGGCTTTAATGAAAGTCCTTTATAAAAAACACTGGGGAGGTGATTCAGATTTAAAATCCGGCCTTGACTCAGAAATTGAGTAGTAAGACATCAAGGTCATTAGAAAGCCTCATGCTACTGTCTTTTGCTTTTCCTCAAAGCCTTTACTTACGTGTACACTTCCACTTCCTTGAGGTCACTTTTTCAAAGCAGGGATTGCTTCAAGCTGAGCAATCAGCCATATTGCCGACATGAGTCAGTGCCCTAGATACCCTGCCTTACTGCATCAACATGCTACCAAACATGCGTAGCAAAGTGCAGAAACTCTTCCTAGTACTCAGGGGAAAGCAGTTAACTTGACCAATTCCTCTAATGAGGGACTTGGGTGGCTGGGTTTCACTATCTCGATAGAACATGACGAAACTGAAGTTTTCTGGCCTTTTGTTCCATCCTGTTTTACTTCACTTGCTTCAGTTCACACTGGATTACAACCACCACCACAGAACTTCCACAACCTTCCACCCACCAACCTCAGCTCTGAGTGTGGCCCCATCACCAAAAGGATATCTTCCCTTCCTGGTCCAGTAACTTTTCGTCAACATATCCGTTACAAAAAAGAAACCAAATTAATGTAACTGGCTTTATTTCATTTTGAGGAAAAGCTAACACCTTTGTAAGAGATTCAAAGCCCTCTATTTTCTGGTAACGCATAAGCTTTCTGACTTCATTTTTCGGCCTCACCCAAAGGCTTTCCTTCAGATATCCAAAGTCCATTGATCTTGGTTCACTCTCTGCTGAAACTCACTGCTGAATATTGCTGCTCAGATGCCCCCTGTTAGTCAAATCTTCTAAGGCCTCAATTGCATCACTCATAGTACTTCTACTCAAATTCTGCCTCTACCATTTACGTCCTTTAAAACCTTGAACAAAACCTTCTCTCCGGTCTATAAAAATTGATGAGAAAATGGCACTTCCCTCCTGAGATTTTCAAATAATTTGGTGAAATGCAAATTGTATTAACTCACTTTTTACAGTCACTGACACACAGTGTTGAGTAAATGTTAGCTAATTTTATTATGTCAACCTAATGACATACTACAATTTAGATAGTACAATCTCAGGAGATCTTCCTGCCCGTATTTCCTCGTCTCTCTTCTGGTGTGGCTATCTCAAGTGATGCATATGACTATCCTCATTCTGCTTTAATGTTTTATTTCTGCAATAGGTGCAGCACAAGACATGGCTAAGATACTATTATAAGACATTTTCTTATAATGGGTTCGAAACCCAGTGAATTCTAGTTTCTTCATCTCATGACATGCTTTAGTCTGAAGAACAATCTGACAGATAATTAAAAGTATGTCCTTTTCCTGAAGAGCACACATCCTTTTCATAAACTGTAGACTATCCAGATTCTCTTAATTAATGCTGTCTTCCTACTCTACACAGCAGCAAGCCCATGGTATTCACTATGGTAGCAAAGGTGACAACTCCAAAGTAATTCATCTCCAAGTTAGGAGATACCTATGTTGCTGTGTGCATATCCTGACGATGTTGATTTGTGAAAGTCATAAACTCTCTGGTAGGTGGAAGTTTTGGGGTATGGTAGAGGAGACTATATAATAGCCCATGAAAATCTGTGACAGTGTAGATTCTGTTCAAAGTTTAAAATGTTCAAAGGTTTACCAACCAAACCATATTCAACAAATAATCCTTCCTCACACAGACGGACACTAGTAGGTACAAACACACTGGCATTCACCAAATCTGAGGTGCTTCACATGTCACACATTATACGGTCTACCTTCCCAAAAGAGACTTTAAAAAGATAATTTTCCTCAAAAGAACTTCCATATTAACTTCTCATGTACTATTTATTTTCAAACTTTTCATGGAGCGACAACTGTCTCTGTCCTCTTGCTTGCTGGTACTAGCGTGTAGCTGGGAATGTTAACCTTGACGGTTGACTTGATAGCATTGAAAGATAGCTGTGAGTTTTACTAAGCATATCTCAGATTGTGTCTGTTGAACCATTTCCAAAAAACAGTATATCACACAATCTCAGATCCAATCAATAATTTAATCCATAGAGAGGAGAGATTCCGAGTCTGAATAGAGAATTGAGAGATGGTGGTCTAGCGAGAGTAAGTCACTGAAGGCATTTGAATGGCATACTTTGTCTCCAGCCTTTCCTGTGCTTCCTGGCTACTGAGAAGTAAGAAGCTCTACATAACTAAGCCCTTCCATCGTGATGCTCTACTGCATGTCAGTTGCAGAAATAAGGAAACCAATGATCAAGGGCTAAAATGAGCTTGGGAGAAGGCTTTCCTCTTGGAGCTGCTTCCCACAGCAGCAAGATGCGAACACCAACACTTACCTGCCCAAGCACTTGTCCCTACTCTAACTCTCTGTGTTTCTATCAGTAGAAGGATGTTCTTTGAACATTTTCTAGATATACCCTGAGTTCCCTGAAGTGTGGCATTTGTTCATTGGGCTCCTCACTGCTCTGCAGGGTTAAACTCTAGATGTGATAGTTGCTAGAGTACTATCAGTTCCTGGGAGAGTTTTGCTTATGTTGGTACAGCTGATCGTAGCCATGTGGTTTAGAGTAGAACATTTTCCCCCAAGGATTTAGGCAGACATTTCTACCTACACTTTGGGAAGCAGAAGCATGGAAAACAAATACACTGTTGTTGAAAACAAGTCTCACTACTTCTTTATGAGGGGGAAAAAAGCAATGTTCAGAAAGATGAAATTACATATATATATATATATATATATATATATATATATATATATATGTCTGTATATTTTTAAATATTCATGAACTACAAAAATTATGTAGGATATCTATGAGAATTTTCCCCTTCACTAATTGTAATTTTCTGGTTAAATGTGCAGCCTCCCTCCCTTTTTCTACCGTCTCATTTTCTGCAGTACCTTTATTTTTCAAAACTGCAATTCTCAAAGGTCAAATGCCCAAGGCCTGAGCTCATGATTACTGTCTAACCAGACAATCAGCTCTTGGCCCCTTGCTATTTTCCCTCTCACCTTGAGTGTCCAGCATGTGAAAGGTTCACCCTTTCAGATCTCAGTTCCGTTCCTCTGCCAAGTAACGGATGGGCAGACATAATTAGTGCCATCTGTCCCGCTAGTTGCAGGTGGAGACTATCGAACCAACAGATGAAAGCGTGATCTCTCAAGTTCCTTCTTCAGACCTCTGACTCGCAGCACAATGGCAAGCTCATTCTTTGACATTTTGTGCATTATTCTCTGAATTTCCAAGCAGCACGGATGGGAGATCCATCTTCTCAGTGCGATATTCACGGGGATTTTCTACCCCTTTGTTTTGATTGTGAGGATTGCTTTCAGCAGAGTCAGAGAAATGTGAGGCCATGCCATATCAGACCTAGAAAGACCCCGGAAACTGCTGTCTGTGATGTTGTGTCTGATGCTCAGGACTTCTGAGATCTGGTTCCCTTGACAAATATAGAGTAGTGTGAGCTAAGCAGAAAAGCATGGCCAGAGAGAAAGAGAGGACACCTGGAACATAATTAGAAGGACCACATTGCTCGACTTCAGGCCCCCGGCAGCACCTTTCCGCAAAAGGTCCTTAGCATTACAGCCCAAGAACAAGCATTCCATAGACTCCCTTTCCCTCTGCTCTTTCAGGAATTTCACCCTGCATCAGTGTTTCCAGATCTTTCATTACCAAAATCACAGTCCTCCATGGTTGACCATCCAAAGTTTGGAATTTGTCTTAGCTGGAGCTTCCATAAGAATCTGTGGCTTAGGACACAGAAATTTATTTGCCACAGACCTGGATTTTGGAAGTCCTAACTCAGGCAAAATCAGGACCTCATCACTGTTGAGCTCCGTTAAGGAACTTACCCTTTCATATTCTTGAGCTGTCTGAACCTGGCTTCTTTCCCAACGGCCTCACCTCTGAGTGGTCTCGCACTGGGGCTTGAACTTCAGCATGCCAGTTCAGGACAGCACACATGCTAAATCTACAACAGAAATCCTACTTCAACAGAATATTTTAGGTGTGCAAATTTGTCAGCACAAAATGGTTTCCTCCTTTATCCTGGCAATGTCTTCCTACTATTGTAACACAAGATTTAATTAGTTCTTTATTTATATTCTTAATTCTGTTACTGTAATCTGAAATTGAATTTCACAGTCCCAGGCATCACTTTTACCCATGTTCTCTCATATTGTTAACATGCAGAACCATCCGAGCAACCCTGTAACATTTTTCCTCCGAGCTTGACCTGCCAAAACAATGACACCACCAGGAGAGTTTGTCTTCAGTTCTGTAGATTCATGAGACTAATCTCACCTGAGTTTCTACCAGCTAGAACCGGAGCCAAAGCCAAATGCTAAACTATAAATTCTTCCGACACTATCACTCAACCTTCCTGCCAATATTGTCAACTATAAAATTGTAATACAAACTCTAAGACCCTCTGGAACAATTGAGCTGCTAAAGATAACAATTCACAACATTTTGAGAATTGCAAATACAGTTACAATAAGAAAGATTGCAAAAATAGGCATCCCGTTAAACTCAACTAATTTTAGAATTCCAATCAGAAAAATAGGCATAGTTTATTTCCTTTTTCACTTTAGGTATTGGAGGGGGGTGTATGTGTGTATGTGAGTATGTGTGTGTATGGGGGGGTGCTATATGGATCTGTTAGTGTGGCTATGTACACTTCTTTGTATCTGTGCTTGTAAAGACCAGAAATCAATGTCAAATATCTACTGTTCTCCACTTTGTTGTTTTTTTTTTTCTCTCGCTGAACCTAGAGCTCCCTTCCCTGCTACTAAGAGCTGAGGTTACAGATGCATTCCACCACACCAGGTTGGTATTAGGCTTTCCTTATTGAAGATTTGAGCCAACCTTGTCTCATAAAAGTCAATTGACTATTTTATAATACTCTGCACTCAACTTGAAATTCTGGGATATGAAGTTTTTTTTAAAGATTGTATTTATCTGTTGTATGTCTGACATTAGTTATTTCTTGTAATACAATTATAATTCTATACAGGCAACATGAACTACATCCACATCAGACGATGGATTTCATCATCATTAGAATTATTTGTTTTATGACTATTGCAGTGATTAGTTATTCCCCATCTTGGTCTCTCTTCTTGGATATCCCTAGTTCCTGAACCACAAAACACGAAAATTAGACCACTTAGTAACACTTCAATGGCCCCTCTGAGCTCAAGTGAAAGGAAGAGTTTCAAATCTCTCACTTCAAATCAAAACCTAAAAATGATTTATCTTAGTGAGGAAGGCATGTTTAAAGCCTTCATGGGCTAGAACAAAAAAACTTCTTGTGCTCTGAGTTGTGAAGATAACTAAAAAGTTTAATTCTACCAAAGAAGAAATAGCTTATTGCTAATATAGAGAACGGTTCTGCAGCAAAAGACCCATCAGCTACATTTCCTTAAGTCAAGTCTATTTTTACTTTACGGAAGGCGGGAGGGCTGCAAAGAAAAGATTGAAGCTAAGAGTTGCTGGTTCATGATGCTTAAGAGAAGACATCATATCATAGTATAAAATTTAAAGAGAAGAGGAAATGCTGGTATAGCGACCCCAGCAAGTTTTCCGGAAACCTAGCTATGACAGTGAATGAAGGTAACAATACTGATCAGGAGATTTTCAATGTAGGTGAAACAGCTTGATAAAGGAATTAAATGTCATCTAACACTTTCATAGGTAACCTGGAAAAGTCAACTCCTGGTTTCAAGGGGCATGCTCTCTCCCTTATCCGGGACTAATGCAGCTGGTAACTTTAAGTTCAAGTCAATGCTCATTTATAATTTAAAAAATCTTAGGACCTTTAAGAATTATAGTGTCTAGTTTTCTTGTGTTGTATGGATGGGGAAATAAAACCATCAGGATAAGAACATATCTAATTACATTTCAATCTCTAGAAACTTCTAACCATTGCTGAGGTCAGGAAAAAAGTATAACTTTCTAAAAATCATTGTTCAATGACTATCCCATACTCACCTAAGGGCTCTAATAGAGATGAAAATCAAAGTTAATTTGCCTTCTTCCTTGCTAACACAACACCCTGTAGTCACTCGGCAAAAGAGTAATCTTGATTTTTAGGTCTCATCATTTGAAAAGCACATTTGATAAAGTTATAGTGGCCACATACTATCTCACTTACTCTGGAATTGGGCAAAACACTTTGAAAGCCCTCCAGAAAGATCTATCATGCTAAATGCAATGAAGAACATTTGCATTTCTTAAGAGATGGTCAAAATGTTAATAACAATAGGAGATTGGAAAAGTCAGTTTCCACTTTTTAGATGATGTTGAAAGGCTGAAGACATTGGTTGAAACATCCCTATAGGGGAAATAACAAGAGTCCTAGGATGAGAAGTAGAGTCTCAAACTGTAGCTGCACTGCTGTGCCTTCAGGATTAAGCAACAATGGGCTAACTAAGAGTGGCTTCTTTTGTGTGAGCAATATTCCATCTTGAGATGAAATGTGTCAAAGACATCACAAACATTATTAAAAATGGCAATACAAAATTTAGAATATTACATAAATGTGTTGATAAAGCATTAACAGGTTTGAGAGAGCTGACTAGTTTTGGGAGCATGGGAAAAGGAATATCAAACAATACCACACAAACAGATCTTTTATGAAAACAGAGACAATTATATGAGAAACTTCATTGCTGTTTAAGAACTTGTCATAGCCACTGCAATCTGCAAGCAGCCACCATTCCAATTAGTCAGCAGCCATCAACATCAAAGCCTTGCTCCTACCACCCAAAATACTGCAACTAACAGCTCGAATGTTCTTTAGAATTTTTAGCAATCGGGCTTTTTTTGTTGATGTGATAATTCAAATATTTTTAAATGCTTATTTCTGTGATATACTTGAGAGCAAGCACTATAAGAAAATGACTTCAAAATATAATCCTTGGATACAATATACCACCTTTATAATTATACAAGTGTCTAGGAATACTCACAGACAGTGTCTTAGTATTTCTGTTGCTATGATAAAATACTAGGACCAAAGAAACTTGGGGAGGAAAGGGCTTGCAGTGTGTCTCACAGACCACAGTCCATCACTGAGGGAATTCATAGCAGGGACTCAAACACAGGAAGACTCTGGAGGCAGAAACTAAAGCAGAGGTCATGGAGGAGTTGTTCATACCACCTTGCTCAGTCTATTTTCACATACACATTCCCAGGGGTGGCACCACCCACAATGAGCTCAGTCCTCCATTAAGTCAATAATCAATAAAAGGCACTATAGGCTTACCTACAGGTAAATCTGAAGGAGGCATTTTCTCAATTAAAAATCCCTCTTCCCAAATGATGCTAGCTTGTGTCAAATTGATCCGAGGTATTCAGTGTGGCACTCTTTTGGTACAGCCAAAGACTCAAGGGAATCTACAAAGAAGAACAATTCCTTTGCCAGCTGCAGGCATGCAGTGAGAAATGAGGACCAGACATTCTGAGGGCTCACTAGCTGCCAAGGTATTCCTAGTAAAGATGCTGATGTTTAGAAAAAGTTTCTTCCAGTATTACAAGAATGAAACCTGCAAAGCAATATTTGTAACTAAAAGCAAGGTAGATTTTTCCTTCTATAATCATCTCCAAAGTGTTAAAAAAAAATAGGGGGAAGGGTCACACTGCGGCTATTTTTCTGACACTAGAAGCTGCAGGCGTGTATAAGACACAGAAGCCCTGCCAACAACCTTCTCAGAGTTTTCGCTCAAGGCTCTTGGACTCAGCTTGGTCACAGAAAATTTCGGCACCCGGTTTGCCAAACAGACTTCTCTATGGGTCCACCAAGTAGGAAATCTTTACCACATGGAAGTTCCCTTCTACGCTGAGGCCCAGTGGGAGGCTATGGTTGGTTTGATGCTTAATGACATCATTTGATAATCATCAAGAGGTCCCTGAATGCATCACCAGGATCCTCCAACAGCACACCATAGTACCAGGCTTGGTTCGATTTGAGAAGACTGCGGTGCTCATGTGACCCAAACTGTCTTTCTTCCTTGGCAAACTGATCTAGGTAAGATAGATAAATTCAGAAACCATTAAGACGATAACCACAATTTGCTTTGTAACACTCACTGACTTTTGCTCTAAGAGCAAGTATATCCATAGATCACACAAGGCAGAAATCCAAAGAACAGAAGAAAACTGATAGGAAGTGTCTACTTTAAAATGCATTAGCAAATAGGCTTCAACATGCTCCAGACAGAGTATGCTGATGAGAACTCTGAGGGGAAGAAACCACATAAACATGAATAACTTTCTTGATCAGTCTCAGAATCTCAGAACCTTGCTCTTTGTTTCTGTCCTCAATATTCAAATGAAATTCAACAATTATTTTTATTGCTTTCTGTCTCCAAGGCAACATTACAGGTTTTCATTCCTGTGCCTAGGTTTCTAGGAAAACTTTTAAAAATAAAATAAAGCACCAGTGAGATTCAAATACCCCTAACAGATGGAGAAGGTTGTAGGGCATGTGAATGTATTCGTAAGGAGCATTTAATTTATCTTTTCGGAATGTTGGCTAAGAGCACCTATTTTGTGCTAAATCCACCAGGAAAATACAACTGTGTTAACAGTGAGTTCCTCCTTGTATTGTAGATACTTAAAGTATAGATTAGGAAGAGGAATCACGCCCTCATTACAACCTCCCAAAAAGTGGATCGGAAACAATAACGTGGCATTTCCTACACCTTCCATTATATGTTGTCAGAGAGAGAAAGCTACAATAACAGCATCACTTTATGCCTCGTTTCATATGCTTAAAAAAAGTCAGCCTGCAAAATATTTCATCATTTCAACCTTCCTACCCAAACTGGTTTTAACTTAAAATTAAAATATAACTGTGTCTACTAACATCAGATACTAATGCATATCTTAGTTAGGGTTCCTCTTGCTGTGATGAAATACTAAGACCAAACCAACATGTCTCTAAAGGGTCTATTTGGCTTACACTTCTACATCACTGTTCATTCTAGAAAGAAGGACAATAACTCTAAGAGGACAGGAACGTAGAAGCAGAAGCTGATACAGAAGCTATACAGGGCTCAATGACTGGCTCAGCCTGCTCCCTTAGAGACCACAGGACCACCAGCCCAGCAATAACACCACCCACGAGGGCAGGACCCTTCCATATCAATCTCTACTTCAGAAAATGCTCTATAGGCTTCCTACAACCTGATCTTATTATAGGCATTTTCTCAACTAAATCTCCCTCATTTCTGATGATTCTAGTATGTGTCAAGTTGACATAAAAACCAGCCGGCACAGCGAGCTTCTTAAATTCTAAAATATCTGTGAATACAAAACAAAACAGAACAAAAAAATACAGAAAAGCAGCACACAGATTGCAAGAATATTCTTAATTGGAAAATTTAAAAATTGAAAAATTTAAATTGGAAAATAATAAAATTTGTTTTCTAGGTTTATAAGTTTATGGCTTTCATTTCTGACAATGATTTGTATATGTCTTCTATTGCATTTTTGTTTTTCTATTTGTTTGTGTGTGTGTTGCTTTTGGTTTATTGTTTTGTTTTGTTGTTGTTTGTATTTTTTGTTTTGTTTTTTTGAGATGGCATCTTGATTGATAGCCCAGATTGGCCTAGAAACAAAACCCCTGCCTCACTCTTCCTGGGCTGGTTGGGATTACAGACTGAACTACCACACCTGACTCTCTATTGGGATTTTATGTGTAAAACAGAATAGAGCCTGCCTTGTGCACACTTACAGAACAATGCATTACAGTTTTCCATCTCATTCTTTCTGTGTTCTGCGAGGTGAGCCAGGCTTCATACATACAACATACACACTCTACCAAATATAGAACCCAGACCCTATCCCCCATCTCTGAATCTGATTGAAGATTCTCTGGGACAAGAACCATATCTCACTCCTCTTCGGGGCTCCAACACAAGATGAATATAAAAGTCACCACAATTTGTGGTACTTGGTCTATGCAAGTCCTCCTGGAAAAGAACCTGGGAATTAGTAACAACGATCTCGAATTGTCCCTGTGGAGAATCAGATCTGGTGGCAAGGAAATGAGGGAGGAGGCAACTCTGCTTAATTCAGTCTTAATTCAATCACAACAATCTTTCTGATGTTCACAAGTAAGAACTAAGTACTTAGTTTTCTCCAAATGTTCATCTGTGTTTATGAGCCCTGCAATACACAGATTAACAATGGACCTTGCAGATACTAGCTCTCGCATTTTCTATATGTCAGTGCAGTGGATTTAAACAATCAATATACGCTTCTATATCTTTTATTTTTATTTTAACTGGCTAGTGAACTTTTGCAGCCTTCAAAGGGTTACCTGAACTCCTGCTAATTCAAGTTGCCAAGCTTAAATGCAGAGCCGTGGTACAGAGGACAGTGAAACTGTACCATAAAAATAAATTACTGTCATGAATATTAAGCAAGAAGAATATAATAAACATGACTGTTCACAGGATTCTGATTTATTGGTATGGATATATTTATAAGTTATGACCCTAAGTGTTTATTTTAGAATTGTTTCAGAATTTAGACCAAACAAAGCTGGATAGACATTTCCAGTAGAACAAGACCATCTGCCACCAAATCTCACCGATGTTCCTTGTGCCAGTGTCATTGGGTCCATACATGCACACAGCTCCCTTGAGTTTCCTCTGCAGACCAAAGCAGGTCACCTTGCATGGTGAAATGCTACAAACACCACCAGGGAGCCTCTGTGTTCACCAAAGAATAGCCCCACCTACAAAGTGGTCCAGAGAGGTCTCCCTCATTTGCTCTGGTCAACAGCGCTTGTCTTTTATTCTCGTGACCCTCCTTTCTCTGGGACTGGGGTGCCCCAGTGTAGAACCGCCCTGTTTTAAATGTTTACACAGCAAGGTTTGTGCTGATCACGAACACTGAGAGATGGGAGGCTGAAGAGAAACATCAAGGAAAACAACAGAAAGAGCAAAGAAAGAGCTCACTCACCATAAGAGGACTACAGGACAGCCAGGCCCTAATCTTTCTGATGTTCACAAGTAAAAGTTAAGAAAATTTGTCATCCATCTTAAATGACATTATTTGGAACCAGTGATTTATTCAACAGATGGCTAGAATAAGGTATCATACTAAAAATAAAAAATAAAGTAGCATTCTCCTGCCTTGGGTTTTTAGCTCTTATGTTACATCTAATCAAAAGTTACTTCAGGAGACTAATTATTTTGATGTTTTCTTCTCTCTAGTGTTTCTGGAAACTTTCAGGGAAGAGAGCCAATAAATTTAATATCCTTAACAAAAGACACCATTTTCATGTAGTAAAGTGTGCTACAAAGTGCCTGTGAAGGACTATGCATATATACATATATGTGTACATATGCATATATACGAAATGTAAATATTATGGTGAAGCAGATCCTGTCAGCTCCTTGGCATTGCCAATCTTAAAAAGTCTTTTGAGGGTTGTGTGTGTGTGTGTGTGTGTGTGTGTGTGTGTGTGTGTGTGTGTATGTGTGTATATGTGTCTAGGAAAAGCCTTAAAATATATATAACATTTTAATGGCAAGTACACATCTAAAAAATAGCGTAGGGAATGTTTTTAGAGGGACGGAAGAATGTGTCCAAACAGACCCCTTGAAGTATCATTTCTAACAGCAAAATTATAGAATGCAGGCATGTGAAGTTAGAGAGGTGACTAGGTGTGTAGTTAATTAATTGAATGATTGTCTAGGATGTGCAGACCCAGGATCTGATCCCCAACATTACAGCAACAACAAACAAAACAAAACAAAGCAGTAACAATGTAAAGAAACACTAGGGAAGACTGAACCATGGCCCGTTCATGTAACAATAGTTAAATTGTTCTATTGAAACATTACATTGCAAGCCAAAATATCTCCTAGATATTAAGAGAAAACATAAACTTAATGTAGCATTGCAGCACCATCCCCCTAACAAACAGCAGAGACTGAGTAACCTAGGGGTTATAAGTTATGACTGCTGAGAGGTTTAAAGTCAAATGTCTTTCAGAAGGGCATCCTGCTGTAGGCCCTAAAGTCGGGTGAGGAAGGTCATAATATGTGAACATGGGAGGGAGAAAACTGGACAGCGGAAGAAAGAAGTGGAGAGACAGAAGAGGAAGAGGGAAGATGTGGTAGGGGGAATGCATCCCATATCCAGATAATGGCATTCATTCCTCCATGAGGGCAGAGCGCTCCTCTCCTAATCATTTCTTCAAAAGCCCTCTCTGTCAACCCTACTCTGGGGATCCCATGCTAACACATGAACTTTGCAGTCCATCTTCAAATCGTAGCAAGTGTGAATATGTTCTTAAGTGTGGCTATGAATGCTCACATGAATAGAAAACGCAATGCAAATTTCCTTCAGAATATTATCTCTTACCTATGGATGATTATATAAGCCTTGAGGATTTTTTTTTTCTTCTCTTTCTGCTTTGATATGATCTGTACATTTCTGAAGTAAGAATAATATTCAAGGAATACTAAGAACATGTAATAAAAAGTATTCAATGTGAGGAGTAACCCGTTATACTAGGAGCTTCCAATGTGGTTTTAATTTAATCACTTCTGTAAAAACAGATTTCTGGACCTAAAATGATAGCTCTTGTTGTTGTTATTGTTTATTGCTCTTGAAATAAAGCGTAAGAATTTTTACTAAAAAACAATGAGGTAACTGGTGGGCGGTTGTATTGTGCAGTCAGCTCGGGAAGTCGTTAGTTTTCTCCCTTTTTCTTGATGTAGCGACCCAGGGAAGAGTGAAACCCTCCCTTCTAATATTGACGGATGCCACAACATCTTGCCCCAAGCCAAGGTATGTGTACTTTGAGGAAAGTACTGAAAAGTGACAGGTCCAGCCCCTGACTGAGCAGATAATGACTTAACGTGATCCAGCTGGACAGTAGGCAACCAAGACAATAAATACTCCAGAGCAGAGACATATGATAGAGCAGGGCTTGCTTCCTAAAGGAGGCGGCGGCGGGGTGTGTGCCACTCGATACATCAGCCAGAGAATGAGCATGAGACCCCGCCCTATGGCAAATACCATTTAGGGGAAAGTGAGCTATCTGGGTTGGATGAACCAAAGAGATAAATAGTAGGAGATGAGAGAGAGAGAGAGCAGATACCGTGAATCCAACATTATAAATTCGAAGTAGGCACACCCTGAAATTATCTAGTTAGGTTCTCCATCTCGTTGCCTAGCAGAGGACTTTCCATAGGAAAGGCAAATATTTGACCAACAAATTAACTAGCCAGTTACAGAGACTTTAATTGTATGTATGGTTTAAATCGTGTCTAACATACAATAAAAATCTTACAGATTTTTGAGGAAAGTGGTCAAAAATGGAAAACTATGCTTTAGAGAAAATAATCTTAATGGTAACTGACAGAATGGTTTAATAAGGTAAAGGAAACGCAAAAGCCCAGACGGCACTCTCTTTGGTTATCATCCAAAGATGACTTAAGCATAGGTACTTTGCCCACCATAGGGACAAAATCGCTGATAAAAGCACCTTTTAAAAGAAAAGAGTTACCTGGACTCACAGTTCATGGGTATAGACCATCATGATGGAGGATCACGACTTTAGGAGCCTGAAGAGACTGGTGCCACTGCACCTGCCGTCAGGAGCAGGGAGATGAATGTATTCATCTTGTTTTCTCCTTAGGTGGACTAGGACCACAGTCCACTTGCATTTCATATTGAATATTTCAACCTCAAATCTAAAACCAATCTAGAAAGTTCCTCACAGACATGCCCCAAGTTTTGATCCCATGCTGATTCTAAATTCCATCAAGTTGACAACCAATATCACCCATCACCCAAATGACTTTATTGCTCTGTGGTCTATCCATGCATTTGCTTTATAGGATTCCTACCCAACTTTCCGAAGCAGTTGCCAAATCTGTGTATGTGCTCGGAATATATCCTGGAACAAGATACTCAGAGATAAGCACCCCTAAATAAAAGATAAATATTGACATGTGAAAAACAGAACACATTTATTTCATCAAAATTAAATGAGACATTTGAGCCTTCAGAAATGATGACCGAATCTGAGGGAGAATTGCTTGCCTTTATGCTTCTGTTCAGTAAGACCTGGACAGCCACATGGTGGTGTGGCTGGAGTTAGGATCTCATGCTAACAGGCTATTAGGTCGGATCCTTCTCTGTCTCCTGGTAGAGGGACGGACAGACAGCACATGAGGGTTCTCTAAGGGAGAAGGAAGAAAAGGCAGATTCATTCTAAGTTTAGGGGTTGGCTTTAGGAAATACAACATGAGGAAAGGGAATTCCAGGACTTATGACTTTCTTTGTTGGTGAATGTAGGAAGGGAAGAAAAGGGCAGGCAAGTGCAAGGACCAACATCTTGTATCTGAGGCCATGTCCTATATATTCAAGTGTCAGACTGGGTGTGTCCAGAACTCAGTATTAGTCACTAACCCATCATTCTCAGCTCAGTGTCTTTGCTCTACAAAGAGTCACTCCAGCATCACCCAATGGAGGTTTTGTAGCTATGAGGGTGTTGGGCAATCAGCAGTCAAATGTTATATGAACAATGGTTTTGGAAAAATTGATGATACTGTGATATATGAAGCTATACCTTCATGGCAAAGCAGTGTTTTGTCATGAGATAGGAAAAGCCTAAAACTGAATTTGTCCATAAATAATAGCTATGCACTTTAGAGCTATGTGAGACTCTGCCCTTAAGTGTCTGAGTATGAAAATATAATCAAACTGCACCCTCACTGCAGAACAGATGCGAATCTTGTGTCTCCATGACAACTCCATCCACCAGTCACATGTTAAAAGCCCAGCATGGAGAGCCACCTCTGCTCTGCAGTAACTCCAGTTCTTCATGCGCTCAGGACATCTGCAGGAGGTTCTCGTGGTTTGATGGGGGTGTATAATGGAACATTCCTCTCTCACTGGTGTGTAGTTTTAATTATTATTAGAACATTAGGGCCAAAAATGCCCAATAGGATGGAGAAAATTGATCCTTGGCTAATTTTGAGAGAAGTTTTCCAGCTCGACAAGCTAAAAGACACCGTTCCAAGGAACTGTGACCAACTCGTTTGATTCAAGAAAGTGAAAAGATCCGCAGATTGAAAAGCACTTTTAACTCTAGGTCTACACTATCATTAAGTATACTTAGATTGGTACCATATAATTATTATGATTGTAGCAATTAATCAATCAGCTGATTAACATGTAGGGTCAGCAGGATCCAGTGATCTTATCTTAAGCTTGAATTAATTAATTACACTTCCTTCAACATGGCTGTTTTCTGTTTGTGGAGCCCGTTTGTACAAGTTGCCCTGTTGATAAAATGTGCTTGCAGCTCTGTACTTAGCCCAGCAGGTAGGGCCTGTGCTGAGGTCTTTTGCTGGTGTAGCATCAGAAATGTAAGAAGACTGAAATGTCTTCATACTTCCTGGAGTAACTGCTTTGGCCCTTTCGTCTGTGTTTTACAAATTACACAAGTGCATGTGATTCTTTCAAATGATTTTCAGCATGCAGCTAAAAAAAAAAAAGTCTGGAAAAGTAAGTCAAATTTAATTTAACACTACTATTGCATATTAAGCAATAGTTATTCAGAAAACTCAGTTTTTAGTGCAACAAGTACAAAAACCTGTACCTGATAGACACAGAATGTGCTCTCTGAAAAGTATTCTCTCTCTCTCTCTCTCTCTCTCTCTCTCTCTCTCTCTCTCATCCTGGGAATTAAATCCAGGGCCTCACATGTACGGTCAAGTTCTCCACCATTCGGCTACACTACATCCCCGGCATTTATTTTCAAATACCAAATCTCTTGTGCTAAAGTTTTTGAAAAAAAAAAAAATGTTTAGAGCTCCATTGTTCCCGTTTATTAGTGAGGAACCTCAAGCAAAAACAGTCTGTCCAGAGCCTCTGAGGGAACTAAGATCAGGGCTGGAACTCAGCGACTTGTAATGAGTACGCTTTGAAGAACTTCTTAAGAAATCATTGAAGGAAAGGAGAAGCAATAAGACAAACAGTCCCTGGTGCTGCTCTCAAAGGATTCAGAGCCCAGCATGGGAACGGGCGAGGTTGTGAGGGCTGTGAGCCAAGCCAGGTAAGAATACTGGTGCACTGGGGGCTCCTGGTGGCAGGGACAAGGTTCTCGATGGAGTTGTTCCCCATGAAAGATGGTCGCTGGCAAAGGGAGGAAAGAAGACCGTGATGCGACCTGTTGCATATGCTTAAAGCTGCCTCTTTTTTTTTTTTTTTTTTTTTTTTTTTACTTCAAGCCACTTATTAGCAGGGCCCGGCTCAGCTGGAGGCCCTGCCTTTTTGCTTACAGACTGTCTGACGCCTTTATAAAGTGGGCCATTGCATTGTTGATTACTGCACACCAGGGTGGTCTGCGAGCCGATGTTTTCTGCCATCCCACAGTGAGGCAGCATCTTCTGAAGTCCTGGTCTCATATGTCCTTAGAGAATGGTTTGTGTTTCCTCAGCAGCTTAACTCGGGATGATTTACACGTGACACTTTAAACTCCGGTTGTGTAATGCCTGGTCTGGGATTTATATACGCGCTGCGCGCAATTTTTCAGGCCTGTATATGACAGCTAGCTATGCATTGTATTGTCTATCTAGGAAGCTGAGGGAAAGACGACAGTCACCCATGGACTGCGGGGGGATCTGGGACCTGTGTTTCTACTGCAGAGCAGCATAAATCAATTGACACACTGGTCACACACTGAAGTCTCAGAGTCTCACGATTATTGGCCGATCCAAATTAGATGTGTTTGACTTTGACTTTAAAGGGGAAAGAGAAGCAATTGGCATAAGATAAGAAGTAGTCATCTTCCTCCTTTCGAGTCGATTCTATCCCACCGACTCTTCTGCTTTTTTTTTTTAATTTATTTTCAAGTAAAACATCATCTCACAGATGTCAGAGTTTGTCAAGTAATTTCTTAAGACACCAACACCAGATTCAAGCTGCAAAAGAAAACATGACACTTGACTTCACCTTCAGGAATGGGGAAAGAACATCACAAAATGGAAATCATTACTAGTGTGAGCCACACTAACCCAAATTTGAATAAGCGAGAGCACGCTCCAGCCCAGCACACATGTGTGTAGCTGTGCCGTTGCCTTAGCATAAAAGAGCGAGAGAGCTCCCACTGCACTAAATGAGAAACCATGGTCCTTCCTTTAAAACAGTCACTTGAGCTTGGTTAACTAGGACACGACAACATAGTTTTTAAGAGAGAAACAAGCAGCAAGGCCCGGTAGATGGTGAGCTTTCGATCTGCTCCCACTGCAGTGCTGACTTAAGGATTACAAGAAGAATGCACCAAAGCCCTGGTTGTTAGGTTCCTTCTGCACAAACACATTTTTCTCCAATTACAACAAATGATTGTTGCTATTTGATGTGGCGCTGCAGTGCCGCCTGTATGTGAATCATTGAGTTATAAACATAGAATGCATTCCAGTCCTCCAAGCAATAACTGAGAGAGGGCAAGCCGGAGAGAACTCACTTGGGAAAAACAATTAATCTTTAATTCTGCTCTTATTCTGTCCATCAGAGCTCTTTTATCTTAATTCACTAATGTACATCATGCTTGTGTAATGTTAACTTACAATAAAATCTCTAAATAACTGGAGATAATAAGCACAGCCAGTCAAGATTTACACTGTACTTTTTTTTTATGTAAGGTATAACTTTCTCTTGAAAGACTATCCACGTCACAAACAAGTTCACTGTTCTCAGTAATGTAAAACGTGGAAATGGATCCCATGTTTTCATGCACATACCCTCTTCATTACCTCCCTGTGTGTGTCTCGTTCTTTTCAAGATTGTTCCAAGATTCTAACAGCCTAAGAGGACTAAACATTACTCCTCCAAATCATCCCTCCGCTGCGAGGATTGGTGCTCTAGAGCCCACATGACTCCTCCAAATATTAGAAAGCACGATAAGAGTCTTCTGTTCCTGCATAAGGTTAGACAGTCACAGCACGTAAGGCTTGGGAACAAAAGGACAACAAAATCTACATTTTGCCCTACTACTCAGATGGCTTCCTGTCTCTTGATTTCTTCATTTGAGCTTCTTAAATTACACATTACTTAAGAGTTATTGTGAAACAACCATAGAATGCAGAATCTGTTATATAATTTGTACATTCTCATGCAAAAAATGTAAATGCTAAACTTTAAAAGGCATAGCCTAATTGTTTAATTGCATTATTAAGAAAAGCTTATGTGTGAATTGCCTTTTTAACATATATTTAATAAATATGCTAGCTTTGGCAATACATATCTATAATCCCAGCACTTGAGAAACAGAGATTGGTAGATTTGGGGGGAGTTCAAGGCCAGTCTGGTACACAGGGTGAGTTTAATGCTAGTCAGGATTTTCTCCATTCAGGAGACTTCGGGGGTTTTTTTGAGGGTGGTCTATTGGATGCTCTTATGTCAAGGATGAACATCACCCATCCAGCTTCTCATGTTAGAGCCTGGGAAGCATTTGATGCTGCTGAGACCCACATGTGGCATCTGAGCATGAGGATGCTTTGTGAACTGTGTCTGTTGTGTTCTTGGGATAGACTTGAGGTTTGCTTGTCTTTCTGGTGCATTTATTATACAAAGAATTCAGCCCTGTGGAAATACATGAGAATCTAGATAAAAATTATGCATCATAAAACAATAATAACTTCACATGTCCAAGTTGAAGCTTTTGCTTTATACATAGTGTTACTGCAGAGGCTCCCACCAAAGCCTGCAACTGCATAGAATTCCCTGATGTCCACCCAGTTTCCAAAGGTAAATCCTTCACTCAGAATGATGCATTGTCCACATCTTTCTCTAGTCTCACTTCTTACTTGTTTTCGTTCATGTTGTAATTCTTGAAGTGGACACAAAGGCAGTCTTTGCGATCTATCTTTGTAAAAGATGGACGTTGCTCTGTTAATATAAAAAGATATATAGACAGCTGAGTCAGCCCACTCGGGTCACTGTCATGCCCACACTGGAGTACAAACAAGATTTTCAGTCCCACCAAATCATTTATTAATAAGTCAAGGAGTTTTTCTGACCTTAGTTAATACCCTTAGTCAATGTAGTCACTATGTTTTGACATAGTCAAGATCATGGAGTGGAAAGTATTTCTTAATAATTGCTGCCCTTTCCTTTACAAATGCTTCATAAAAGCAAAAACCTCTTTGTATTGTGCAATGAACTTAATCCTCTCCAGATCTAATTCACAGCCACCACCACCACCACCACCACCACCACTACCACCACCCATGAAACCAGCTAAGTAACCAGCATGTGGCTCTAAATTCTAATGGTAACTTGTTGATGGAGCAAAAGGATGAAATTCAGTTTGCTTGTTCGTTTCAACACAATTGTCAGACTACCCGCTGGAATGGGAGCGAAAACTGGAGGAACTGGCATCCCCGTCAGTGGTTAGGAAGTAAATATGGAAGTGCAAAATGGCATTTTTAAACAGAGCTGCTTTCCTGACCATAACTTAATTTTCACGTTGTCAGCACTTCCATTATAAACCCTTTTTTTTAGTTTGGAGTTTAGAACGAGAATGTAAAGATCTGCTAGAAGCTAAATCTCAACCCAAGAGCAAATGTTTACAGCGATTCTGAAAACAATCAGCTTGCCCGTTTGTAGTTACGCATGTGTTCATCATCTGTTATTGCTTGTCCGATGCTCTCCAACTTCTGGGAGAAAAAGCAGACATCTGGAGAGAAGAAACAATGTTTGCTTTCCGACAGCTGTAGTCTGCTCTCCACAGTCGCCCGATAACGAAGGTACAGCACAAAGCGTATGTCCTTATTGTAAAGAAACTAAAATGGCAAGATTCTTCAAGCCTGCTGATACTGTCAAAGACGATCTGGGCAGACTGTGAACTGCTCGCCTTAGGTGACTTGAACTCAGTTTTTGACCCATTTTATAGATGATAGTAGCACGTGTAACAACAGTAAAACACCCCCACCTTTAAGAGATACATTACACTTCAAGTGTTGCCAAAGTAAATGGAGAACAATCATTTGTGAAAACTGTCACTACAGGTGATTGATGATTTTTTAAAGATCACAGTCTATTGTTTCAGTTTTGGTTCCATGTTGCTGGAAAAGTTTTTCCTCTTTATTAAGTTCTTCAGCAAACTAGTGAACAAATCTTTTATCAGAACCAAATTTATGTCCGGAATAACTCTCACACTTTTCTTCCATCTAGGAACTGATGGGAAAGGCAAACAGGCTGGGTCTCCGAAGGCTTCTTTTGTGTTCGTCATATGGAACGCTTCAGTTGTTTGTCTGGGTGGTTTACATGGATGGCATGTGGTCAGCAAAAGAACAGCATGGTTTGCCAAGGGCAGGGGGACACTAAGTGGATGAGTTCTCTTGGTTTATTCTCTAATTGGCTCTACCACATCAAAGTCCCTGTCCTCTCAAACCTGACGTTTTGCCACTAAAATAAAAATGAGGTCATTGAAGTAGAAAATCTGTAACCATCTCTTCTGGTTCTAAAGTTCTGTAGTTTCATAGTAAAAAGTCTTCAAATGCCTTCCTCGGATGTTTGCAGGTCCTGGAACCATCAAGACTTTTTTCTTTTCTTTCCCTAGTCGGGACACTTAGGCCAACAACTGTTGTTAAGGTCAGGAGCCCAGGCAAATACTTTGAGGGAAGGTAAAATGTAAAGCCCTGGTTTATGACAAATGCTGATTTGTAATACAGTATATTTGGTATTTGTGAGGTTTTGGTAATACACAGGATAAAATCAAATCCTTAGTACCATTTGTCTTATCTCCACAGTGACAACTGATGTAGCTATTAGATAAATTTTGAAATATAATTGATTATTTTAATTACCAGAATGCTTACCATATTACCTTCAACTTTAACTATTTGCATAGCTGCTTTTGCTCCAATACACGTACATGGTGTCCAGGAAGACTACTCTAGAAAAATTCTGTTTTTATACACCAACTACAGTTCAATTTTTATAAAATGTGTTTTTGGGACTTTCACAGATATGTACAGTACAGTTTGCTGATATCTTCCCTCCCCAAGTCGAACTCTCTCCAGACCCTCCCCTTCTCAATTCCATGTCATTTGTTTTTCAAACCTACTACCACTGGGACCATTTATTGTCCATGGGGGTGTGGCCATTCACTGGAGCCAAATAGCAGGGATGGGGAGGGGAAAGACTCCCTGCACGAGTAGCTATCAACTTCTAGTACCTCTTCAGCTAGTAATGGGAACTCATGTGCCCCACCCCCTCCATCCAGGTGGGAACATTGACTGGCTTAATATGTAAGGTCCTGTCCAGGTAACTACACCTGCCATCAGCTCCCGAGTGCAAAGGCCATGTTTGTAGCAGTCCTTCCTGACTTTTCCCTCTCCCAGACATCCTGCCACCTCTCCCCTGGTGCCCCCTGAGCCTCCCTTAGGGGGTTGTAGAGGTCCATTTAGGAAAGAGCACCCCACAGTCACTGCTGGTTGAGCAGTTGTGCGCCTCTGTATTAACTGATACCAATTGCAAAATGATGTCTCTTCATGGAGGCTGAGAATTGCACTCATATTTGAGTATATACACACATATACGTGGAGAGTAATTGAATGCTGTGTCCATTTGGCAAAGCAGTTATCTTGTAAGGCTTGTGACCTACCAGCTGCATGCTCTTGCTGGATTTACAGTACCAGCCATGAGTTGCGGCATGTAGAAAAAATTAGATTCAATTAAAAAGTGGTTGCTTCCCTGGATAACACCCATGCCACTATTGCAATAGTGAACAACCCTATTAATTCTTATTACTTGCCCTCAATTTAATAGACTTCCTGCAATCTAAGTGCCCCCTTTTCTGGCATCTGAAAATAACTGAACATACATGCACACACACACACACACACACACACACATAAAATTAAAATAAACAAGGGAAGAGGATGGAACACAAGCTGAATACCAGTCTCTCTCTCTCTCTCTCTCTCTCTCTCTCTCTCTCTCTCTCTCTTCCTACTGCAGATGCTGTGTGACCAGCTGCCTCATAGTCTCACTCCATCCCTTCTTTCCTATGATAGAAGAGGGTTTCTATCTTCAAACACGAACTAAAATAAACCCTTTCTGTTATAAATTTCCTGTGTCAGATATTTAGTCACAGCATCGAGAAAGTTAACAGATACAATGCTTGTTTTGATACTTCCAGTTGTCCCAGGATAAGGTGTGATACACAGTTCCAAGGAAAGTTATTCTTTGTTCATGAATTTTTAATCATTTCAATTTTTATGATTTTAATTTTTAATAATTTTAATAAAATGTTTGATTTTTAGATTACTATGGCTATTTACCAGACAGTGAAGGTTTCTCTGTGCTTTACTTTGACATTTGACTTTTATCCTGGAGGCAACCAAAATCTACAACAATTTAAGCAAGTTCGTGACAGAGTTATTTGGTAGCATAATGTGTGGGTTTAGGAAATATGAAGGTTAGACGAGAAAGAATGGACTAGAGGTGGAAAACAAGCTACTTGTTATTTAAGGAAAACTTAGGAAGCAGAATTAATAGAATTTGCTGATCACATACAGTTAACAGTAAAAAAAATAAAGAAAATTAAACAGCAACAAGAGAAAGTAAGAGGCAGAACAGGATGGCTATTGGAGATTCTGTTGGATTATGGTATCATTGAGTATTTTTTTAAAAAAAAAAGAATGGGTTAGGCAAATCTTTTATATTTCAAAAAACAGGTCTCCCAGTTGTTACCCGTGTATGTCAGGGCTTCCATTATTTCACCCTGAAGTCATCCTCACTGCCGTTGCCGTGGTTTATTTTCAAGTATTTGAGAGAAGCAAAAGATTCTTGAAGGTTCTTCAAAATGTTTCATTGCCAGGTACAGGACTGCTTCAGACACACTGATAAGTCATTCCTATACCCAAATTTCCCAGTGAGTTATCAGACATGAAATCAATTGATTTTTAGATCCTTTTTGGTATAAATTATAATGAAATATACACAGCTGCACCTATAAAGAATTATCAAGCTTTTCTTTCTTTGACAGCCACTCTGGTAATAAGAAATATTAACACCCACGTTTTTCAATAAATAAATTGTAACTCACGGTGTCATTTCTAATGAAGCTTTTTTAGTTCTTTTCAAAAACATTTTGATTTGTTCTTTGAAAATTTCAAGCAGGTATATAATTTATTTTGGTAGTATTCACCCTTCCTATTCCCTTCTTCGCCTCCTCCCATGCCATCTGAACCCCTTTCATTCCCCAACAAGTTCTTCATCTTACTTTCACGTCTTTTCTGTGATCCACTGGGTTTAATAAAGGTTTCTCACATGAGTATGGACATAGGGTTATTTATTTAAGCCTGAGCCAGTTATCATCACCGAAGAAAAATGGCTACTTCTCCACAAGCAGCTCTGAACTGCCAATAGCTCCTTATCTAGGGTCGAGGCCTTATGATTCCTCTGTAATCCATGACGGAATATCAATGGGCTCAGTCTCGTGGAGGTCTTGTGTGACTAGCTACAGCTGCTGTGAGATTGTGAGTGTAGTAGCCATGCTATATCTTAAAGACAGCAATTCATAACATTTATTTCCATCCTCCAGTTCTTGTGTTCTTTGTGCCCCTTTATGCCCTGGATAGGTTGACAAAGATATTTATCCTTTACGAGTATTAGTATTAAAGTCAGTTATTCTCAGCTCTTTGACCGGTCATAGGCCTCTGGACTCATCACTTCAAACTGCTAAAAGAAGCCCCTGTGACCAAGGTCGAGATGAACTCTAATCTAAGAATATAGAAATAAACCTTTAGAAGGCAAATTTGACATGATCATTTAACAAATAGGGCTTGGACTTCTATAGCCATAGGACTGTGTGTACCAGTGTAAATTCCCTCTTGTGGAGCAGGACCTCAGATTCAAGTAGAAAGCAGCTGGTTGCTGCCATAACAGCTGTGCACTGCTGCACATGTGGACACATCTTCCTAGAGACCACCTATCAGCCTTAAACCCAGATGCTTTTATTCTACGTCTGGATCCTTCCCATCGTATTGGGTTATTTCTATGGGTGCTGTCATGATACCCAGGCATGCTTTCATAAACACAAATGAACAACTACAAGTCACAATCAAAAGACAAAATATGACTTCTGATAAGCTCATGGTTAAGGTAATAATCTATTTTCCTACGGCAACAAATTTTAATGAAGGTATGAACGGTGCATTACAGGAAAAAGGCTTTGTCATGAAGTCTGATAAGATTAAATTGAAATTTGGGTTGTATTCCAGACTGCGGACATTCACAGTAATCAGCAAAATCTGGATTTCCAATGTTCTCTTTAAGATTGGTTTGTTACCCAGCTGACAGGTTTACTACAAGAATTTACCATACTAGGTAACTCTGATGATATGAAAGACAACAAACTTTTTTCAAACTTTTACCATGAAGTTCAGAAATATTAAGTTGTGTGCATTGAAAACATGACTGAGTTTCTTCCTGGAAATCAGCACTTTAGCCAAAGCCGTTCTCAGTAAAGTTGCCACAGCTTGACGAGTGAAACAGGAAAAAAAGTTTGTGTGGGAAACTCAGCATTCAGGATGGCTATTTTCTGGATTTATTTCAACTAGTGAATATTCTTTGATTTTCTTCCAGGATCAAAAGACCACGGGCCTCTATGCCACGTGTGGTTTTACAGATCTCGTTTATACATGCTCTATTTCTGAACGGATTTGAGGGTTGCTCGATTTCTGGGTTGCAGTTGTTTATAAGTTGAAAGGGTTTTCTTGGTTATGGTGCAGAATCCGCAGTGATGCATCATGCATACAAGATGATATCCTTACAGAAGTCATCTTTGACCACACTACCCACAGACCCAGAATAAAAAGATACCACAAATGGCTGCAAGTGTCAGCATAAATAACTATCAATAAATAAGGAATGTAGAAAAGCACTTGGCTTGTATCTCCCTACCCTATCAGGGCTAACTACATAGCTATTATACTTGCCAGGGATGCTCCCAGTTCAGCTACATACAGCATTTATAACATGTCCATCACCATGGTATCGAAACACTTGGGCAATTTAATTAGGCTGGCTCAATTACTTTTGGAGAAGTAGAAGAGGTGGCCTTCCTTATATCCCACTCCACTGGAACCTAGTTGATTACATTTTTAAAAGCAAAGAGAGCCTTCTGAGAAAATAGCTTTCTGGGCCCCCTGTTCCAAGATTAAAGGACAGCCTAGATAAAGAAATGACTGCTTCCCATTCCTGAAGGTGATAATGTTCCAAATCAAGCAACTCTCCAGTGGTAGAAAACACCACAGCCCGAAGATCTTTACTGAGAACATTTGAATCCTTTTCCTTGAACTTCACTCTGGGGGCAGGTAACCAGGAGTACTTTCTAAAAGCAGTTCACCTGAATGTGAATTCTTTCCAAAGACATTCATGGTGGGGAGGCTAAGCTCTCCCCTGGCCTGCTAAAGCAAAGTCATTCTCCTATTTAGGAAACTTTACTAGGTCAGGCAGGAACTAAAGCTTGGTAATGAAGGCCTCTTCTGACTTTCACGTTGGACAAATCAGGAGAACTTAGGCTGTAGACGCTGTTCGCTCTATGCATGCAAGTGGGTTTGCGTTTACATAACAACCCAGGTTAAAGGTGCTTCTGTCTGAGTTGGAACCGAATTCTCGGTCTCGCGCCTGTGCACATGCGTGTGGACGGCACATGTATTGGGGTGTGAAGAATATGTTATCCTTAAGTGAAATCACTAACAACCTTTTTTTCCCCAGAAATTTTGGTTGAGCCAAGGTTTTTTAAAGCTATTTTTCTGAAACTAGGAACTGTGGTTGAATATTTCCGAGGTGAACTAAATATTTTGCTTACATAAGAAGGTGCTAGTATTTCAGGCCACAGAAGGGCTATCTTTTTGTAGTGGCAAGACTTTTCCCCAGAGTTTACCAGGAATTGAAGCTGATATGAATCTAATTTATCTAATGTTTTAATTTTTATATTTTCCATAGCAAAGTAATACTCAAGCCAAAGTAACCAGTAATATTTCAAAGCCCTATTTAAAATTTCGTAGAACTAGCATTTACCCTGAAAACGGGTATCCTGTTTTCTAGGCAGCTCCTTGGATATTCTATCAGTGTGATGCATCTCATGTTGTCAAGGGTTCAATTTCGTTTATAAACTCTTTGGCTTCCTCCTGTGGTCCATCCCTTAGTACCATGTGTACCTGCAATAATTCATCCCTATTATGTCTTTTGACATAATCACAAGATGTTAACTTTTCTCATTCTCAACACCCATTTGAAACACCCCGTGTAGCCCATCAGCTCTGATTGACGTCTCCCTTCCTTTCTCATCAGGTTCATTTGCAATTTTACTCTAAGGGTTTCATTTTAGAGCACTCAGATGTGTTTATGGTGTCTCCACCCAGAAATTCCCACCAAGAGATCTTAAATAATTTTTTCACTTGCTATTAAAATAATGGCAACTATTATTGAACATAACAGGATTTGTATGTGTACGAGCTCATTTATCTCTACAACTAAATTTGGGGGTCAGTTTGCTATTTTATTTGTACTCTGCGTTTCAGAGAAGACAAATATCCCAATAATAGCTCAGGATAAATTTTAGGGATATATTTGTCTGCAAACACTGTACATTATGTCTATCTATGTTACCCCTAAGATCAAACTCTGCTATTTATCTTCTCCTAAAAATTGCTGAGTGACTTACACTGTCCTTCTGTCAACACCAAATACTGTGTGAATTGAATTCTATGTATCTATTTGACAGAAATCAGTTCAGAGATTGAAGAAAGGGGGGTTATTGGTCCTAGTAGCTAGGGATCCAAAGATAGTGTGAAGTGCAGAGTATGTTTATCCAGGGACCCAAAGGTGAAAACCAGAGTGTGGTGTCCACTCAGCCCACTCTGTTTCACCTTGGTGGATGAACTGCCTTGTACGAGACAACCACATGGACTGTGTCTTTCCTTTGTCAGAGGTAGAAGCAGATTAATTTAAATTACATTACATGCTCATTTCTTAATATAGTCATGAAAAATATTTAGATTAATCAAAGTTGAGTCCTAGATCAAGCATCAAAATCTACCAGTCTCTGGACACTACCAGAACGCTCTTTAAAAACTGGAAAAGAAGAAGCCATGGAGACTAGACAATCGGCAGTGTCACCTGCCCAATGCATTGGCCACTTGGAATCTGCATGAATCCTGCTTTAGCATACCTGGAAAACTCTGGCATCTTCTCAAGCCACTCACTACCTCCAAGCCACCTGCAGTTTCTCCTGCTAGATCCAGTCAAACCTGTGCTCATTTTCCTTCCTGGGTATCCTGTAACTTCATTAACTACAGGATAGCGATCTGAGGGTGAAGAGGGGCTCAGAAATAAGAAAGAAAGGATACTAGCATCAAATTTCCTTTAAATAAGCATCTAAGACACAATATGAGCAGTTATCAGTTTATTAATTAATTATATTGTGATAGTTAAAATGATGAGAATGACCCTCAGGCTTATATATTTAAATGCTTTGTTCCCGCTTGGTGGAACTGCTTTGGAAGGCTGAGGGGATGTGGCCTTGGAGGAGGTATATCCCTGGGCTGGACTTTGAGGTTTCAAAAGGCCAGATCAGGTGCAGTTTTGCTCTTCTCTCTGCTTCTTGGTTGCCTCAAGATGTAAACAGTATACTGCTACTCCAGCGCCATGATTTACTGCTGCCGTGTGCCCCATCATGATGATCAAGGACTTACCCTCTGAAACCGTGAGCAAAACCTTAGCTAAATGCTTTCTTTTATAAGCAGCCTTGATCGTGGTGTGTCTTCACAGCAATAGTAAAGTAACTAAGACATTGGTTAGCATTACACAACATATAATCACCATATTAATCTTCATTTTTGTTTTAAAAATTCCATTTTTAAGAGGAAGCAGAAGAAATCCTGTTCTAGTCTTTGACCTATAGGATATATATCATTCTTCTGGGTAGAAAAAGTTTATGTTCTGTGCCCTAGCCATCAAATAGCTCCCAGTTTCATTTCTGAATGAATCTTGGATAACTTCATTTCCAAGGTCCCCAGAGAAAGCTAGAGGACATAGAATAGATTCATGTCTTCCAGCTCACACTATCAGAGGCCACAAGAAGGAAACATCTGTCCTTCTCAGCCAGACATGGGTTCATGTGACTATAAAACTATTCTTAAAAGTTTTAACACCTCTGATTTATTGGTTTCTAGTCAGTGATCAGGACTTCCAATAATTCTACGGTTCTTATTCTAGAGATTTCCATCTCTTCTCAGCTAGTTTCTATCATTGGCTCATTTCTGTGGCATTTGGTTTAGTGAGCATTATTTTAATCTTGAAGTTTTCCTCAAAAGATTTGGAATTGGAATAGACTTACAGAAGGCGGACACTGCGGGTAGATAATGCGGGCCAGTATTGAGAATGTTGAGTTTTTCACAGTAGTATAAAAGTGTGGGTCTAAACATGATCTTCATGTTAAAATGATATATGAAGTCTAAGATAAGTCACATGTTCTGCTGCTACATGACAATGACGAAGGCAAGTTCTAGGGCCTGGGATGTGGGTGTCAAAGTCCCTATGCTGGCTCTTTCCCTTAATTCTATCTTCCGTAGAACTTTTGTATGAAGTATAGCATGTTTGTTTTTAAACATATATGTAAGTATAAGTCTTCCTTCTTTTCCCATACTTAGCATAATTCTCTAACCCTGAAATCCCAGGAATTCTAGGAGAGACATATTACTTCCAAGCAGATGTTCAAATTCTGGTTTCTGAGCAGCGTTCTGAAAATTGGAAAAGAAATCTACATATTGAGACATTAAAATAGGGTTAGTTCAATCTGGTGAATGATTGAAGGGTGGAACAATGACCATTTAAAAATCACAAGAACCAGAATCAATTGTAAGATGTACAGCTTGTAAAAAAAAAATTGAGAGAAAATGTTTCAAGATTACTCATTTAGATAGACCTATACAAATCCCCACACCCTGTGTATAGAATGCTCCGCCACTGGGGTTATCTTCATTTTTACTGTGAATATAACAAATTCAAATGGAAGGTTAAGATTGTCACAGAAAGAAAAGATTGGACTCACCATCTATGTTTCTTGACGGAGCTCTCTTCCTAACTGCTGACCCTCCCTCCCCCAGATTAGTAGAACCAAGGCACACAGTGTGCAAAGACAAGCAAGCCACAGTGCTATGTCCCAATTTCACCCCATAACCTGTCCTATTAGTTTCTATTGCTGTCATGGAAATTACCACAACTTATTGACTCTTACCTTATGATTCTGCAACTGAGAAGTCTTAGTGGATGAAAACCCAAGTGCTGATGAGACTGACCTCCCTTCTGAAAGCTCTAAGGAGCAATCCATCTGCTGTTTTTCCTGTTCCAGAGGCTCCACCCCTCCTTGGCTCGAAAGCCCTGTCCTAGTTACAGTTACTATGGCTTTGCTGAAACTTCATGACCCAAAGCAACTCGGGGAGGAAAGGGTTTATTTTGCTTACTCTTCTGGATCATTGTTCATCATCAAAAGAAATCAGAAAAGGAATTCAAACAGGACAGGAACCCAAACAGGGCAGGAACCTGGACACAGGAGCTGACTCAGAGGCTGTGGAGGGTGATGTTTATGGGTTTGCTCCTCATGGCTAGCTCATTCTGTTTTCTTATAGAACTCAGAACCACCAGCCCAGGGATGACCCCACCCACAATGGGCTAGGCCCTCCCTGTGAATGGCTAATTAAGGAAATGCCCTACAGGCTCACCTGAAGGAAATTTCTCAATTAAAATGGTTTTCTCCCCTTAAATGACTCTAGCTTGTGTCAAATTGACATAAAACTATCCAGCACAACTCCTTGCCCCCATTTTCAAAACCATCAAGACTACGTCTTTTTTCCCCACACCATATTTTTCCACCAGCCCCAACAAAAAAGCAGCCTCTGCTTTTAAGGAAGCTTGTGATTTGACTGGACTCAGTCACATAATCCTGGACAGTTTCTTCATCTCAAAATCCTTCATTTAATCACATTTTCAAAATCCTCTTTTCTCAAGCAGGTGGCATGTTTATAGGTTCTAGGCAATCAGGACAGGGATGCCATCGGAGCTCACTTCCCAGCCTCCCATATATGTGAGCTAGAGGAGATGAGAGTATAGTTTTGTACAGAGTAATGAAGAATGAATGTTCTATGAATGCCACTTATGTGTAGAGAAATAGCAGGAGATAAAGTAGAGCAGCTATATGCAAACTTATTAATAAAGTAAGATTGGAAGTAATAGCTACCTTGAAACAGATATTTCACAGAAGTTTGCTTATTTAATCTTCAAGAAATTTCATTTTTCATAACTTGCTATAATAAATCATGAAAATGATTCAAACAGAAAAATGTGTGGATGGAAGAGAGAAGCAAGAAGGAAGTATTTTAAGCACTTTACTTAGATTTAGCAATTTTCAAATGGGAGACAGGGAGTGCCATTTATAAACTCTATAAAGTATAAGTTTAAATGTCATAGCTTGGAAAAATACTGTGCAGATATTCAGGTTCAACCATAACTTGACAGTATACCAGTGCAGCATTCCCACCCCTGCCTTAATTCTATTCTCCTTTGGTTTTCTATTATTTCATTGTTTTCTGCATGCAGTGCAAAGTTTGGCAACAGCTTCCAGTTCTGAATGACTAATGAATTGCTCATCTGTGAGCAGAATCTCCCTGGTGCAAGCCCTGTATGAGTTTCTATTCCGCCCTATTCAAAGATGACATCGTTGATTGTGGCATTATTGCCCATGTTCACAGACCCATCTGAAAAGATAAATGAGAGACGGGCATCCTTTTCAAAGTCTCATGCCTTAAACTATGTCCTTTGTTTGCAGGCGCAATTAGCTGTTTGACAAGCCTGCACTGACTCTTCCTTTGAGTGCAGAACACATGGTCATCTCAACACTGAATGTCAACCCTGTGCCTTTCTCTGTCAGTTATTTTTGTATTAAAGTAGTTAAGAGATTTGTTATAACTGTCCTTCAGGTCCCTTCCTGCAAGGCCACCTTGCAAATTCCAACTTTCCAATTAGAGTTGAATACATAACCAACGTCAATGAAATAAATGTCGTAAGTGTTCTCCCATCAAAACAATGATACAGGATACATAATCCAGAATCGTGCTGCTCCAAGTATAATCCAGCACACAAATAGTGTCAGCTTGAACTTTGGAGCAACCCTAAGAGACAGGACCTACTGTTCTTTCCACTTGTATAATAAGAAAAAATGAAGTATTGCTTCTCTTTTTTTCTTGGATTCTGTATTTGCAATCCCATGAATATAAATCAATCACTTACACCAGGATAGAACCCAGTAAGAGAAGCACACACTTGAACTCATGCTTGAATACAACAGTTGAAGAACTGAACGGAGGAGTGAGCTAAACTACCCTGTCAAAAAGCAAACATTGGAAGTACAGAGACAAGTGCAAGTCCATATAGGACTTATCATATTATGATAGCAGTAGCCGTGACTAATTGAGGACTAACTATGCTAACAGGTTTCTGTGTGGTCAGCACACCTCTTAAATAACACTGTGAGCATGAGCCACCACCATCCTTGACAAATAAGAAAACCAAACCTTGTAGAGGTCATGAGGTATGTATCCAAGGTCAGACTCTTAGTAATTAAGAAAACTGAACATGAAATCCAAGTCTCTGTTTCCATGGTCAGAAGACATGTCTTCTTCTGAACAATGGGCTTTATGACCATAGGAGCCCGGACTTTAATGTGATGTATATTATCAAGAGGAATACCAGGGGACTCCAAGATTTGCTTACCATCTTAGCACTATTAGCTTGTACAAAACAACACAAGTATACGTCTTACGATTTCTGTTGAGAAGTCCAAGTTTAAGACTCGAGTCAATTCTAAAGTTGTTTTCCAAAATGATAGATTCAGGGCTGATATCATAGTTCAGCGGTGGGAACTTTTCCAGCATTTTCATAATAGTGGAAGGGACAAAGCAGCTTTTTGAATGTTTTTCCACAGGAGCGCAAACCCTATTATTTCCCCAAAACCCTCACCTCAGATTCAATCACTCCCACCATATCTGACCATAGAAATAAATTTCCAGTTTAAGAGTTTTGTGGGAACCCAAACACTCAATTCAAAGCTGCTATGTTTTATAATCCAGATAAAAAATTGTTTTAAGAAACAGGAAGGTTTGAGAGTAATAAATTTTCCAGACTTAAAGACAAAGAAAAGACAAGAATCCCATGGCAGAGGGACCCAAGATCTGATCATTAGCATGTGGACACAGGCAGAAGGAAACTTAGGTTGAAACAAGATGCAAGGCTGTCATGCTGGCCAGGTCACATGCCCAGAGCACTGAGACTAGAGCTCTAACTAACACCTCTCCTGCAGTCTAGCTCAGACTTTGAACACCAGGAAAGGGTTGAACCTCTGGTGAGTCCATGGGGTCCCATAGAGAGTATTCAGAAAAAATCCTAGGAATCGGGATTTTATACACAAAAATCTTTTCTGATAGGAACGAAAAATCTACGGAGAAACCCTGTCTCAAAAATCCAAAAAATAAAAAATGTTTTCTGCTTCTCGTGTTCTTACAGAAAATGTGATCTCTGCCCCTAACCTTACTGTTAGCACCACCGTTTGCTGCTAACTTTTCCTGCTTTCCCCCTTCATCATGCAGAATCTGCATCTTTTTTTTTTCCATTTTTCCAATACTATTGCATTCCTTCGTGGATCAACATATTTATGACACAAATTATACTTTGTGTTAAATTCAGCTCTGCTAGATGCTGGCATCTGGCTTTGAAGACTGGCAAGACTGAGGACTCATACTTTGGATGTCCTTCTAAATTAGCCAAAAGATGGAGATAAGAGCACCCAACATAAAAAAAAAATCCATTATCAGTACACTTATGCTCCCCTCTGACACCTCCAACCCAAATTCCATGACATCCACAACCTTCAGGAATTGACATATTGGTCTTGGTAAATTCAGCAGGTAGTGGTGGACACAGGAAAACTAAGTCCAGGGTAAACATGCAGAAAATGTCATCTTGTATCATAGTGATATCAAATGCAGAGAATGTCATGTTGAATCATAGTTATATCTGCTGAACTTCTCACTGTCTCTTATTCAATGATCTCAGTTGACTGGTATGATCCAACCTCACAAAATGCTCCAGCCAGGACTTTACCATTTTTCTAACTTTTCTCAGGGTCCAAAGATTACCAGCACCTCCAAACAACAAACAGTCAACAGAAAGATGCCCACATTCCCAAACGTGGGTTATGGATATGTATTATCCTTTAAGGGTGTTGTTTACAAGTTGTTATTAGTTTTAGTCAAAAAAAAAAGAGAAAACAAAAGAGGTAAATTAAAAACTCTCTTTCTAAAGAAAAAAGGAGATATTATACAGAAATATGAGATAAAAGGTAGATTATTGAATCTACTTTAATCCAAAAAACAACTATTAATTTCAAAATATTTTGCATTGTTATGGATTTTGGTTATTGATGGAAATTTAAATTTAATTCTGTTATAATATATGTATGCTTCTACTCTAGGTTTAGGATACTATGTTTATGCAACTCATTTAAAAATACAATATATAATTAAGAAATACAGATTAATAGTCATCTATAAAAGTCAAACTTATAGCCATGTTAGGAGTGTTTTCCAGGTTATAAACAGATATATTTAGATAGATAAAGATCTTCAAACATTTTGAAGACCTACAGATTATGGCATTTAATATGTTTAATAACTTAAGGCTTTTCATGACAGCGAGACATGTCTGTTCCTGGCAACACTAATATACTAAATAGAAGATGATGGGCATCAAAGAAACTCCATATGGAGTTTTATTTATTTGTGATAAAAGCTAGCCACTGGGTAAGAAACTGCCTTTACCTTGACTGCTTGACAGAGTGCCATCCAGTTTGGACAAGCAGGACATAAAAGAAAGTGACTGCCAAACATTGCCAAAAGCAAGGTAGGATAGTCGTCCAAAATTCCTGGTTCACAGAAAGATCTGTCAGATGATCTAGGACTGTATGCCAAAATGGATGCCCCATTATTGCAGAGGAACCTAGAGTAACTCTCCAGGCAGTCAGATGTTCCTGTCATTACATAATACTTCACTCTTCTGGGATGTTTGATGGAGTTAAAAACTAAGTACTTAAATTTATTTGGTAGAGTTAAAGATGAAATAGTTAAATTTATAGTTTTCTTAGTTATAATGAAAATTAACTTAGGTATAAAACTTTAGACTCACAAAGACAAGATAAATAATAGAGAATTTTCTCTAAATTTGCCAGATATGAATGGACTGGATATTGTAACTATAATTCTTACTTAATAACTGTTTTGTTATATATAGTTTTACTATAGTAGTCAAGGTTAAAACCTTTCTTTTTAATTAGACAAAAAGGAAGAGATGTTGTGGAATAATCATTCTGTGCACTGTGAATATGTATTACTCTCATTGGTTAATAAAGAACTGACTGGCCAGTAGCCAGACAGGAAGTATAGGTGAGACAACAAAACTAATGATGATGGGATAAAGAAGGACAGAATGAGAGGAGACACCAGCAGATGCAGGGGAAGTAGGATGTGTAGAAAATGAGGTAACAAGACATGAGCCACGTGGCAAAGATAAGAAATATAGGTTAAGTGTAAGAGTTAGCTAGTAACAAGTCTAAGCTATTGGTAGAGCATTGATTATTAATTTAAGCTTTGGTGTGTTTATTTGGGAGTTGCTGGTGGTCAGAAACTTTCTCCTACATAGGTTTTCAAATAGTTTTTCCCATTTAATCAGCAGGTAACTTTATATATAAGGAATCCGGTACATTTTATTTTTAACAGCCATAATAGAAACCATTGGAAGAAGTTACTGGAAAGGCAATCTTAAGAATACTCATTTACTCTTCTGGTTTTCACTATTTGCCTTCCTTTCTATACAGTATTTTCTTTGAATTCACTCTACTCTTGGAAAGCCTACTGAAGACATGGTGTTTCAGAAGGCTAAGTGGAAAGTTATGTAATGGTTTGCCATTAGATGTTTCTGTGGACACTGTTCATGCAATATAATGCAATGCTGACTCAACCTTAAGTTTTGTGTTGATAGATCCCTTTTTGAACTTACTATGATCCAGCCATTTAAAAGTTAGATTCTACTTACCAGTTTCTTTATATCAGTAAGAAATTTGCTTCTAGGAATACATTTTGTTGATTTCTGAGTATTTCTGCTTCAGTAGCTACCTGAAAGGAATCTCCCTGGAACCTGGCTCTTTTTATCATAGCACAATGATTGGATGTGGCATTTTTTCTTGGCTTAGAAGATCACTCTGCTTTTAGTTGCAAAATTGAAGAAATACTGATTTGACTAAAACAAATTAATCTCTTGTATATCTCAAATGAGATTGTATTAAGAGGAGATCATGTAGCACTTTGGGTGATTAAGCAAATAGCACATGTATAGACATCTAATTCAGCCAACAGGCATGTCATTCATCATGTTGTGAATGTTCTTGCTCCAATTATCCTAATATTGGCAAGGAGTACCAGCTAGTTAGGCATATGGTGAAGAAGGTAGAATAGAGAATTTTGAACTCTCATCATCTTCAGAGATGTTTGTATTGTGCAAATCAAGTTTTGGAATCCATGATTGAAGAATCTGGCCACTGATGTTAAAAGGTGAACAAAAATCCTTGGTTACTGGAGTCCCTACCTCATTTTCATGTAACTGCTTTGAATTTTCCAAGACACATGCAAAACTTGCTTTGCTCAACTCTTCATGTGTCTTAGTTAGGGTTTCCTATTGCTATGAAGAGACACCATGACCACTCGCATAAAGAAGATATTTCATTGAGGTGACTTGCTTACAGCTTCAGAGGTTCAGTTCATTGTGATCATGAAAGGGAGCAAGGCAGCGTGCAGGCAGACATGATGCTGGAGCTGAGAGCGCTGCATCTTACAGGTAACACGAAATTGACTGTTACATTAAGGGAAGTTTGAGAAAAAAAGACCTCAAAGCCTGCCCACACAGTGACACACTCACACTTCCATTTTTCTTTTCTTTTCTTTTCTTTTCTTTTCTTTTCTTTTTCTTTTTGTTTTCTTTTTCTTTTTCTTTTTTTTTTTTTTTTTTTTGGATTTTTGAGACAGGATTTCTCTGTGTAGTTTTGGAGCCTGTCCTAGAACTAGCTCTTGCAGACCAAGCTGACCTCAAACTCACAGAGATTTACCTGCCTCTGCTGCCCATGTGCTGAGATTAAAGGTGTGTGCCACCACAACATGAAAATTTGTGGTTCTTTACTATGATTTGCACTTCATTTCTGTGAGTTGTGAGTCATGTTACTCTCCCACCTTGACTTGCTATATCTAAGAAACAAACACAACAACAAACAAAACTGCTTACCTGTTTTATCACCTATCATATCCAGAACATTCTCTAGGTAAGACAAACAAACAAACTTAGTGAAGGTTTTAAATATTTGATGGGTTGATTTGGCTAGACAGTGTGGAATAATCTTTGCAGCTAATGGAGCCATAAGTCTGGAAATATTAACAGAGACTTAAGGAATTGGCTTCATTTGTGGCTTCTTATGCCGACCAGTCTGAGTGAGTAATTACCATGTATAAAACACTGAGCTAAGAAATAAAGGATAATTGAAGATAAAGAAAATAAGTTTTTGCATAAAAGAACTGGGTTTTCAGGGAAAAGACAAACGTACAACTGATAGGACTCAATAAAACACAAAATCTCATGACAAAAGAAAGGATTTGGTGTGTTCAAATGGCAAACCAAAAGAGTAAAAAAAAATATGTTTGTCTCTATGCTTACTTCCAAACAGGACAGTCTGCTTCCTGTTGGGTCAAACTTCACTCCTGCTCATCTGGGAAAGTAAAAATAAATGCCAGCAAATGGTTTTAAGAATCTTGTCTATTGGCAAGAAAAAAACTTACCCTGGGAGAATGTATCCATTCTCCTTCTGGGAGTCAAGTGTGAGTGAAGGGCAAGAGACTCCAGGACTTCCAGCTTAGTTCTTCTCCCTCCCTTCCTCCCCTCCTTCTCCTGTGCTCCTCCTCCTTCAGAAGCAGCCTTGAGGCACTTCAGCCTATAGTTAGTCAGTAACTTCACCCATCCCCTTGCTCACAGCTTTACCATCCATAACATTAAAAAATAGAACACAATGATTCCATTTTTCTGTGGCTCTGTAGTTCCCGGTGCCTTTTTTGTTCCTTGCAAAGGCTGGTGAGGCAGGGCCCAGCGGAAGAAAATATTAAGCAAGTACTAAACACTACTCTTCCACTGGGCTGTAACCTCGCCTGGTGAGTGGGAAGAGGTTGCTGTGTTTCCCATATTCCATTTATCCACATACTCATCTCACAATTCTCATTTTCAGTAATATTACTGCTAAATTTTTTCCTAAAATTTCAGACTTAAATATACTTAACTTTCTCCTATTTAATAGTATGTCTGACATCATAAATATTTGTTTTACTCATGCCTCTATATACTATAATAAAAGCACATGTGTAAATTTTAAAATAAACATATAACCATTATTTTTTTCTTTTGTACTCCCACTTATACAAGCATTCTATTTTAAGAAGCACTGCTTTACTATATTAAGAAAATCTTTTTAAATTAATCTACTGGTTGACTAGAGAGGTTGATCATAAATATTACAGGAACAGGTCAACTTATATGCATGGATGTCTATAAAGGTTCTCAATATATATGTTCCATTCAACCAGAATTTTCTAATATTCTGATCATCCACTCCTAAATAGATTTGTGCATTACCTGGAAAACAATTTGCCAAGCAGATTTTTAAAGTTCAGAGTAAATTGGAGAAAGGGCTACATTACATTTGAACCTTAATAAATACTTAATAACCCATAAGACAAATAGCCATGAATTACAAGAATGGTTTTAAGCGCAGGGCTCCTATGGAGTCAACCTGCCCTCTTGTTTTTGGTCATTATAAAACCGGAGTTACAATATGGCCAAGTTTATTAGCACCATTGATTTGTGTATTTTATAAAATGAGACCCTTGAATAATGTGGGACCAGGACCATTAAGAAAATCTATTTCCTTTCTCTTCTTTTTCTTCTCTGTCTAGTCTCCTCTGCCTTTAAAATGTCTTTCTCATAGAAGGGAAAAGCATGAGGATGGCTCTAACTGTGTCTTTTTTTTAAATAGAGGTTGTTTACTTCTTGAATGTGTATGTGTGGTGCCTGTGTGTGTGTGTGTGTGTGTGCGCGCGCGCGTGCGTGCGCGTGTGTGTGTGCAAGCTTTGGTCCTCAGGTGGAAGCAGGGTTCTTGTGCTTTCGTCCTCGAAGCTGTTTTTCTGGAAGGGAACGGAGGCAGCTGTGTTTACAGCTCAAGTCTTGGCATACATTTACCAGAATCTATTATTCATATCATTCAGTATCAGGGAGAGATCTCAGGCCACCTGTCTATCTGACAAATTCACCCTTTTGTGAGCTTTCTGTTCATAGCAAATTATGTTCACATTGATGAATTGAGTTTTTATGAGCATTGCTAACTAACATTCTCACAGAAGGCCAGGGGCAAGAGCCTGCAAGTGTTTCTGGTCTACAACTAAATGATTAGAAAAAAGAAAGAAAGAAAGAAAGAAAGAAAGAAAGAAAAAATGCTAGTGTTTAAAGACAGTTTGCTATTGTGGGGTAGTGAAATCTTTTGGCAATGATTTAATATTTATAATTCCAAGAATTTCCATAAATTATTGCAAACAAATTACTGCTTATGTAACAAATAAAACATGGCGGGGGGGGAACCCACGCACCATTTTTTCTTGGTGGCACAGAGTATCCTTGATGAATCCTACATCTTGATAGGTAGCTACTGATCAGAGCAAAACAGAGTTAGAAGATGACCGGCATCAGTAAAGCCGGCACTTTCACACCGTAATGTGGAAAAGTCACCACAATTCCAGCTTGAATTCCAGCTTGCTATTTCCATAGATACAAAGCGGATTTCTCCAGCCTCTAGGAGCTCTGGTGGTTATGATGCTAAGCCATGTGGCAAGAGTTAAATAAACGAGAGCAGTCTTTCACAAAAGACTAACAGAATGCGAGCTCCCTAAATGGTGTGTGGGAGAGCCCCAGTGTTCATGTGGAAAGAGAGCTTTTCTTCCCTTCACATGGAGAACCGCTTCTCCCTCAGCCTTCTCCGCCCCTCCCACTTATTCTGCCTCTTCTTTTGCATTTCATTTCAAGCAAGAGGAGGGGGGTTGAATAAGAAAGATATGTTCTACTTTTACTATATCCACATGTCAAAGCTCTCATTCAGAATTTACTCACAATGATCAGCCTGCTTAGGTGCCAGATTTTCTTGTCGGTATAAAAAAATTTGTAAAGCAACAAAATGGATTTTTTTCTTTACAAAGTACAGTAATGAGCCATATCGATAAAAATGATTTTTCGCTCTTTGCTTCACAACTGTCATCCTAGCTTCCCAAAAGGCAGATCATCACCTTTGGTCAGGTACGATATTATTCTGTTCAAGGATAGCCAAAGTCAGTGGAAAATTCTACACCTCCTCACAGCAGCCTGCCAAATGTGCCAGACACATCACCTTTCAATGCAAAGACACCATAGCACAAAGAGCGCTTGGCGTCATCCCCTGAAAAGGCACACCTTTTCGGGGAGCAAATGGCAAGTGGAGCCTGTGAGACACCATATGGGAGGAAGCGGCACCAGGCTCGCTTCTCCTTCCAAACGCCACAAGCTGCTACCTCATGGTGGTGTGTGTGTGTGTGACTCTCCCACGAAAGCAATGAGAGCCAACTGGCTACCTGGTCGCAGGGTTAGCTGGACTGCTGACCACGCAGGAATACAGCTGAGCATGAGGCTGTGCTTTCACGGCCTCTGAAAAACAAGACATCCCGTCCTTTACGTTTATGTAGTCGTGGGGATGCAACTTTTACAGGCTTCCCCATAGCTGCCATCGCCTTCAGCTTTCTGAGCAGAATGAGAAAACTGGGTTTGTGATCTTCAAAAACAAAAAAATAAAATGAAGATAGAGGCACTTTTTACAGTTTTTCTGAAATTTCCTGTTCATCTCTAAACATATTAGAGATAGATGCCTCTGATAGTTCTTGTGTGTATGTATGTGTGTGTTTGCACACACGTGTGCGTGCACACACAACAGCATGGCACCTGTGTAGACGGAGGACCGCTTACAGGAGAGGGTTCACCCGTTCTACCACATGGCTCAACTTTAGAGCATCAGGCTTGGTGCAACCTCCCTACCCCCTAAACCATCTTGTCAGCTGTTAGGTTGCGTTTTTACATTTTTCCTTTTTATTTTACATTTTTATTTCAAGTGAACTTCGGAGGGCCCATGACAGCACAATGCTGCCATCGCAGGTTTGATGAGGATGTTCTGTGGTGTAGTGACCACTGACACAGATTTCTCCTGGAGAGCTCAGGTGTCATAGAGCATCCTTGTGTTCCACCATATGTTCCTCTCTTAGTTCAGAAACAAGGGTAAATGCCACTAGAAAACAGGACCCGTTTTCCTGTAATGACTCTTCACCCTCAGATTGTGAAAAGGGACACAAGAGACAGGGAATGGGGGTTTCATCTGGAGCTAAATACTTTCTGGTAGGGCACACTTTCTGGTAAAGCAGCCATGGCAGGCAGCACCCTGTAGGTTGGTGCCAGGCAGCTGAAGGACCGCCATTTTGCTCCCTGGAACTGCTACAGGATTTTACAACATTTCTAGAAGCCTGCGAGTTGGCTGAAGCTGGCAAAGCATTGTTCCTTTTTTTAACTCATGTGATAGGTATCTTCAACAGTGTCAAACAAATTTGTAGAGCTGGTGATTAGCTGCCCAAAGAGCATAATGTATGCATTATTAATTAAAGAAGGTAAGTTTGGCTAATTGTCATTTCTATACAGTAGCAGTGCACTAAGATACATTTTAACAATCTATAAATAATTGATAATTTTTTTCTTTCATCTTCCTTCCTAGTTTGCATAAAACTAATGACTTGGTAAATGTTACTCACTTCAAAATATTCTACCGCTTCTATGAAAATTAAACTAACACTGTAACCTTAGCAAATAAGGAGATTTTTCCCCCTTTTATTGCAAGTTTTAAAAAAAAAGATAGGAAATATAACACTTGTAACAAAAAGTGATTCTGTGAAATCCAAATGAGAATCATAAATAATATAAAATCAGCATTAAGAATGTGACCGTAAGTCTAAGAAATGGGAATGACTTTATAAATACCAGGATTCAAAACCACAATTACATATACCCATGCATATGGTCACATGCATGCATATGAACCTACATACGTGTATGTATGTATGTATGTATGTATGCATGTGCTTAAATATTTGTATATCCCAGCATGCTCAGACACTTGCTCATTACCTAGTCAGGGCTTGAACTCATGTAACCCAAAGGCAGCTCTGAATCTCTTCCCAATCTAGTCCTAATATTGTGGTATTTGTTGATTAGTCTATGAATAACCCTTAAACCTCATTAGTTTGGGGGAGGTTACAATTTTTCCCAAGTGACTACAGCACTGAGCTGGATCCTCATAAGCAGAGATTGCTG
The DNA here is from genome assembly GCF_018167655.1 of Microtus oregoni. Taxonomy (NCBI): domain Eukaryota; kingdom Metazoa; phylum Chordata; class Mammalia; order Rodentia; family Cricetidae; genus Microtus; species Microtus oregoni. The sequence continues at coordinate 1,971,150 of NW_024543096.1, forward strand.
CAATAGTAGCTACTTCTCCTGTTTGGAGGCGCTCTCTTATTTCTGCAAATCCACAATTTGTCAGTCTTGGATAACAATGTAAGAGCTTACTTCTTCATTTTCAGTGCAACTGCAAATGAATACTCTCCTGGATTCGTGGAACGCACTATAATGTCTTACATTTATTTCGTTGGGGGCATACATTCTGATTTTTTTTTTAAAAAGATGACCTACAAAGTAAAAACTGCCTAAGTGACATATTGTTATTTAAGCTTTCTTCTAGTCTTACATATGCTTCATTATGATAAAAAACAGGTTGTAAGGACTGATTCCGTGACCTTTTTTTCTCATTTTAACCCTACTGATATGTCACCCATGGCAACCTTAAACTGATTTTAATAGAGTCAGCCCTACTATTCATTTAAATTGAGGTGCAAGAGCACTTAGACCAGGGAAATTTGCATTCAGCAAATGGGGATTTGATGAGCAAAAATGATAAGATATATGTTGTATAACATGGCCTATTTTACCAGCAAATAGACAGCTCTTGAAATTGATAAACTTCAGAATATTTTATCCTCAAATGTTTATACATAAATGATTAAAATGCATTAGCAATTCTGCTTTTGAAAAAAACCATATTGGGAAAACAACAGAGTTGTGTTGCTTAAATTTGTAATTAACAAATTTATTACTAATTCTGTTCAGTTCTTTAATATGCTGCATTCCTGAAGAAGAACATTAATTCACAATGGCAGGAAAAAGCTAATTTTAAGACTTTGGAGAAATGAATGTCTTTTAATGCTGTGTGTTTCTCTTATCTGCATGCCACATTATTGTAATAAGTACATTCAGGAATAATTTCTTTTCAAATATTTTTACAAATCTTGCTCTTATTTGCATGCAAGTAAGTTGTCAGCTTAAATCTTTGAAATGCAAAATATATCTCATTTCTATATTTCATCAAGGAGCCTTTCATGTTTAATAAATTACAACTTAGATCCTCCAAGACTTTGTTTTTCATTAACTAAAAGCAAAAGGATACATTTAAAATCTTAATCACAACCTGCAAGAGTATTTGCATGTTGCTGATATTTGTCTTGATGGGACTTTTAATATTTGCACACTAATCAGGAGAGCAAGGTTATACCAATAATTTCTGAAGACAAAAAAAAAACTTTTGGCATTATTTTCTTTATTATATTCATCAAGAACTTAAAAAAAAAAAGAACTCTCAGTGGCTCAGCCTCGGCAGGCTCTGTGCTTCTGTGCACATCCACCTCTCCTAAAGACTTCCTGTGAAAAAATGGACACATCTCACAAGCACTGCTGAAAAATATGTAGAAGAATGTCACACCTCTGGGTTCCGTCTGGCCTTTTAGGAGCACTTGATCGGCCCATATTAGAGCAAATCATTGACAACCCCAAAACAAGCAAGGTAAATTACCCACTCCCTCCCCAGGCACCTTCTCTGGGTGCTAAACAGAGATGGGCATTGAGAAGAAACCAAAGGGTGCTTCCTTTTCTTCTTCTGCTTGACCCCAATTCAAACAGTGGATAACGGCGTGTCTGCCTTTTTGCTTGTTTGAGTTGTTGTTTTCATTTTGTCCCAATACCCCAGCTGATCTTACAGAAATGGTCTGGGCTTTGAAAATGGGATGGATCATCTCATCTCAACAGAGAATCCCCCCCCAAAAAAAAATGCTTTGAGAGCTCAATATCCTTATTAAGGGTGTAGGGTCCCATGGGCCACTGAAACACAGTGTCACACAAGAGGCGAACTTCTGCTGAACTTGCTGCCCTGAGACCTTCCCTTAATCTTTTACTCTGGAATGAAAGATCAAAAACCCCAAGCAGTTTAAAAAAAATATGCAGCTAATGTCACGCAGTTAAACTGATGTAGCATGCATGTTGTTTTGCAAGCTAACAGGTTAAATACGGCTTTGCTTTGAGATTCTCATCAAATTTCGTTTTTATAGAGAAATCTCTGAAAGCAGAAGGGGTTGCGGGAGGGTGAGGTAAAAAGAAATAAATCATTGTAGTCTCAGGAACAGTAATCCTTGTTGAGGATTTTGGCTGATTGATATAAATAACATCGTCCCCGCCATCTGTCCGAAGAGGGACCTTTCCAGTCAGTGTTAAGCTGCAACGGCAGAATAATTAATGAATGGTGTCCTTTGTGCTGGTAATAAAGACAAGACAAATTATGTTATAATCCAACTGCTGCTCATTTGTCACAGCCAAATAAAATGTCAAATAAAAGTGAGGGGGGCACGGTGTTTGTTTAACGGACTGCATGCTACCTGTTTCTATTGTTGACAGACAACCGGAGTGTAAGTTTTGAACGTTACGGAAGAGGAAAACCTCTGAACTCAAATCACATTTCCTTGAGAGCTGGGGTTGGAATGTAGGGAGATACGGGGGCGGGGCGGGGCAGGGGGGAGCCTGGCAGAGAAACACTGAAGTAAGTTTTAATTAGGGAGCTGCTATGCCACCCGCTCCTCTGAGGAAGTCGCCCGCGATTACAGAGCAAAAGCTCTGCCTTGCAAAGTCCAAGTTCAAAACACAGCTGAGCTATCTGTAAATCTGCAAGAATTCGGGAGGGCTCTCGTCTTGCATTCTCAGGATAGACACATTCATCCAGTTGCTCGGAAAGCCAAATCATGAAAACTGAGCCGGGATTTAGCAAGTCCCCGCTGGGAATTACCTCCGATGGAGGGCAGGGCCGCACCTCCTCAGAACATGCTCCTGCTGTAAAGATTCACAGACCTGGCATTCAGACAGGCATCTGTCGCTTGCTCTAATGCCAGTTCAGAGTATACATACAAACATCTGCTTCCGTGCACAAAGGGATACAGAGCGCTTGACAGGTCTGTGTTAGCCGGGCTTCCCAATGCCAGTTCTTTATGCAAAAACCCTAATGCTTCCCGGCAAGCCATTAGAAGTGATACAATCAGCCCAGGCCCCATTAAGCCATCAGTGTCCACCTGTGATAAAGATGGCCATTTGTTTTCTTAAAGCCCACTTAATGTCTGCTTAACTCAATTTGTCAGGAAATGTAGAACAATTTCCTCACAGTCTGAAATTTGGTAGTGGTTCAAGTCAAAGGCCAGGTCTCGTCCTATTCAAATGATGGAATAAACAGTCTTCACGTCCGATCTCCCTGAGGAGCCACTGTTTACTTTTTCTAAAAAAATTATGTTGCTGGAAAAGGAAAACATTTGCATCCCTTTCCCATTATTATTTCTCTTTCTGAAGTCCTGGAATATGTCTAGCAAGGAAGCAGGCTGTGCTCGGATTATCTAAGGAACTAAGTTTATTTTCTTTGTAAATTCAGGCAAAAAAAAAAAATGGTTTGAGGAGAAGAGTCCTTGCAAAATGTCACAGCAGGAATCACTTCGGCCTCTTAAAAATGTCCCATTGTCTTAGAACGTTTCTGAACTGCTTACATTTATGGCTTTTTTATAAATTAGAAATTGGTTTTGTCTTTTTATATCCTTTAACACTGAGAGTTTTAAAATCATTTTTGAGGAAAGAAGTTATTAGGAGCTTATGTTAATCAAATATGGAAGTTTATGTTGCTTCCATCTGAAATCATTTTCAGCCAAGTGGGTCATCTACTTGAAGGCTCCACATGTATTTCTGTGGTTAGCCAATAGGGGGCTCCCTTAAGTATTTCAGCTATAGCGGGGGCCCTAGTCCAGCAAACTTTTGCCCAATATGAAATTAACATGAATTTTGACCAAATTTTAATCAAATATTTACTGCCCACCCAACAACTTCTACATCCAAAGATTTGATTTTCAGATCCTTGTATCTCTGCTTAGTATACGTAGGAGTTAGCTACTTGTAACTAAAGGTTTTCTCTGCTCTCTGCTTGTGTATAAGATACACTACACAACTAAATCAATTATCTGGATAATTGGATCCGTGGATACTAACTGGGCATCTATCGTATTCAGGAAACTGAGGCAAACTTGAGGCTTTAACTTGTATATGAGATGAATAGCGACCTCACTTTATATTTTACAAATATAAAGCCGTGTAGTAGGTATGTCTTTCAAAGAGAAGAGAAACCAAGGCTGAATGGTGGTAAACTGTGTGCTTGTTTACAAGTGAGCAGCTGCCTTTTTTTTTTTACCCTGGCAATATTCCCACAGCTTTGCTTCTGTGTGGTAGTGTTGTGTGTACACTGCTTACTTGTGTCGTATTCCACTATTCCAAGGTACAGTCCAGGAGGCAATAGAATTCCCTAAAGGTTGATATGATTGGGGAAGGGCTGGAAGTTAGAATCTAAAACTAGAATGGATGTTCACACATTACAATGTGGGGTCCTTGTTCCTTCAGATTGCAAACATCTATTCCTCTGGGTTTCCCGCTTTCTGCACTTGCCTTGCAAGGGCCCCTACACCCAATATGTTAACCCAGAAGAAGAAAGTGGCCAATACAAACACTTTATACTTGATTCTGGAACATGGTCACCAAGTAAAAGGTCAATAGCACCAGTAATACCTAGAGGAAAGTCAGAAAAAAGGAATGGTATTTTTCTAAGAATGGTTTGACCTGTGTAAGGAGTTTGCTTTTCTGCAAAATCAACTAAACTAACGATTCTCATATTGCAGACATGGAGCCTTAATTTTATTGTTATAAACCCATCCTGTCACAAATGTTGGAAAATAGTTTAAAATTTAAAAGTGCATAATATTTATCCTAATTAATATTTGGGTATATTTCTTACCAAGTTTTCTATTTAAGTGTTTAGATGGGTTGTATGGTAGCTAAACAATTGTACGAATTGCTTTCTTAGCAGATTTTAAAAAGGAATTAATATATATTAAAATTAACTTGAAGTCTACACAAAATATAGAGAATATAAAAATGACTCCATATTTTATCCTGGTTTAGAGATATTTCCTTCCAACCTGTTCATACTACACTTGTGTTGACTCCTAACATTCATAATTTTAAAGCAAGTGTGATATACAAAATTCTATATAATACCTAGTATTATTTCATTTTTTAATCTTCATCACTTTAACTACCTTTCACCAAATTACTCCAAAACAATTATAGGAAAACATGACTACTAAGAACTACTTAGCGTCAGACGTCGACACAACTGCTGCCCTCTCTCCAGCACTGAATATTACCAGCAGAAGAGAGAACAGATGTAGTCTCTTTCCAGCACAAGGTCTCTGTAGGCATTTGTGGCTAAACTCCAGAGTGGTCAGCACACACCATTGTTTTGGAAGATTGCTGCCTCTCTCCAGAGCCTTCACCTCAGTTGTGTAGGGGACAATTCCAGGTATTCCTGGTACCATGAGAAAAAAGAAGCCAAAGATCAGCAATACAAAGAGTTTCCAGGCTTTAAGATCCAATCCACATTTTTCCTGTGATGTGTCTGTTCTTGTAATATAAATTCTGATCCTTGGGTGAGCAGACATCGGAAGCTTCAAGTTTACTTTCAAGGAAGATGTACTATTATCAGTCTTGTATAGATGAGAATGTCCTTCTATTGACTTAGCAAACAAATGGCAATATTTAAGATGTAGATAATTTCCCCTGTAAACTCATCAAGTGTTGCTTTGGGTTTTTATGTTTTTGCTTTTATTGGTGTTTTATTGTACTTGGTGGAAAGGGTCTTGGGAAAGCCTGTGATTTTATTTATTTAGTACTGTTTTTAGATTGAGCATCTGTAAGAAAATGTTTTACATTCATCAAAGTTTTACTAAACTATTTCCAAATAGTATATCTACTCAGTTAAATTTTGTTAGAACCTATCACCTTTAATATTGACAAAGGTTTTTTTCCCTCATTCGCCGTTTCCTTTAATTTCACTTCTGATCATTACACTTAGAGTCCTGTTATTTTTTTCAAATGGTACAGTTTTTCTAGAGCGTTTGCATACATATAGCTCAAAGAGAATCCACCAGCTCTCTGATATCCAGCATATCTTCTTCACTGCTACATATGTTTTCACATTCTCGGGAAGCATCTCCAGTTTGTGGTCCAAATCACGGACCTAATTTTCGATAGCAAAAATGTAGCCTTTGGTGGGATTTAATTTTTATTTTACCCTTGGTCCTCACTCAGCTTTTTTCAGTATCTTCCCATCTTACCATATTCCCCTCTTAACATTTGTTGAGTTTTCAATACATAACTTTCAAAAGAAAATCCAATGGATGCTGAATTGCCTAATTATCTTGTCATTGGGAACCTTCTAGAGTTCTCCAGGCACTCTCCTTTCATCTGAGCTACAGTTTTTCCTACGTGTTGAAGACTTTATGTTCATCGTTCTCAAAGGGCAAACACGGATCCAGCACCCTATGCAGGCTTGTTTTAACCTTCTGCTTCTATTCTAGTCTATGATGCTTGTCTCCATGATTGGAGCGGTAGACCCACACTGACAGTTCTTACTATTCTCCACTGGGATTGCTAAGCCCTGTTGTGGTCTGGCACTCTAAAAGGTGCATGGCTTGCTTAGTCTCCCATTTCTCTTGCACAGTGTCCTGGTTATTTCATGGAAATCACCATCTCTGAATTTTCTCAGGTAAACCAAAAACCTATTACATAGTTCAAAGGGAAGGCAAGGATAAGAAGGAGACAAGAGGGAAAAACTGGTGAGAAATACCATTAACAGAACAGTGCCTCACTCTTTGATTAGCTCAGTTGAAAAAGGTTGGGGCAGCTTCTGCCTGCATTCAGAGAGCTGGCCCAGGTGGTCCAAATGCTGGCACTTCCCAGTTCTTACATCTCTTCCAGTAAGCTGTTCTTAAGTTGTATTACTGTCCTGACTGTCAGTCTCTGTTTGACTTACTTTGAAAAGTGGAGTTTGTCTCTGAGCACCTTGAGGGGCAAGTCCCAAGAGGAGGTTTAGGTGTTGCCAGCCAGATGCCATTTCAAACCAAAAGTCACAGTTTGCGTCAGTTCCTCATAGAGGGCATCACACCGAAAGTTCACATTCAGATTTGTCCTCTGCTGCGGTTACTCCACGCTGTGTCTTTACGAAGAAGTGGTGACCCACCCAAGAGCACGGTGTGTGGTTTAGTCGTGCCTTTGACCCTTTGAGCTTCCAGGAGGACACTTTGGATCACAAAACTTGAATCCGTTATTTAATCATAATGGCGGCTTCAGACTATTATTTTTTTCCAGTTAAGAGACTTTTCTTTTTTCACTCATCTAAAACACACCTTAGTTCTTTATAGAAAGAAAGTGGGATTTACATCATAGAGGAAAAAAAAGTTCCTCTTGGCTTGGATCCCTGGAAAGGAGGTGTGTGAATGGCCTCAAGTCATACATTGCAGAGGAAATACCATCCAGATGCCTCAGCGAGCCTTTTCTTGGCAGACGAGTAAGAGCCATACTGAAAATTTTAACAAAAGAATCCTAAAGACCCTCCCTGTTGGAATGGGCACTAATTAAAAGGAACAGTCACCTCTCCGCTGACCGAAAAGTAGCCATTTATGATCAGAGTCCACCACGCAGTTAACACTTATGAGTTCATCAGGAAACTGGATGACAGCAAGAATTTCGGGAAGTGAGATAGATAGCCAATGGACCACACTCACCCAAGCTCCCGGGCCCCTCCTCTCTGAGATGGAGGAACACACAGGGTGGCCCCTCGGCTCTAATGAACTGGACAGGTTTTGTTGTCGGTGAGGTGTTTGTCATTACATATTGCACATAATGTATGGCCCTGTTAGAAGGGAAAAATTGGAGTCAAAGTGGCTGGAAAGTTAGGTCTGCTCCGCGGCTCTGCGAGATTGTTGACATCTGCCGAGGTTGGAGCGCTCAGTAAGCGGGAAATGGGGTGTCACTCTGAGTGGTAGTTTACCATTATCCTGGCATCCTAATGAAGTGTCTGCAGTGCACAGAGCTTCTGGATGGCATCTTAACGCACGGCTAAGCAAAAGCACTTCTCTCCCTGTCACTGCCATCCATCTGCCTGCACCCTACTGTAGCCAATGGGATGGAACCATGCTACAATGTGCTATAAGCCATTTAGAGTTGCGCATTGCATAATCAGTCCCATCAAATATGTTAAAAATGGCTATTATTGGTTATTTTCCTCAAACTCTGGCACCTGGAGTTTGAAACATTAAAGTTAAACTTTCTCGAGTGCTATTTTTTTTTTTTTTTTTGCTATTAATTCCATTTCTCCGCTGTCTAATAGAAAGGGTTGCATCGTCCTTTTGAGTCTTGGTAATGGATGAAAAGAGTTATATGCGTCCTCATTAAAAACTTCCTTGTACATCACACTTGGTGAATTCAATTTACAATATAAGGGAATGGCCATCTTTGAGATAACCATTTTTAAAGCAAGGACAACTCCAATTGCCATCGGCTTGTTTTCGTCTTAGAGCACAGTCCTTGGTTGCTGTGAGTTTGGGTTTTTGTGTTTTTTTTAAGAGAATTCTTTAAAGACACAGCACATTTCACCAAAATCATTTGCATCTTAAGCTACGACTGCCAACACCAGCTGACTTAGTTTGGTACTTTAACACTACCTAGGATAAAATTCAAATGCACCGAAGAAGAAGATGGCTGTACTAGGTATCTCAAGAGTGGGCTGTGGGGTGTGAGTGTGTGTGTGTGTGTGTGTGTGTGTGTGTGTTCCTCCAAAACTTCTTTATAGATAGACTTTTCAAGCCAGGCTGCAAATCAGCTGGGCTCTTCTAAGTGGGAAGATGGCCACAAAGTTGAGGAGACACTTTTCTGTTAGAGACAGGGGCAGCCACAACCAGAATCTGTCAAAAACAGGGGCAGCGAGTGGCCAGGGAAGGGTAGGGTTGTATAAACAAAAGGGCACAGCATAATTCGGTTGCATCAGGAATTTTTTCACAGACATTAAAACTATGGTAAACATAACAGCGGGAAGCGTGCACTGCCGCACAGTGGGAAGCTCACAGTCTGCGGAGCGGTGCCTGGCTCAGCCACTGCTAGAAGTCTCTGACTTTCATTAGCACTCAACAATTCACCCAGCTCCCCAGAAAGGGGGGAGACTCCAAGCAGCAAAGCTCCTCACTAATTATTGTAAATTCTCCCAGGATGCGGGGGTGAGGGGAGCTACGATGGCAAGATGGTGGCAAATTCAAACAAAAGCACCATCCTGAAATAGAAAAGAAGGCGAGAGTCTTGGTTGCTTGCTCGTTTGTTGGGCATCACTCACTCTTTCATTCAGTTGCAAAGCGATACGCTGAAGTATTAGGCCACCATTTTACAAAGAAATTTTGGAAGACTGAACCAAATTGTGGGCAGCTGCTTGTGAGCAACTGAAGTACATACAGGTTGGCTTCAGAAATGACTGCCTCTCCCGGGCCTCAAATTCAGCAAGCGTATCTCTCAACCTGTCTCTGAAACAGAAACAGATCTCTTTGGAGGACATCCGCAATAATATCGGTTTGATTCCGGGACCAGGGACCAGTGTGGCAATGCAGGCAAAGTGTTGCCTGTTCTTACAAAATGATGCCCTCCAGTTAAGTTGCTATTGTTTCAGGCTTTGATAATGAAGACTGGGCTTCTTCAATGGGACAGGGCTCTACTTTTGATGACGATAAGCATTTAGAATAACTAATAAATTAAAATAATAAAATAAAAGTGACAGGTTGCTGGGGGTTTTTTGTTTTGTTTTTTGTTTTTTTTGTTTTTTGTTTTTTTTTTTTTTTTTTTTTTTTTTTTTTTTTTTTTTTTTTTTTTTTAGTGGAGATGATTTGTTTATTTTTGCTCAATCCAAACCTAGAATCCGGGTAGTTCATTTGTGCTCGGCAGCTGCTGTGCGGTGCGGCACACCAGCTTCCCTTCATGTGTGAATGTTTCTCCAGAACTCATTTGCAAAAGAGCCATAGCAATATTAAACACCACATCCAAACCACTTTTAAACACACAAAGAAATGGGAAAACACATCAGAACTAGACCATTGAGAAAATCCTCCTTTCAAATTTACTGCCTGCCTCACGTGCTAGCATAAAATACCCCACCAAGTCCCGTTTGTGATCCATTTGCAACAATCTTGATTTGCTTAAATTGTCACATTCTTCTGGCAGATTTCTTCCTAAATGTAAAACGGCAAAGGAGTCTCCTCCCTCTTCATTATGGAAGTGCAGAATTTCTGGCTTGTTTATTCCTAATGGAACACTTGAGAAAGAAGAAAAATATATAAATATCTCTTTCAGAAGATTAGTTGCCTCAATCTTTTTAAAAGAGAGGGTTTGTTTGCTTCTCCCCATGGTAAACAACTTGGGCTGAGCGTCGGAGTTTTCCATTGTTAGATTAATGCACCATTCTTTGCTGAGTTAGTCCTGTGGCTCTAAAACATCAGACCGTCCATGTCTAATTTCCTCCACATTCAGTATCCACGTATTTGACTAGGACGGTGGTAGTTTGAGACGAAATCTAAGCAGCTCCGTGAACGAAGTGTTTAGAAGAATCTTCAACTCCACTCTAGCCTACTGAGCCAGAGTCGTTCAAAGTTCCAATCGAACGAAACAAAACTCATCTACTCCTGTTCTTCAAGCAAAGTATTTGGGGGTAAACAAGGCCGTAAGTCCTTTATTTTAAGGCAAGCGTATGAAATTTTGTCTGACCTGCTGGGAAGCATTCTTTGGTAAGAGCCAAATCATAGGATGCTCTGGCCAGTAGGGGTAAGGGGAGGATCCTTTCAAATAAGCAGCTGAGCACCTGCTGGTCACTGCACACCTCAGGTACCTGTGCAGTCCTTATACATAAGGCTCCAGAAATCCCTCTGATTATAAACTGTGTCTCTATGTATTGTTACCATACAAATGTCGCCATCAAAAAATGTGTTTAAGATTCTAATAAAAAAAGAGGAGGTCCTGTTTTTGAGAAACTATAGAGAGAGGGGAAGAGGAAAGAAAAACCAAGCTGTGGCAAAAACCCTAGGCTCAGCAGCTTTCTGGGTGAAATGGTGGGATGTGACTATGTGATTTATAATGAGTAAAGGTATCTACAACATACAATTTTCTACCTAGCTGCAAATAATAATTCATAGTGATGTCCCTTCCAGATAAAAGACCTTTGCTATGTAGGGACCCATGTGGTAAAATGATCATGATAAATGTCAGACCAGCGCAGGTAACGGCTTTACAAACCATTAAGATTAGCTGCCTCTTTCTTCCGATGATAACAGTAACCACGCTGTGACTGTACGTGGTAATAATATCTCAGTCCTGATAAATGCCGGGGCAGGCAGAGGTGTTTATCATTCCCAGCTCAGAAATGCTGACTAAAGTTGCCACGTGTTGCCTGTTTTCCCTCTTTCCCAATTGTTCAATTTGGAGGGGAGGGGGAAGCTGAATCATAAATGATTTTATAAACCATTTCTTAAAGGATTTTGCTGTTTGTTTAATTCAGAGCTGCCCCCCCCCCCACTCCCGGCTCTCAGTATTGCTGTGAGTCCAGGTCAAATAAACTGACAAGGAAGCTACTGTCCCAAGAATTCTCTCATCTTCAGATGTCTTTTGTTTAGCACAAGTGTTCTAGATAAAATTTAATATGGCTTGCCTAAAAAGCATTTTTAAACTCCAAACGGACGAGAGTTTCTAGGATTGTGTTTTCTTTCTGAGATAGATTCTATTAATTTCATGTGAGACTTTAAATCCCTGTAAGTTTATTCTGTCTACTGATGAAAATAACCAGGATGTAAGAAACTTGTATGAAAAACTCAAAACTGGAAGACTTGGATTTCTAATCTCATGAAATGTACAAAGAGAACAATTAATATGAACAGCCTATTAAGTATTTGGAATGTTGCTGGCTTAAATGAGAAAGAGCTCAAACAACTCACAATGCCAAGACATTGTTTTTTTTTAAAAAAAAATATTTATAAAACCAGGTATACATAAACATAATTTAAAGAAAAATTACACAGACCTGAGTTTCAAAGCAATAAACTATTTGTTTTGCTTTCTCAGCACAGCTTCTTCCCTAAGAATGACTTAGTGTCATTGGTAAGTTACAGAAATGTGCTTGGCCGCCATGATCCCCCCAACATGACTTTGAAAGCAGCAAATCTCTAGCAGACTTCTGCTCTTCCTGTAAAAACCACTGATGGAGGTTCAGATGCCACCTCGCACTCCAATTCGGACAGAGGCATTGCTGTGAAAATGAAGGGAGCAAGTTTAAGGTTCAGCTTACTCAGTAAAGTGCAGGACCTTAGTTCAACACTCAACACACGAGATGAAAAACCAAGCTTGGTGGTATCCATGTCAAACACCAGTTCTGGGGAGGAGGACGGCTAGAGGAACATACCCGGGCTTCACTAACCACTCAGGTTAGTCTGAATGGCAAGCTCTACAGAGAGAGAGACCCTGCTCAAAGAAGCCAACAGTACCCTAAGAATGATACCAGATGTTGTCCTCTGGCATGCACACACGTTCACACACATGCACATACACACACACATACACACACACACAAGAGTCAATTTTAGGTTGATGAATTTTAAGAAATATAATCATTCTAAAAGTAATTATTCTCTTTAAAAGTTACTGAGAGTCTTAAATGTCAGTGTTCTCCAAACTTCCTTCCCACATAAGGTCAGTCCTCCAGGAGTCTCAGAATAACCAATACAATTCCAGGAAAGAAGAAAAGAGAAGATTTTTACTTACCATGAATGTATTTGAGGATACATAAAGTAGTTAATCGTGATAATCATGAAGACCTTCCAAAATGGATTTAAATAGAATTTAATCTCATTGATTTGTGAAATTCTAAATTATTTTGAATTTTTTTTTGCCAGGCACACTAATACCTCAGAAGCTTTTTTACCTCCACAATTGTCTTGAATAATTCCTTGACTAAGAAGAAAGATAAAATGTTCATTAACAGCTGTATTTTTATATGCCTTATATTTAAACATTGGTTATGGCATATTGTGTTTTGTTGGCTCTGATGGTCAGAAATTGACAAAGACACAGACCAGATTTGCACTAGCCATGGACTGTAAGTTTGCCCTGCTAGGTATTACTTTATTCATTTGTATGTATGCATATGTTTAGCTCACTATAAATTATTTAAAAGATAAATTTACTTAACAATTCCTGACTCTTGACTGCCGAGAGGAATAAAGGGCAGATAAGAGATTGATCTTACGATGCCCACTAGCAAGGCTTCTAATTGCATGATGATTTTCACTTTTGTGATATCTGCGGTCCCTGAAGCACCCCATAAACCAAGAAGTGTTGTATTTTATATTTGAGTAAGAGGAAGGTGTGCTTTCAACATCTGCATCTACCTGGCCAGTTTGACGGGAGATAGCACTAAATGGCTACCACCTCCTGCATCAGGACCAGAAATGGCCTCTAGCTGTGGTAATGAAGCAGCCAGTGAGCAGCTTCTGGACTTAAGGCATCGATGGGCTTACGACAATGCCTTCGCTAGAGTGTTCTGGATCTTAACATTGATGGATGGTAGAGAGTTCTCATTGTTTAAATTCTTTTTATAAAAACTAGCTTATTTCAGAAATGGGCAAAACCCTGATAATTTCCAGGTGAGACAGTAACTACAAGGAGATCTACGTGATTTGTGGAAATCAGTAGGCCAGATCTAGTTATCAGGGTTGCCCGCTAAAGAAGGGAACAGTCCTACTCACGTCATATGGATTCAGTTCCAGTTAAACTCCTTAACACAGCTTATCAGTACTTCAAACTAAATTTGCCAGGTGTCTGAAGATGTCAAGAATGCACCTTCCTTTTAATTAACTTGCTTTTCTGGATTCTAGAGGGGTCTATAAGGAGCACAGAAACTCACAAAAGTGAGAGTTGTCAACCACAGATCAATTTCCAAGCCGTGGTAATGGCTTGGTGCTTTACTGCAATGCTGCTCCTGCTTCCATGAGCTCTGCTTATGAATTTTAACCAAATAAATTTTGATAGCGGGCATGTTTTCTGATTATAGATATATCATATTCTGTGACTTGTTTCTTTTTTTAAGAAAGTACTAAAGGATAGCATATAAGAAAAATAAAAATAAGTAAATAGGAAAATAGGGGGCTTGGTATGATTTGAGACGGGATCTTGGCTAATGAGATTCCTGTCTCAGAGCTGGTAACAATCTAAGAAAGTTTGTGCAAGTGAAAATTACTCAGTGAGCACTTAGCATATATGAATGTGTGGTAAAACATTTGATTCCATAGAAAACCTGCAGCCTATATACATTTTGCTGTCTTTTAAAGACTACGAACCTTCCAGAGTATAAGCAATTTGCCCATCACTGTAAATGAGAGGAGAAATTCTCAGTCACTTTCGTGAGTCTGCGCAATGATAAACCACTACTCTTATTTACAACATAAGTTTGATGCAGGTGCGGTTTAAACCTCCCCCTTAAGCGTCTCTTCCGAAAGTGAATGTATGTTGCTTTAAAATATTGAACAAACAATTGTTTTAGTTTGGTGAATTTCTCATCTTCATCTAAAATTTGTCATTGAAAATGTATTATAAAGGATTTGTTTCACCAGTAGGATAGCTTGAAATGAAAAGGATGTTACCTGATGATATTTATTGCTGTAAACGACAGCCTCTCAGCACATTCTGAAATGACCACAACACAAAAAGCCTAACTCAACCAAAACTAGAGAACTGCCGTACTCTAAACACAGCCCGACATATAATGCTCTCATACAAGACATGTTAATGTTCCAGAATGCACTTCAGAAGAACAGCTGTACACAGTGACCTCTTTAGCACACAGGGTTACAACTATCTTTTAAGAATTATAGACAGTCAGATAAATAAGACTTATGTGAATTATGTACTGGCAGAATCAAGACTTTTCATTCCCTGGACCTATATAATGTAACAGAATTTATTTCAAAATGTGATTTAATATGCATCTATAAATAAGTTAAGAAAAATAAGACCGCGGATGATAAGGCCAAAAAGTGACTAGAGGTTATCCATCCCAAGGTTCTTTACTGGGCCAAACTCTTTCCATCATCGTATAACTTTATCTTATCTCTTTTCTATAAAGCATTTGATTGTAAATGTGTTTCAGTAGTAAACTTTCATGCAGATAAATGCAAATGTTACTTTCATTAATTATATTTTTTTTAAAAAGTGACCTAAGAACCATTAATATGGTGAACATAAAGCCACATTCTTACCATAACATTGAAGTCTATTTCACATCATGAAAGATGTGACTTCTCCAAGGAGCATAGAAACGTATCTGAGAAAGCTGATTTACTGCTCTAGTTTGTTGGAGTTTGATAAGACGGGGCTAGCAAGTCCAGAGTTGACAGAAAATTCTTTAGAATTTCTGTTAGATGGTGAAAATGAATGCAGAAATGTCTTGTGTGTAGTTGAAGGTTCCCGGTGTAGAGACTGGAAGCACGGGCTGGAGGCGGGGGACTAAATAAAGATAACTCGAAACATAGAGTGCATCTAAAAATCAGGGGCGCTAGAACAAAAGTAGAATTAAGTGCCGCAAAAAAGAAAACACTGCTATTTCCAAAAAAAAAAAAAAATAGTTTCTGATTCTTAACATACAGTTTTGCTAAGAGGTCTTCAAGTCTCCATAAAGAAAATGTTCCTTGAGCGGGGCGGTGGTGGCGCATGCCTTTAATCCCAGCACTCGGGAGGCAGAGGCAGGGGGATCTCTGTAAGTTTGAGACCAGCCTGGTCTACAGAGCTAGTTCCAGGACAGGCTCCAAAACCACAGAGAAACACTGTCTCAAAAAAACCAAAAAAAAAAAAAAAAGAAAATGTTCCTTTACTTTCTACAGTCTTAACGATAACTAGGGAGAGTCAAACACCACCATAGTCTCAGATTTTGAGTACTTCACATGTAAGAGAAACTACATGCTAAGAAAGAAATGGCAGAAAATCCTGTCATTTGTGTGTTCATGGCATCAACTGAAGACTGTTGACATGGTCTTAGTAAGCTGTGTATGATTCGTAGTTCAAAGGAACCACTCCTGGCTTAGGGAAGGTGATCTCAGAGCCTAGCATGACACACCATAAGTCCGACTGAAAAAGTGTTATTTTAATTTTAATGTTTCCATTGTGTTTTCAGATGCTTTCCCACTTAGGCACGTTTATATTCTTTACATGCCCTGAAAGGGTTATGTGGTGTTGATTTAAATGGGAAAATGTTGTTTTCTTCTAGTTCTCCAAAAAGATTTTGTTCAGACTCAGTTGTCGGACAAAAGAGTTGTTCCTCATTCGTATTTCAGTCTTCTTTAGCCCATTGTGCGTGTTTCCCTTGGTATAACTTAGCCACAAATATCTACATAACTATTCAATTGTCTGATTCCTCAAAAGTAGAAAAAGAAGGAACATTTTATAAAATGCTTTTAATGTAAAATGTTTCTTATAGACAAAAACCACCACAGTTTATAAACTTTCCTATCTATAACCACTCTCCACTTATATCAATCTCTTTGGCCATTACAAAAGTATTTAGCATGTTACCTAATGCCTGGCTAGGAGAGCAGTTGCACATGGACCAACAGACAAACAAGCTGAAGAATCAGTAGCGAGGAGTGGGGAGATGACTCAGTGCTTAGGAGTACTGCATAGGATCTGAGTTCACTTTCCAGCATCCTATTAGGCAGCTCAGACAGCCTGTAACTCCTGCTCTGGGGGGCCTGATGCCCTCTGCTGGACTCTACAAGTACCAGCATTCACTTGTGTACATAGCCTCCCCACCACACCACATAGCACACACACACACACACACACACACACACACACACACACACACAAATAGTAACTACATTTTGATGGTTACTGCAAGAAGATAATTGCTATGTGCTATAAGCGGGTGAACTGAATCTCAAAAATGTTTTATTGGAAGATGAGCATGTATAGAGTACTTAGTTTCACTACTGTTTGTGCAAAGTATGTTGAATACTATAGCCTATTCCATGAAGCTCCTCATTTGGATTCTAGTCAGAGAATAAGAAAAGTGTATATGGGCACAAAGCTAATGTCCTAGTTCAGGTTACTATTGCTGTGATGGCCAAAGAAAGCTGGGGAGGAAAGGGTTTAGTTGACTTCTGCTTCTACATCACGATTCATCATCAAGGAAAGTTAGAGCAGGAACTCAAACAGGGAGCTGCTGCAGAGGCCACGGAGGGGAGCTGCTTATTGGCTTGATCCTCCTGTCCTGATCAGCCTGCTTTCTTAAAGAACCCAGGATCACCAACGCAGGGATGGCATCACCAAAAAATGGGCTGGGCCCTCTGCATCAATCACTAATTAAGAAATGCCCTACAGGCTTGCCTACAGCACAGTCTTAATGAAGGCATTTTCTCAGTTGAGGGTCCCTCCTCTCTGATGACCTCCGCTTGCTCCAAGTTGACATAAAGCTATCCAGTACAGCTATAAGAGGCTATTAAAGAATTTAAAGGAAGATCCATCCATCCTAACCCATGAAAGCTCATGGCTTTCATTCACTAATTCATTTCTTCCTCATTGAATCCATTACCTACAGGTAGAGAAGTCACTTTGCTTCAGAGAAAAATGCAGTTTGATGGGAGGGGGCATTGAAAGGCATTTGTGCAATGGAAATGCAGTAAGTCTTGCACAGGTGACTATACAAGGTTAGCTACAAGGCAGAGAGCATGCCTGGACCAACACTTCCCTGCCGTTTTGCTTGACTTCATTGCATGAGATCTCATATTCACTAGGGCTCTGTGAAGCACCTACAACAATTACACGACAGAGGGCTACTCTACAAAGAGATGTGGTAACTGCTTTTTTTATTCTCTTCCTTTTTCCTCTTTGTATACAAGTCGTATACTATTGGAACTCTTAAAATTAAGAATAATGGTAATGTTTAAAGCTTTGACTGTGGGAAGCATTATTTAAAGACCTTTGTGGTTTTAAGAGGGAAAAGTAGAGCTTTCAAGTAGGGTAACACTAGGAAGACGGCCTTCCCTCCACTTTAGCCAAACACTGTCTTCAGCAGGACATTCTCTTATAATGCCTTATAAAATGTTTCTTTCCCAACACCGCATAAGAAAACTGCCAGCTTCTGAACTGACTCTTCCTTAGCCTACTGTATAAAATCCACGTATAATAGTAGCAAGAGATTAAGTATTAGGGTTTTGGAAGGACATCTTTATAGGAACTATTTGCCTTGGTATCAGTGACCCACCGGCAAAGGCTTTATTTAGTACATGAGGGTTCATTTTTATATGTCAAAGAAACCCAGGTCTTGCTGCTCCACAGAGCCATTCCTTCTAACATGTTCAGAGCTTCAGTTCTCAAGCTCAGCTCACAGTGAAGACTTCCGTCTGCATTCTCAAGTTTTTAAAACTCCCACATGACTTTGGCTCTGACTGGTCAGACTTGGTCATATGGCCACCCTAGCTACAGAGGAGGTTGGGAAAAGGACCAGTTGACCACACAGACATGTTACCTTCCTGTTTGCAAAGGTATTATCATGCTAAGGAAGAAGAAAATGGATACTGTGTGGGTGTCCATATCATGTACTACTTTCCCATACGTCATGAGTCCAGAAAAGAAGTCTTTGGAGTTCTGAGGATCATGTGCTGCAGATGAGAGAACACCTTTGAGCCAGGGAGACACCCAGTTTAGTGGGAAGGAAGTGCTGAAGAAGAGTAGATATTTACACCTCTATCCTGGAAAGTCTTGGCTACAGCAATACTTTTACCAAGGAGCGAGATTCATTTTCCATGCACCACCTCTCTCTGACAGGAGCAGCATGATGGAAGCAATCAATGGGGTACACACTTTTGAACAACTACCTCCTGACTTTTGAGAGATTTGTAATTCTCTTGTTTTATCAGCAAAAACAAAATGTATGAGGTTAAAAAACCCACAGAAAATATTAAAAATATATTTTCTGCTCCTTCAAACGTATCCCCCACAAGATCAAAACCACAGTGGAATATTTAGAATAATTGCAGCATATTTATAATTTAGTCACATTGTGGGTCCTTATGTCAACCTGTGACTTCAGATGACATGAACTCGCTATCTTCCAATCTTGAAGGTTAGACATCTGCCATCAGCCTCATTAAACATAACTCTAGATATCGACATGTCTGTTTCCTCCCCAGGTTCTGTATCTTTGTCTTTTCCAGCAAAGACAGACTCTCCTTCATCAGACACCCCTTCTGTGTTCTCACTACCCTATTACCTTCTCTCTAATTCTCATCCCCTCGACCGCCTGTGATATGGAGCTAAGAGGTCACATTCCAGAAAGGTCTCCCTGTGTCAATTCCTAAGCAGATCGCACCTTCAAAGACTCTCTTACCAAGGATTAGAGGTCATGAATGTCTTGGAAAGCATTATTCACCCCATGCCTTGCAAATAAAAATATAAGAAAGTAATTCCATACCTAATCTCAACAGAAAGATTGTACCAAAGTCACCCTGTTATTGTTTTGATGTACTTATAGTCTAATTTATCATCAAATCAAGAATCTCACTACAAGAGAGTCGGGAGCTAATGATCAGTACTGTTGCTAGGTCATAGTCTAAAAATCTCATCAGAAACCCTTTCATATACCTGTGGAATCTCTGTCTTTCCTAATATCTCTTTTCAATTTTATTTCAGAAAAACAAGACCATAATGCAAAAATTGAAGCTATAAAGTCTCTGGTAAAAGATCTCCCTCCACCAAATCATGACACCATGAAAATCCTCTTTGGACATCTGACTAAGTAAGTTACCAAGTTTTTGAGTACGTTGTATTATAGTTGGTACTGACACAGAGAACATTTGACCTTGTATCTCTAAGACAAAGGTTCCCCAATGCGTCCATCAGAGATCTCGACTCTACCTGACCTCAGTCTGACTGAGGAACCTGAAAACATACTCAAGATAGGAAGAGAAACCTGAAAAGGGAACTTCTGAAGGCTTCTATTTTTCCTGCATTTTTTTAAGCATGAAACTGTTTGCTGACCGACTATTAGAAACATTGCCAGGGCCCATGATGGTTCACGTTGACTTTTGCTATTGAAAATCATGGGCAAAACATGAAACGATTCAGACATTGGAATACAGCTCCACCATGTACCAAATCCAATGACCAAACTTTCATGACTTACGCTCTCTGCATTCCACTTAATCAAGGCACTAGTCAGGTAGTCAAGCTAGAGAGGAGTGGTCCAGGAAAAGGGAGGCAAATAGAAAGATCCAGAGGCCCAAATGTTCTTGATACCCATGAAAAGCAGAAAGCAGACAGGAAAGGCCAGCACCAGGTGAGTAAGGAACGTAGACTTGAAAGCAGAAGTCTCATATTTCCATGTTAAATAAGAGGAGACACTGAAGAGGCTCAGCTGAGGGAGTACAAGGTTTCCCTGACTGCCAAGCAGAGAATAGAGAACAATTATGAAAGCAGGAATGCCTCTAGCTACGATCTCTAGTATCTTCATTCGAAGATAGAGGCAACGTGAAGAAGATCTTAGAGCTGTGGTTCTCAACCCATGGATCGCGAACCTTTAGAGGTCAAAAAACTTTTCATGGGGGTGGCCTAAGGCCATCAGAAAACATAGATATTTACGTTATGATTCATAACAGTAGCAAAATTACAGTTATGATGTAGCAGCGAAAATAATTTTAGGATTGGGGGCTGTCGCCACAACATGAGGCACTGTATCAAAGGGTTATAGCATTAGGAAGACTGAGAACCACTGCGTTAGAGAGAAATGAGTCAAAAAATTTTACAAGTGGGTCAAGTTGGGCATGCTGTTGTTTGTGGCATAGTGGTAGAAAGGAAAGAGAGACCACGGGTGCCCCTTTGGGTTTCTGCTCAGGCAAGCTGAGAAATGATAGTGCCATATGGACCGATGGGCAAACCTGGTGGAGGAATGGGAAGAGCAGGCTTGAAAGCTCTGTTTGGGCCATGCTACATCTGAAATAACAGCTCTTGCCTTCTGTTGATATTCAGTAAGGCACAGTGCGATACACTTGGTGACGTCTGAGCTCTCTACATGCGTAGCATCAGCGCACTGCTCACCGAGCAGTGAACCAAAACTGCAGTTGTGTTTTGTGAGATTAAGGTTGCTTAATCACCTGAATAATGCCTGAAAACTATTCAACTCGTTCATTCAATCATTTTTAATTGTGAACGCAATACATGCAACTGCATGCAAAATCTATAAGCAGCAGTGATGAATACACATTAAAAAGTGACATTCGTCCCCATCCCCCACCCCACCCCAGTCACTCTTAGCTTGCTGAGCAGAAGTAGCTAACATTCTTTCATGGATCCTGTTAGACCTCTTTCTAAGCACAAGCGAACGTATGTGCGTATGTTGCTTCTGGTGCTTTCGTAGAGCCCTGCACACATTATTCTTCAACTATTTACAACCCATGTGCTGTCTTCTACTTCGTTAAGCAGACCTGTCTTATCACTCTAAGGATAACGCACCAAGGTTTTACTATGTCATAGCCTGCTAAAGTAGTACTTGCCTTAGAGAACATATAAGAACCTAATGCACCGTCTTAGTTGTTCTCTCAACGTTCTGAGCATCTTTCATAGATAGGATGCAGGATACAATAGGAAAAGATCTGGGCTCTTAAATGAATAGAAAAAGGAAACTTAGCGCCAAATCATTGGTCTATACATTGTCTCAGGTATGGTCTCAGACATCTACAGCTAGATTAAATAATATACAATATCTTATAGTTATGAGAGTTAAATAAGAAGATGTGTAAAAGGTCAGACACAAGACTAAGAATTCCTGAGATGTTATTATTTTCCTCTCAAAATTTTTATCTAGCATGGAAGGAGTATTCAAGTTTCAGTTAAAAGCTAGAGTTCCTAGTAATTCTAGATGGACAAAGTCACAAGACAAATCAAAATTACACTATTTAGTACTAAGATAAATTCAGGCTTAGTGTTCTTGACAAATAGCCATTACTTTGTCTCAGATAATTTTGACTGAAAGGAAAAATAAGAATAAGACGAATAGTAAAATTAAAAAAAAAATAAACAAAGAATTGGTTGTAAAACTTCCCTCTGAAACACACAGAATCTGTGTGCTGAGGCGTGCAGAGATGCAGTTCCTATATAAGCATGCTTCTGACATCTAAATGGATTTTCTAACTTAGTTAGACCTTTTGTTTAGCTCAGTAAAGCTGGAAATAGATATTTTAAACTAAGATTTTGAGATCAGACTATTCTGTTACCTCAAAGCATTCAAATCTTGAGATTTATCTTTATGGGGGAGGAAAATGTGTTATTTATCATCCACCAACCTTTCTTGGGTAGTGTGGCCATATTCCATCCAGTACCAAGTTATAAACTGACTTTAATTATGCATAAATGTGTGTACACAATTATATCTTGCTAAGCATTTTTCTAAGTTTTTGATAAACAGCCAGTTGTGGTATGTCATCAAAGTCTGAGAAGACTAAATAGAAAGACTGTTTAACCTAAGTTTAAATATGTTCGTGTTTGAAAGAATCATTAGGATGTTTTCTTTATTCTTGATGCATTTGGTAGTCCTTCAGCGAATATACCATCCATACTTGTGTGTAGCGTTTAATACAAATTATGTGTGTGTCTACTAAAGTTTGTTTAGTGAAGGGGAGGGAGCATTATAATGTGCCAAAATTCCACTTGACCTCTATACTCTACAGTCAACGGAGCAGAACTCTGTTTTCAGAGCTGTGAATTAAACACTGCCCTCAAAGCAGAAAAGCTACCAACTGGGAAAACTTGCTACAGCACAGCTGGACTAGAAAGTGAAGGGAAATCTTCCCATAAAAGCCAGAACTTTTACAGGGTTGTGATTATACTAAACATAATGTTATTTAATGACTGCATAGGCTCAGTAGTATCAGGGTCCAAAGTCCTCATTGGTAGTTGAACTCAAGGTCAGATTCTATGCTCTGACTACCCTATTCTGATTGAACTCAAGGTCAAATCCTATTCTCTCTCTGCTCTTGCAAAAGAAAGGAGAGAATGTCTTCCTGAATCGTACCAGAAACAGTTTTCACGATTATTCAGCATTGCAATTTCAGCGTTCTTTTCCCCATAGAGAACTGCATATTTCTAGGATACAGAAATGAGAGAGATAAAAATGATGCGGACGCTTTATCTAAAGACCTTAAGTTTAAGGGCCAGTTCCTACTGTCAGAGCCAGAAACCGAAAATTCAGAATGAACAGTGATCTGGAAACACTATCAGTCAGAAAATGCATGAGTGGCCACTTTCATGAGTTGACATTATAGTGCTGGGACCAGGAAGGTCCTATGATACCTTCTGAATGACCATGTGAGAACCAAGTGCTCTCTCTGTAAAATATGTCATAGGTGACTAAAACTGAAGCTAACAGGGGCAAACATTGTAGGAAAATGGCCTGTTTCTTAGTGAGTAGCAGTTGGGGTGTGAGCCAATTAAAGGAAGGGAGAAACAGAGAGTCAGGAACGTATATGCAGCGCACAGTTGCACCATGATCCTCCTGTAGGAGAGTCAGCTCGCGACGGCATGTCTGATGGCAGAGAGAGCAGGAAAGAGACTCTCAGAGACCTGTGGTAGCGTAGTTAGACTTGAGTACCGGGAAGAATTCATCCAAATCTTAAGGGAACAAAGAAAATGAGCTTCAGAGTCGGGCAAAATTCAAATATTTAGCCAGATTTATTTTGTGGCTTGCATTTAGGAAATCAAAAGTATTCTCCAATTTTTTTTTTTTGGTCGGAGGGAGGTGGGACAGAAGAACATTTAATTCTCACTTAGGTATACATTATTCAGGAAAAGTAAAAACCTTTCAGAAATGGGTATTTTTAACAATAAATTTCAGTACTGGAGGATCCTACCTAAGACCCTGCGTTCAATCTCCAGCCGAATAAATAAATAAATAAATAAATAAATAAATAAATAATAATAGAATTTAAGCATTTCTGAAAAAAATATCCTTACAAGAATATAATTGCCGCTAACTTTTAGATGCAAATAAGTTTTCTTGGGGGAGATTTGCACATTATGAACTAGATTAAAAGGAGAGTTTTAAAATCTTCCCTTTTGCATTGACTCTAAGAAAATTGCCCAGCTGTTCATAGAATTCCAAGGTGAAAAAAACAAACGTTTTCAGCGAACAGGCAGATCTCAGGGAAGCATGCCAGTTGAATGCCGTGTTAAAAGAAGCAACTGTGGAGCTGTGGCTACTTTGTGAGGGAGAACTGATATTTAAAGCTGTTGTGGTCTTTATGGATATTAAATATGATATTCTGCAAAAGCACGTCTGAAGTAAGTTAGATGATGATGACCTAGAAATAGGAGGGTTGTGTGTAGAAACCAGAGCGAGGAAACAGTGCATCCACCGGTTCTTTACAACGGCACTGTGGGCATTTCTGATCCCCAGTGGAGGTTAGATACCGATAAAACACATACTTCAAAACCAGGGGCCTCCTTCTCTCTTTCGTCTGGTCCTCCGGAGCATCGTGGGTGTGACTCACTTCTGCCCATCCAGGCTTGGGACTGCTCTGGTCTCCTGTGCTTTGGAACAGGATGTGTTTTTCTGTGCTGTCTCCTGGCACTCCACTTTCTTTCTGTACACTTTGGTCTTCCACCCAACCACAACACCTGATAGCCAAAGATTTGCAGGCTATGGGTATTTTTTCTGGAAAAAGAGGAACATGTACAAATTGTTATTCTCTCCCCCCGTCTCTCTCCCTCTCCCTTCCTCCCTCCTCCCCCTTCTTCCATCCATCCATCCCTCCCTTTCTCTCTGTTTTTTTCTTTTCTTCAGGGACAAGGGTAGCAAGTAGTTTGGAACAAGAAACATGGTGGCTTCTTTGCCCGTGTGTGAGAAATGTCCGCCATTTGGAAGAGCTAACGTGCTTCCAATGAGCACGCAACTCCTCAGCTGAACTCTTGTGGGAGAAGCTGATCTGAGCATTAAAACTGTTATTCAGATTGTGAGGTGAATGAACAGTTTTCAACTCCCCATAGGGATTATTAAAATGTCATCAACTTAGGAGACCATATTGGCAAAGAATTTAGAAGATTTGTGAACTGGGGACCAAGGTGCAATTACCTTTCCCATGTTGTACCCTTCTCCTAGAAGAAGGCTTTGGTAGATAAGCATTCAAGGCAGGAGTGAAATGATTCCTGGGGATCTTTAGACTTTGCTTCTCAATAAAGTATAGAGAACAGTAAACTTACAATTGTTACTGCCCTTTCTATGGCTGTCTTCCGTTGTGGACCAAGGTTCACACCCACAGGGATACTGAGAAATAAAAGTTTTAGCTATATTCTTCTTCACCATGATTCTTGGCCTTGTCCTAAAGAAAGGAAAGAACTGGGAATTTGGAACTTGGAAAAGAAAAATGGTCACAGCCCCAATCTCAGCCCTTAGAGCATATACCATTGAGAAAAAGTTATCCTGAATGTTCCTTTTATTCCTGTTTGAAATATGTGAAATACATTCTTACTTATTTGTTTGTCAATTGTAACACCCTATCTTCCAACTCCTTTGGAAGTTTTCAGTGAGTGTCGTTTAGCTTCTAGGGCCCACAGGAACTGGTGGATTGACAAGTTCTCAGGCTTACACAAGTTCTCTCCTGCTCCCTGTGCTTGTCAATAACAGTTTATTGAAATACACACTTGTTGTTTATATATTTTCTGGAAAATTTTCATTCTACAATGCCAGGAATTAAATAATCGCAGCGAGTTGAACAAGATCCAGTGCACTTATTCCTAATTTGTCGCAGAAGAAAACGTGTCTGTCCACTGAATTCAAGGTTCAAGGCATGAAACACCAAACAAGAGTGGAAATTTAGGTTAGAAACCTCAAAAGAATACCTTCCGAGCGCATGACCAAGACTAGCTTTAAGTGGATCCATCCATTCTGTAGGCACTGTACAAAAGCTAAAAATGAACATAGCGGACAATGAGGACTACTGAGAATTCAAGAACAATTGCAGTGGGTTTCTGATCCTACTGCACGTACTGGCTTTGTGGGAGCCTAGGCAGTTTGGATGCTCACCTTACGAGACCTGGATAGAGGTGGGCAGTCCTTGGGCTTCCCACAGGTCAGGGAACCCTGATTGCTCTTCTAGCAGATGAGGGAGGGGGACTTGATCGGGGGAGGGGGAGGGAAATGGGAAGCGGTTGTGGGGACGAGGCAGAAATCCTTAATAAATAAATAAATTTAAATAAAAAAAGCTAAAAATGATCAGGTTTCTTACATAAAATGAGATAGTATTTGTACATACCCAATGGTATCCTTCAAAAAACGAGTTTAAATCTCTCTGGATTATTCATAACACCTAATATAATGTAATAGTAAGAAAATAATTGCTATTTGCTACTATTTAGGAAATAATGACAAGAAGGCTACTCTGTACATGCTCAGTAAAATGTAAAAGCAGTTAAACAGTTTTAATCAGCAATTATTGATTCCTCTAACATAGAACGTGTGAGCACAAATGGCAAACTGTACTATGTACCAGGGCATCGAGGACCACAATGTGAGGGGAAAAAAATGTCCTCCAGAATAAATAGACTTATGAATAATAAATAGAAATAAAAAATGTAAACTCAGAATATTGTAGATAAGGTAAATTGTGAAGAAACCCTAGTATCATAAAGGAGTTTGAATATCAGGTCAACTGTGGAAGGACTCCCAGTATGGAAGCAAAGCAAAAGGATTGCATTGGAAGGTCTAAGCAGAGAAGTGAAACAGTCTGAGATACGGAGGAGTTAGATGGCCAAAACAGGATAAAGTTAGGAGAACAGGCCTGGTCAGTTTCGAGAGCCCCGGGGAAGCACAGCCCATAGCACTTGCTCTCCAAGCACGTGAGTAGTGTGACATTTCCAGGAGGGTTCCCAGGCCTTGAACTAGCTGCAGCGCAATGCCTGTAGCTCGTGCAGGTAAAGGAACAAAGCGGATGCACAGGAGGGCCCGAAGTTAGGGCATCATGTGATTTGGTCACCGCTTATAGTCCACTAGCAGAATGTAGTACAGAGGAATCAATATGTCTTTCCTTAAGTTTGGAAAGCATCACTTTGAAGAAGGCAATGGCACAGGGCCACAAATAACCCCAAGGGCTGAGCTGACAGCAACGTCCTCGGAACTTCTCACGGAAACACGGCCATAGAAACTCTTGGAGATTGTCAAGCATGTTACAGAAAGAAAGTGTGGCAGAAGTAGAGGTATTACATTTCGTGTGTAAGCCTACTGATTCCTTAAAAGAGGCCTAGAAAAGGCTCAGTGAGAAAAGTATGCACCAAGACTTAAAATAAATAAATAAACGAAACAGAAGTTCTCATGATAACAGACCGTTGGGTAGATTTCTAGCCGTGAGCAGATACTGTTCTTATCTTCACCTCCCACGTCCAATAAATAAACAGCATTGAACAAGCAGGAGGGAGATAACCTGTAACTCAGCCTCTTGAAGATGTTGGTGAAAATAGTAATTAAAAGCAAAAATTGGCCCCTTCTGCCATGAAATGGTTGACCAAAGGCTTAAGGAATGTAGCTCCTTGAGTTCCTGATGGCGCTGTTTGCAAAGACTTGTAAATACAGTGTCCCCGCAATTTTGTGCAATCAGTGGAATTCCCTGACCTCATTGAAGATGGCAATCACCTGTGAAGTGGTGAGTGGATCCAGGTGAGATCTTAGGCCTGAAATGGTAGAAATCTGACGTAGTTCAGATGAGGACTAGGGAATACCCCACTTTAAGTAACTCGTTCTTCTTAAATGCCTAGCCTCATCTGATATACCACCCTTGCTGTGATGAAGAACACACTCTTCGGATGACAGAGGGGACAATGCTAGCATTCCAGCATCAAAAGTGAGAAGGCGACATGCACAGGGCTAGCAGGTTGCAGCCACACTAGGACACTGTAACCCTCCAGATGGGAGCAACTATAATACTACATTATAAGGTCACCATTACTTGTGATTTTTTTTCTTTAAATTTAGTATTATCTCGAATTAATAATAGGTCTTAGAACATGAGGATTTATTTTTACATCTTCCTTTGACTCCCTGCTGAGAGAATGTTTTTCTTTTTTTCAGATCTTTTTTTCATACAGTACATTCTGATTATGGTTTCTCCCTTCTACTCCTTCCCGGTCCCCCCTACCTCCCCTCCCCATCCAAATCCACGCCATTTCTATCACCATTAGGAAATAAATACGCATCTAAGGAATAATAATAAAATAAGTTAACACACATCCAAAACAAATTTGAATATGAAAATGTAAGCTGACAGGAAAAAGTCAAAGAAAAAGCACGTGTTCACACACACACACACAGGAATCCCATGAGAACACCAAACGAGAGGTCATAATACACACACAAAGGACCTGTAAGGTGGGAGGGGAAAAAATCTCCCTGACT
Source organism: Microtus oregoni (assembly GCF_018167655.1). Lineage (NCBI taxonomy): Eukaryota > Metazoa > Chordata > Mammalia > Rodentia > Cricetidae > Microtus > Microtus oregoni. Next base: position 1,999,417 of record NW_024543096.1, read on the forward strand.
AAACATTATGAGACAATAATCTCCACAGATGCCTTCCAGTTCAAATGTACGCATTGCTGGGCTAGGGGCCTGCCCTTAAGAGTGGTTTGTTTCCCCAGTGAGACTCCTTAGGAGAAAACTAATTTTTCCTTTGCAAGTGGTTACCAATTGGAGATAGCTCCTGAGTTAGGGATTGGGGGGGTGGGGGCATGTGCCCACGTCTTTCCTCAGCTCTCGGCCACATCTGGTGCAGGCCCTGGGCATACTGCCTCAGGCTCTGTGAGTGCGTAGGTGTGCCACTCCCACTGTGTCCAGAAGGCCTTGTGTCCTTGGTGTTCTCCACCCCTTCTTTCGCTCTTTCCACCTCCTCTTCCAGAGTCCCCTGATCCTGGAGGCAAGGGATTTGATGGGGGCAGGTCTTTTAGGACTGAATATTCCAAAGTCTCTCACTCGTAAGAGAATTTATCAATCCCAGCTCCTGTTATATCAATCCCAACTTCCCTATTGATCATGTTTTTCAATTCCAAAAGACTTCATACTATCGTCAAATATTAAGTATCAGGTGAAGAAAGGAGAGAATAAAAGAGGGATAGAGGGAGAGAGAGAAGAGAGATTCAGTGGGGGGAGAAAGAAAATAAGAATAAAAGCAAGGCATGAATGAAAGAATGAAGACTCCTAATTGCAAAGCTTGCTCTCCCTTTTGTTGGATAAACAAATGCGGTTTGTCTGTGCTGTGCATCAAAGACAGTAAACTTCAAAGTGGAAGGAGAAAAAAAAAATCACCCAGACCTCAAGTCACCTGATTTCCAGTCTCCCGGCACACACTGTGCTCTCCTGCCAACACCAATACTCAACCTTGTTTCCTGGGAAGAAGACCATGGCTGGGATACAGCCTGGAGAGGCACTTTCCTTCAGTCAGTTCCCCTAATTGTGACCATGTATCACCCCAGTCACTCAGATAAAACCCCCTAAACAATGAGAACCCCCTGATGGTCACAGGAGTTTCTGCAGAGCTGTGACAGTCTTCTTGTTCTTCCTCCCCCCTTTCTCTTGCTGTGTTGCTTTCTGCCTGCAAAGCAAGGGGGATGCTGCATCCTTCAACGGTGTCTTTGAAGGCAAGTGCCATGTCAAAATCCCCGGATGCCTCAGTGTGCGTTTCTCACACTTCTAAACAGCACTTTTTGGAAGGGCAGCGACGGGCTGCCACTTGCCACCACCTTTTTCCTCTGTAAATGGAAAGCGCTGAACCCAGATGCCCAACCACGGAAGACAGTCTTCCAGACGCAGCATCTGGCTTCCTGGCAAGCCCTTCCAGGGAGCTGTTTAGGGAGCGTTGCCTTGTCTCTGGATCTGTCACGTGTATCTGACACCATGGCCTCCCTGGCTGGCAAGTCCAGACAGCTGCCAATTTCTTTCGGTTCACCTTTAATTCTGAGAAACTAGTTCATTTGCTTTCATTCTCACTGAATTTGTTTTGCTCCGCTGTGCCCACAAGAATTCCAGGACAGCCCTAATACCTACTGCTTCCTGCCTGTCCCTGTCTTCTGTGTGATTGTGTCTCCTGAAGCTGGGAGAGATCCCCCCGTCATTTAATCCCATGTAAAAATGGGTTAGCTTTAACATACTTCTTAGCCACTTCTTATCAGCGAAGCTCACTGTAAACTGTGGGGTTGTTGCCTGAAAAGGGAAGCAAAACATTCCATCCAAGTAATTTATTATGGTCTGTACACAAGACATGAAAGTATTCTTGACATTTGTATATTATTTCATTAAATCATATTGGCTCCCACACATTCTTGGTCCACATTACAGCAAGAACAAAAGACTACCCCAGGACTAGAAGATGCAAAACAACACGACCACTCACAGGAGCAGGGAGGCTTTACAAACGGCCCCCACTAAATTTTTAAAAGTAGCTTCCTTTTCCTACCTATTAATATATATTTTTTTAATTGTGAAGGACTTGTGGGGTTTGTGGATAATTGTGAGGAACGCAGAGTCCAATGGTAGCCCACGCAACAGGAAGCCGTGACAAGGTGCTGACAAGTCCGGCAGCAGTCCCCAGAATGCAGAGGAGAAAGCAGAAATTAGAGCTGCAGGGTGACATCCAGGAATAGTTAAGATGGGGTAGCTGCAAATTCCATGTCGTTGGTTCTTTTTTTTTTTTTCTTCATGCAAGAAGAAAGTGAAGATTTTGTATGAGTTTTCAGATCTCAGGGCTAGGAAGTCTAGGCTGGAAACTGATTGGTGTACAGTGCTGGGTAGGAAGAAATCTCAGCCATAAATAAGAGCTGGCCTGTGGCCTGTAGCAGGCTGGACCCACACTTGACTTTGAAGCACTTTACAATTAAAACCTCATGGGCTTAACCCGACTGAGAGCCTCTGGGGACAAAAGCTTGGGTCAGGCCACCTAGAAAATGGCTTTGAAATCTTGTGCAAAAACGTAAACTCTGATTTTAGATTGGACTTTGAGGGCTGGGAGATTCTGCATTCTATCCCTAGCTAATAGATAGGTAGGTAGGTAGAATGATCTATAGATAGATAGATGGATAGATAGATAGATAGATAGATAGATAGATAGATAGATAGATGGACAGACAAAAACAGACAGACAGACAGACAGATAGACTGACAAAGACAGACAGACAGACAGATAGATAGATAGATAGATAGATAAATAGATAGACAGATACATAGATAAAATTGATTTTAAGACTATTTTCTCTTCAGTTCAACAATTTCTGGGTCTATAATTCTCACACGAATTCCTTTTTAATAACATGTGCAAAGAAGATTCAAAAACATATAACACACAAGCTTTGTACAGAGATTCTCACATCTAGTAATTTCATCTCCTTTCTTAAATCCTGCCTCCATTCTTGGTGATTGAGCTTTTTTCCCAGCATTCCTCTTTCTTCCCTAGTGCTGACCCTTCAGCCATCCAAGAGCGAGCCTGTTCTCTCTTCCTCCTGGTTAGGGCCAAGCAGTCCCCGCAGACACAGTGAGTCATTTGAATGGCAGTCCGCATGTCTTGCTACATTTTTCTAACTGGGAGAAAGGAGAAATCGGCTGCATCTTCTGTTTTCGCTAACCTCATCCTCCATTGCCATCATAATGGAAATAGGCATTTCCTGGGGTGCCAGACCCCTAAAGCAATTACTACTTTCCTGGCAATCACAGGGCCTTGCTCCACATCATGAAGGGAATTTATCTTTCCTTCCCCTTCCTTCCTATAGGAAGCCTATTCTCCGCCCCTTATCATATCCCCACCTTCACCCAATGATAAACTAGGAGAAGATGGCTACCAAAAGAAGCTAAGGCAATAGTCGTTGTCACATCTAGTAATGTCTGACCCCAATGCTCTTTAACCCAGGACGCAGAAGCCTAGAAGAAAAGAAGCCTGCACTTGGATAGGGCACTGGAGAAAGCTGAACAGGAAAGGAGATGACCAGAGGGCGGCATTCTGGCCATCATGCAACCACTCGCAAAACACAAGCTAATTAGCAGTCTGCCGCCACACAGCACAGCAGTTTAATACAAGAAGTGAACAATGCTTTACCTAATTGAAACTACAGAGCTGACTTAGGTAGGCTGTATGCAATTACACAGATTGGAAGTCAGCCAGGACACTGAGGTTAACAATCTCTCCTTTCACAAAGGGCACCACAGGACCCTTAATGACCACAAGTGGTGAGGGCCGCCGTCCTGCATCCTATCCAAAGAGCTCACCTCTCAGCCCAGAATCCATCAGATGGACTTAATGGTGATAACTAATTGGCTAGAAGAGCGCCCTCTACTGGCTCAGCTGTAGTGCCCTGTAACTAACTCGCCAGACTCCTCCGCAAACAGGTTTAGAAGGGGTCTATTCGAGAGAAGGTTCGAGATGGCTGAGGATAGTGAACAGGTCAAGATGCTAGGTGGGAACCAGAAGGCCACCAGTGCCTGCTGCTCCCGTGGCCAGAACTTCTTCCATGAGCAACTTTAAAGGAAGCTGTTATAAAGTAAGCGACAACCTAGAGGAATAGATTTGAAGAATATAGATTCTGTTTCAGGAGGTTTAGCACAAGGCCTAGGAATCTGCATGAGTAGCTTTCCAAGAGAAACCAAGTTCTGCAGGAAAGCAAAGAGGCTCTCTGTAGACAAGGAGAGACTAGCAAAGGGAACACTGTCGTCGAAATACAGTGTAACAACCAGTTATCCAACTTGCTGCATTCGTCCTAGGAACGAGTGAGAGTCCAAATTAATAATGCGATCTCAACTCCACTGCACGATAGCTTAATACTGAGGATGGGGAGGAATGAATCTGGTCCTTGAATCTGTCTCATGTATGAGATACCTTCCTGGCTAGACCAGGAAGGACAGCCAACAAGAGGCCTGTTAGGATGCCCCTGGAGCTGGCTTCACCAGGCTTCCAAAATGAAGCAAAAGAAGACAGGGTAGAGGAACGTAGGTCCTCAAAGCTGACTTAAGCCATGGTCAGTGGAGGAAGGGAAAAAGGACTCAAGTGCTGCTAAGAAACAGTAAGTGAACGGGCCACTTTTTAAAGCTTATTGTAGGCAAACATGGTTATTACTGTTAAAAGGCTTTTATGATAAAGCATAGACATACTACTAAGGATCCTAATTGGTGGGATTGACAATAACGTTCTTTAGTTATTTCCTAAGTGGTTTTTGGAGTAATATCTGCATATTTTGTGACTTTTTAATGATAGAAGCCACCGATATTTGAGAAAAAATGCTTATACTTGAAAGGAAATAGCCTTTTATCCCTAGTAGAAGCAACACAGCTCTCTCCATTTAGACCTACTGCAAACCACTGTAAACGAGGAACGGGAAATATTAAATATACATACATCCTCATACATGCTTTAGTCTTGTAGCTGCTAAGAGCTACCACTTGTCAGATATATACGTATGTATATACATACATACATGTATGTATGTATGTATCTATGATGACATTCAAATAATAAAACATTTAGAATATTCAGCTATTTAAAGTTAGCATGATAAGCACCTATTCCAGAAGAATGCAATATGCTCAATGAATCTGTATTAGCGAGCATCTATTTTATGAGTTATCAAGTAAAGAGAGTTGAGAAGATAACCATAACACTTGAAACTGGGGGATACACTCTTGCCTAGCTACCAATCTACTGGGGTAAGAGCTTAAGAAAAGACACAAGGTAATTTACTGCTAGGTAGAACCTGAAGTTGATGATGCGGATGAGGAAGTTAAGTGGAAGGCCAGCTGTGGCCAAGAGCACTGTTCTATGGAAGAAGGACAAAGAAGGAGCAATTGCAATGTGGGAACTGGAGTTGTGGGTGGGGGTCACAGGGAGGTTGGAATTTGATGCCTCTGTCCACGAGGAAGCAACACAGGTTACTGAGCAGTTAAAGCACACAAATTCTAGGACAGAAGAAATGGCTCAGTGGGAAAAAAACATTTGCTGCTCTTGAAAAGGACCAGGTTCAGTTCCCACCACCTGCACAGTAGCTCAGAACCATCTGTACCTCCAGTTCCAGGGAATCTGACACCTTTTTTTTAACTTCTCTGGGAAGCAAGCTTGTATGTGGCACACATGCATGCAAACATACATGCAGGAAAAAATCTCGTACACAACATAAATAAATCTCATAAAATTAAATGAGGAATGTAAGTTGGATTTATGATTTAATTATCTCAAATGATCCAATGCAACTGTAAAATGGATGTAGGAACAGAGGGAACAAAGCTGAAAACCCAATGTTATCTAGGCTAACCTTTGTTTCTGGTACTGACTGTGAAAAAATCAAGAAGGCAGATTTTTTTCTTAATGGTATGTGGAGGACTGGAGACTCTGAGACTGCCAAGGTGCCTGCCTATAGGCTACAAGATAGTGAGGCCACCAATAAAACTGAAGTATCTAGAAATTGATATCGAGCACCAACTATCACGTATGTGGAGTTCTAGAAATTTCCCATCTTTCTAGAAATTCACCTTGCCCTTTGGAGGCTATAATAAACCTAACCCAGATGGCATAAAGAATTGAGGCAAATCTATAGGATAAGGATAGTACTGTCATTGCATGCTTCAGATTTAGCAGAATGAAGCGAGATGATGATGAACGAAGAGGGTTAAGAGAGATGTGGGGACTGTATTCTGCCACAAACAGTTGATCTACAGTAGTATCCTGCATGTAAGATATGCTAGGGCATGGTGCACAATGTCTGTGGGAGTAACCAACCAATTACTGACTTGACCAAAGGTCCACGCCAGGAGATGGGACCCATAACTGACATTTTTTAGGTGACCAACAACAAGAGACTAGATGGTCCAGGAACCTAAGGTAAAATCAAATTCTACTCACTGTTTTAAAACAAAGAAAAAGTAGCAACAAAATGGCTCCTAATGCATTCTGCTATATTGATGGATCAGTGCCTTGGTCAGACATCATCAGAGAAGCTTCCTCCTGCAGCACGTGGGAGCAAACCTACAGCCACATAGTATGCAGAGAGTGAGAGACTTTGAAACACTCGCTCAGCCTGTCTTAGAGGTTTTTTTTGTTGTTGTTGTTGTTTTTTTTTTTTGTTTTTTTTTTTTTTTTTGCTGTGAAGAAACACTATGACCATGGCAACACTTATAAAGGAAGACATTTTCATATGAGCTGGCTTACAGTTCAGAGGTTTGGTCTATTATAATTATGGAAGGAAGCATGGGGGCATGCAGGCAGATATGGTGCCAGAGAGGTGACTGAGAGTTCTGCATCTGGATCCATAGGCAGCAGGAAACGAACTGTGTGCCATGAGCCTGGGCTCACAGTGTCACACTTTCTCTAACAAGGCCAACCCTCCTAATAGTGCCACCCCCATGGGTCAGACATTCAAACACATCAGTCGATGAGGGGTTATTTCTATTCAAACTACAGCCCTAAATGGAATGTCTCCATCAAATCCCCCAGGGGTAAGGGAACCCACAAGAAGAAGATGCAGAAAGAATGTAAAATCCAGAAGGGATGGAAGGACATACATGAACTCATGGAGACTGAGGCAACATACAAGGGCCTCAGTTTGTACCAGTTGTGGTCCAAGAGATAAAAGAAGTAGACACATATCTCCATCCCTAAACCAGAAGTATTCTCCACTTGATAAACTCTTGGAAATGAAACGTTGGTTTCTTTCAAGGGTGTCTCATTGGAAAAACAAACTATTCTTAAGGGTAGGTTGCATGCCCACAAGTAGATGGCCACAAATAAAGACCTCAGTGGCATCTTTAGAGGTTCCCTGTCTCATAATGTCATGACAGGGCTCTTTCATTTATTAAATTTATCTTTTTTATTTTTATTTTGTTTATATATTTTTCTTCTCTCTTTTTTTACTCTATAGGTCATATATATTATATGCATATTAAATATATATGTATATATAATGACTTCCAGTTTAATGTTTTTATGGGATTCCAGAGTGTGCAAATTAGTAGATCTCTGTTTCCTGTGCCTTTTCATGGCTCTCTTGGGCTCTCTGTCTCTCTCTTTCTCTCTGTCTCTGTCTCTGTCTCTCTGTCTCTCTCTGTTTTATCAAATTCCAGAGTGTTAACTTTTGTTTCATCATATTATATTATATTATATCCTTTAGAAACCTGTTTGTTTTCTAATAAGAGACATGAAGGGAGTGGATCCAGATGTCAGAGGTGTGGGGGAAAGGAGGTGGGAGAAGTAGAGGAAAGGGAAACCATAATCAGAATATATTATGTGAGAAAAAAAATCTATTTTCAAAAAAAGGAAAAGGAAAATGCTGTGGGGAGAAGAAAAGATAAGGTGGTTAGAGCATTAAAAAGGTGAACTATGCAACATTTTAAATAAAGAATTGAGCTTTATGTAGGGATTTTGTTATCCTAGGGAGACCTTAGGAGCAGTCTCCCCGGGAGACTGAAGGTGACTATCCTGTTATGGGTTTTGACACAGTTAAAAGTCCAAACAGCAGCCAGCCCCAGCACTCAGCACTGCGTGGAATCCAGGGCCTCAAATGGAGAAAGTACTGGATTCACATCGGGAACACCTGCTCCTTTCATCCGGGTTTTCCTCTTTTCCTGTCATACTGGACAGCATATCTTCCGGTAACATTGATTTCCTCTTGTATTTTAAAAGCTATTGCAATACCTATCACTAAAAGGATCTCTCTGGGATTTAGAACCGGATGGGAAGAACAGCCCAGTGGAAACTCTGAAACACCAACAACTTGAGTTAGTTTTTGCGAGCTTACTTCCCACCAGGCTCCTTTTGCAACCATAGGTAGATCTACTCTGTTACAACACACAACTGATCTTTCCTTGTGCATAGTAACTTTGTTCCTTGAGAGCAGGACTCTTTTCTTCACAGTTGCAATATCCGGTGCCAATGACAAAAGATAGGACCTTAAAGGGATCTGAAAAAAACACTTTCACAAGTAGGTGAAGGAAGGCATTATGTAAAAGAAAGAGATTGAGATGTATCTGTTTTAGAGAGAATGTTTCAAGCCACAAAAGTGAGCATTCACCAAGACACTTCAGAATCAGCCAAGAGGAAGGAATTCAAGGCAACCTTGGATTAAGCATGGTAAGAACCACTAAGTAGCAAACGGGAAAACTAGGAAGGAAACAGCGAACTCAGAACGAGCTGTGTTACCCAGACTGGAAGAGTGTTATCCGATAATCATTGCCCACTAAATAACGTCTGCCCAAAAGGATCCAAACAAATTTCAATTAGCTGCCGTTTCGCCAGTCGGAGACTTCTAATAGCCACCCATGTGTCTAATAACCACACTCTAGCCCCGCAAGAACTCCAGTTCTTAATGAGAGCTTGAAGATTCAAAAGTTCCTTGTGAATTATCAAAGGATGCTAATTCTGTGTCCTTGTAATTTTAGTATTAACTGTGTTATTTGATTACAGCTAATCCGCACATGATGATAAGTGTTTTGCACCAGAACGTTTTCTTAATCAGAACTTTCTATGCCCCCTCTAAGGGAAAGAAAGTTGCTGGAAATGAGTGAAAACGGTATGTTAAGCTATTTCCTGAAGCTGTTCCTTAATAACACACTTAAAAAGCCACTCTTACAACATACCTAGCCAATAATATAAAATCCACCTCCTCTCCAACGCCCGCTTTGTGTCTTTTTAATTGACATTTTGGAATTCACCTGAAAACATCAACAATTTGCCAAGACAAAACTTGGCCTTGGAGAAGACACCATATTCAACACCAATCTGGAGAAAACAACATATTCCATTTGTTTAATTCAATTTTTAACTGTTATTTTCCTCATTATTACAATTTGAGCACCTTAACTTGGTGCTAGCAAAACTAGACCGTGGGCAATGAAGAGTTAAAGCCCGACCACTGGCTCCCTATGCCCTATGCTCTTGCCACCTCATCTCAACCCCTCCTTTCCTTTGGTACCACAAAATGAATAATGTTTTAGACACAGTGTTTGCAATGCTAATATCTAAACAGTAAAAGATACCTTAAGACCTTCGTCAAGATTTTTTAAGGCCTCATTTAATGTCAGTGTCAAGGTTCTGTGAAGAATAATTAATAGAACCGAGCAAGGTCTATGTGGCCATCGATGGCCGGGGAATTTATGCAGGTAACTCATTAATGCCACAGGGAGTTCGGCATGTAAATCCCAAAGCCTTGATAGGGAAATGGGACCCAGTGATTCCCGCCCCCCATAAAAAACACAAACAATGACAAGTGCAAAAGCGGAAAACCTGAATATCGGTACCGACAACTCTAGGGCCTGGAAAAGTTTTCCATTTACATCCTGTCACCTCTTCTTTGCACACGTATAAAAGATGGGGCAATTATTTCAACAAACCCACCCATATAAATCAAGGCCGTTTTTTTTTTTTTTGCTGTGGGAAGACGGGGTGTTTAAGGCATTTAATATTTCAGCATCCCCAGATTATCACCAGGATCCATTTCGCTCTGTGGTCAAGGGCATGATGAGCCCTGTGACAGGATATTGGCCATTTTCTTGCGAAGATCTGAGACCGCTGGTAAACAAACACCAGTTGGAAAAGTAAGAACAAGTCTGCGGACTGGAATGCACCCTCCTCGTAATGGGAACAAAAAGCTGGCAATCAAATCTAAAGAAAAAGCTAAATCACAGCGGAATGACCTACTTTAAGGCATTTGCCAAAGGAGCGGTGTTTTCAGACAGCTCTTGTGAAGCCGCGTCTCTCTGTCTGTGCCATCTGCAGATTTATTACTTCGCCTGAAAAAAACAACCAAGTGTTGGGGGGGGGGGGGGGGAGAAGGGCTCTGTTTGAATGATACAGGAAAGATTCCAGTATTGTGGGCACCACACCCACACCTACTGATGTGGTCCAAGGTTTTGCTTTAGAGGCACCTAATTAAGAAACCCTGACTCATTTACATGGAGACGTTTGATCTAAATTACACTCCAAACCGCACCAAATTGGGAGCATCTGGGAATGTGAAATGTTTGTTCCCTGTGACGGCTAGAACAGGGCCAGCTCTGGACGGCACATGTTCAAGTGACGAAAAATATTTCACATGTAACGTACTTCTGAGACCCACTTTTCCACTAATAATTCATAGCAAGCCTAACCAGTATCTGTACTTCCACAATTATTTCAGGCTGTGAAAAATTATGTCACTATTTTTCTTCCTACAGCTAGAAGGAGGTAGACCACCCACTTAGCTTGTTGTCATTGATAAAAGGGCCTTAAAGGCAGCCAATAGCAAACAGGCAAAGCTGGACAGGGTAGAGGCTGGTCATTATAAATATCCAAGCTGCCTCCAAAAATGCCGAGTGGCGATCTCAAGGGCTAAGTCCCAAGTATGAGCCCTCTCTCACCGCCTGATCTCCTCCAGCCGTCCCACTTGGCTTGCTGGGGTCCCAGCAAACTCTGCCTCCCAGTTCAGCAGAGGCTGCTCTGTGCCTGAAGAGGCAGTGCGAGGAGGTGGGGCTGTCTCCAGGACAGAGGTCACGGTGTCTGCCATGGGATGGCATCTGAAGGCAGTCCAGCTCATTCCCACCAGGTAAAATGTCTCAAAACCTCAAAAGAAAGCATTTATGTCTTGGATTCCGTGAGCAGTCCTCAGACATGATTCATAGAAAAGAGTGTTGTATTTCAAGTACAATAAACAGAGTTTTACAGATAAAGTCAACCCAATCCTTCAGCACCTGACGGCCACATTACCTGACCAGCCTGTACATCACCGATGGCTCAGCGGGAGTCCGAGAAACAAGAGAAAAGTTTAAAAAAAATACACTGGGGTCTTTTGTCTTAGGATGATATTAATGCATTTATCTGATGTGCCGTGTTTTGCAGTAGCTGGAATGAGATTTGAATATATTAATATTTTCATCAGCCGAGCCCAGGGAGCCCAGTTATTAACTTATGCATGGGATACATAGATAAACTTCAGACAGACGTAAGGTTTTCAGCTCTCAAGTTGGTAATACTTGGCGGGATGGAATGAAAGGGCCTGCTCTCCCTGAGTCTTTGTTGTGGGCATGCATTGTGACAGTATGGAGCCAGAGTTCTTCTGCTTGTCTACACAGCCTGGATTCAATAAACCGTTATGTATGCATATTATGACAATGTGGTCAAGGAAACCAGATTTTTTTACTCTACCTTCAAGTGCTTATGTAGGCTGAATCTGGTGCTTATTTTTCTTGTCCCCGCTCAATATGCTAACGCATTCATAATTTGATACAGGTTATATCCACTTTATAATTAAAGCTATGAACTTAGTTGAGAAAGCATTCGAATCCTACCGAATGAAAAATATCTCTTAGGTTCTATGGTGTACTCTTCAGTATGGTGCGAACCCAAAGCCCAAAGAGGTTTTATGCCGTACGCCTGCCGTGAGAAACACCGCAGGCAGTGGTAGAACTTAAGCAATGGGATTTCTTATGTGGCCACTCTCTGTCGCTTGCACACGACCTTTCTCTGGCTCCCTAATGACCTCATGGCCTTGCTTCTATACCTGTGTGCTCCTACTGTCTCTGTGTGTGCTCAGACAAGGACACAGTCAGACCCTTAGAGCCGGATTTAGCAGTCTCATTTTAACCTAGTGACTTTTCCCTTGCCTTAACCTGCTTGCAGCTGCAGTCTGAGGAACTGGAAGTTAGGGTTTTGCCATGTACCTACAGGGGACCTACGTCAACCAACACCACACAAAGCGGATGTGTTTCTCCAGGTTCCTGGTGGGCTCTGTGTCGCACGTGTGCTTATTTGAGCACAGAACTCACACCCAAATTCCTATTTCTAAATCGTCAGTGTTTACCCAGTATGAGTTTCAGTTCTATCCTCCATCAATAAGAAACGGTGATAGCTTCCAAGGTTTAGGGGAATAAATAACAGTCCGAGCCTTCTCCCACCTGCTAGGTTGGAAGGAAGTTCTCCACATACAGTAAGCATTATCACAGGTCTGCTCGAGCCCCACCCGCCTTCAGGGACCAGGTCTCCAAGCCTAAGTGCCTCCTTCTCCATTATGCGCCTCCATTAGATGCTCATAATGCGAGAGACATCACTTTCAGGAGAAGGCATTGCACTTACACCCCACCTTTCAACTCAGCATTTCCAAATGCTTTAAAAATCATTATTTCTTTATTATTTATTTGTGGAGTCCCAGCGCTCGGAAGTGCAGTCAAAGCCACAGAGCGATGGTCTTTAGTTACACAGACTTAAACCTATCCTCAAGGTTCCCCCTTTGGTGTGCCAGGAAAAACCTGAAGTGGACGTGTGCGTGGGTGGGTATGGAGAGAAAAGGGAACAGATACTTACGCCCAAGATGTGCTGTGGCTTACACACCTGGAAAACTTCAGAAATGGCTCGCTTGTTAGCGCTGTCCCAATAAACTACAACCTAACAAAGGAGAAAGCCGGAAAGCAAGCTGAGCTTTTAGATGCTAAAGCTCAGAAAATGGAAGTGAATTTTCCTAACCAAGGTCACTCATGCACAAGAAGGCATTTAGGAAGATTATTAAGCAATGCAGGAAGTCGAAACCAGCCGTACCCTGCTTATTGTTCCCTGGTCATTCTTTCCTGGGTCAGTTCTGCTTGGCACTGAATTTAAGTCTTTTATTGAGCTGAAAGGTCTTAGAGAAACCACCACTGCTGGTCCATCCTATTTTATTTTCCCAAGCTTTTCTTCACTGGATACTGCACCTGCTTTGTTTGAAACAACTCTATTGTTTTCTTATACTTTGACGGTATAAGAATGTATTGTCTATCCCTTTAGTGCTTGAACATGGTCCAACACCCATAACACAGTAGGCTATCAATAAATGTTGGGGGACGTATGACTAATAAATTTTCATAGGACTCTGAAAGCAGTCTAAAGTGAACTGGACACATCTTGTTCACTCCATGAAGTCATATGACCCATCACTGCCAAGGCATGGCCATTACAGATGCTAATTAAAAACCTAACAAAATAATGGATTAGAGCTGGCTTTAAAACAAAAATAACCAAAGTGTATGTCTCATCCTAGCTTGACTACCATTGGATTTAACCAGGAAAGCTTTCCTGGAAGAAGTGTAAGTCTGAGAACTTTGGGGACTGTAAGAGGGGGTGTTCTGATTGGGGCTGTGACCAAAAAGAAACATCCAGTTAACAATTAAACTTTAGGAGAACAGGGTCGGCAAATAAGTCAGGGAAGCACTTCAGTGGGAAGGAGAGATGTCCAAAGTAGGCAAAAGGCAAAGACCACGGGGCACAGAGAGCTCCTTTGAGATGTGAAAGCCATATTGTGAGCAACACGGTTGGGATTGTAGCCAAAGCAGAAGTTCAGAAAACAGTTAACATAGCGCAGCTGAGGTGAGGAGCATGTTTCTTCTGCCCTGTTTTGGTACAAACCCCTCCCTCTGTAGTTCTGCCTTGTCCCCGGAGCTGGGGGTTCAAAGGGGGCTCAGAAGCTATCAATCGATGCTTGTCTTTTACAGTTTGTATGTGGTGAGTTATGAGAGGGGAGCCACTGTGCTTAGAGACAGGTATGCAGCAGCTCTTCCGCTTCCCCGCTTCACACTGGCGATCCTGACTCTCCAGGAAGATAACGCTACAAAGCAGAACTAGGGGTGTCTTCTGAAAATGAGTAATCAAAACCACCGGAGAGCAGCTGGTGTCATCCCGAAACTCACCGAGAAACAGCGGCAGGGCAGAAGTGAACTTCAAAATGCAGATGTGATTTCCTGCCCTAAATTAAAGAGAAAAGTTCCCATTGCCTTACCTAACTAAATGTTAATCTATTATATTTTGCACTTAACATTTGACACATTCATGCACCAAAGTGTGGTAGCTATCTTTAAAATAAAAACAACCATTGAGCTTAAAATCAGGAATGAGTAGCACGGCATCATGGGTGCACATGGAAAGATTTTTGCCTGAGGAGGTTTGGGGAGGTTGGTTTTGGTTGGCACTGAGGAATTTTGGTCCAGTCAACACCTTGACCAGAGGAGGAGGGGGAAGGAGAAAGCCTCTTTGAAAGTCCAGTGCCATGTGCTAAGCCTTTGTGCAGACATCTCGGAATTGAGAGACACCCAAAACAGGCAGCCAGAGGTGAAGCCACCATGAGAGCAACAACTGACCTTTATTCTCATTTTGGGTCAGAAATGGCATCTAGGTTTTCCCCAAGCAGAACGGAAGCTGTGTAATCTTCTGATATCAAAGATGAGCAGACTTAGGACTTCCCCGAGTCATCGAACAATGCTACAGGGCCCCTAACCGAGGTCACTGCAACTGTGGGAAGAAAATGGAAATAGAAATTGGTTGATCATTCTAGGCCATTAAATACAGTTAAGGTTTTACGTTTCAGGTTCCAGTAGAAGTAATTTCTTCCCCTGATCCGCTTTCTATAAAATAGATTTGATTGTCCTAGCTCTCCTCGGCACTCTGAATTCCATATAAGAACTGCTAGGTGTGTAAACGTGGCCGACATTATGCCTCATTCACCCTAGCTCTCAGATACACACTCTTCACTCACAGTGTCCCCTTCCCACTAAGATACATCCGTGTGCTTTCTGCCTTCCCAAGACTGTGTGACATCTACAGAGGTTTTGACTCAACATCCAGTTCTTACCATAGAGAATCTAGTTAGGGAGCCTGTCCTGTATGTGAACACCTTCCTCTGCCCCGACTGCATGGCCTTGCCGAGCAACAGCTGTAAAGGCACATTGGAGATTCCGTGTTGGGTATGAAGTGAATGTAGGCCAAGGCATATTACTCTTTTTGTAATTCTCACAGAACCTCTGCCATGAACAGACACAGTTGTACGTTAACTACGCGTCCCATACTTCATCAAGTGTTTAAAAACACATCATCTCAACTTATCACCAAACAAAAAACCATCTTCTATTTATGCAACCAAACTCTAGTATCCAGAGAGAATATATTATTGCGTAGGTCATAAAAAAAAAAAACACATACACACACCAAAACAGAAACAAAACTGGAATAGCTCCAGGATTTGGGATGCAGGTCTAACTAAATGATGCAAAACCTTTAGCTATAACTTCAGTGCCCAACTTTCCCCCTTCTTAGAGAAAGGTCTGTGCAAAAATCATTACAAGTGTGTGATTCTGACAGATGAATAACTTAATTACTGTAGCCCCCCCATCCATCCATGGATTTATTTTCCAAGTCTTTAATTATCCTCAGTCAACAATGACTCAAATGCATATTAAGTGGGGAAAAAAACTAATATGAAACATTCCATAAATAAATAATTCATAAGTTTTAAGTTGCATGCTACTCTGGACAGCAGAATTTTCTCACTTTCCTGTCCAGAATATGAGTCTTCACTGGACCCAGGCTGTGCGCACTACCTGCTTCTTCGTTATTAACTAGCTTAGGACCAGAGCTACTATTGCAGTTTTGGCCTCGCAATTGCAGTAGCTCTTATTCTTAACAACTACCACACAGCCCAAGAAGATTGATACAAGGGAGGCCTTGATAGATGTGACAGCCCAGAGAACTTCAGTCGCTCCTGGCGTACTAGGCTGAGTGTTTGAAAACTTGGAGCAGAGGCAGAGTTTGTCATTGTCGGCAACACCAAATCTCCATTAGGGATCTTGGTAAGAGACACGTGGAAAAGGAGGAATTAGTGTGTATAGAAAGGGAACACAGTACCAAGGTAATTTGCAAAAAGGAAAAGAATAAGGAAATCTGAGTCTTGATAGCTCTGGGCAGATATGGTCTGATAAGACAAGGAAAGCCGGAATAGTTTTAGAAGTTAACAGTAATGCCAGACACTGGACACATACCCACAAATAATGAAATTCAACAAGCAAGAAAGTCTTGAGCCAAACCTGACTGACATTTAGCATGCACATGGATCTTCACAGCATCAGTCTGGGTCCTTAACCCTGTTTTCCCTTCACTTTTGTTTCTTTCCTGCTTTAAACGTATTTGAGTATTTGTATTTTCAATGTCTTTTAAATATAATTCTTTACGTAATAAGGTAGGAAGGTAAATCAAGTAAATAACTACACTTTAGAAATCAGCGTAGGGCTTAGGTTTGTAGTTTATTCAGATATGTTTACTGAGAGGGCTTCTAGGTAGTAGATTTGTACTATCCTTATGTAGAGTAGGGAGTTCACGGTTTCACATAATAACGTTCGCTAAGTAAAGGACTGTGATTGGTAAGTTGTGGGCTAGGCAAGATCAGCATCAACAATACAGGCTGGTCATAGAAGGAAAGAGGAATAATTCTCACAAAACCACGAAGATCTTAGTTTGAAAACGACTTTATCTCAAACAGCGGTGGGATTGCAAAGAACTGAGGAAGGCCTGATAGAGAAAGACATTGTTTTCTTGCTAAATTAATATCAAGACAGTGAGGACAAGCTCTCCCTTGGCTTCTTTGTTTATTTTTCTTCTGATTCTGAGCTCACCAAGTGGCACGTCTCCTTGTTGCCTTCACCAAGCACAACCCTGCTTCCTAGTGAAAGGGCTGGGAGTCGCTGACTCCTCAGGACATGCCCCAAGGATACCAACCAGCATACCAAGCATAATAAAAAACGCCTTTGTCTGGCGGACCCCTAGTTGGAAAGGAGAAATGAAGTAGGGGTGACTGTTGACTCGTGGGAACAGACTTAAGTCAGCAAATGAGACAGGGGCAGGAAGTGAGGAACAGGGGAAAGGGCACTTCTTATCGAATGGTCACCGGTTGCTGCTTCTTGACAGTGAGCATCATTGTCTGAGACATGCTTTCAAGGGCCACTGAAGAACCAGAGTGAAGCACTTTCTAGGAATGCAGAGAGGTTAGGTATCTGATTTGCTTTGACTGCGGGCATGTGTGTGACCAAATAAAGCAGATCCCTGAAGAGTCTTTTTCCAGATGGATATGCGGCATTTGTAGTCTATCTGAGCTTATTTGGAGAGTGAAGGCCCTTCAAAGTGATATAATCCTCGTGCATGGAGGGCTCAGTACTCAGGAACGGAGGCTCCAATTCCCAGCTACATCGACGAGCTGAACTTTCATTGCTGACTTCAACACTGAGCTTAAAAAAAAAAAGAAGAAGAGAAAAGAGAAAGTAAGAAAAAGAAAAAATTAAAACTGCCCAAATTAATTTTTTTAGAAAAGACAGTTTGAACAAAACTATTCTCTGATCCACATTTGCCAAGCAAGGTACCTTAAATTTTCAGTCAGAAACTGCACGTTAATTTTCTCCGAGATTAGAGGAATTCACTTCCTTGTCTTCATTTGCTCAGCTAATAAACAAGAGTTTCCTCTATGCTAAATGAGTTGTCACCCACCTGTGAAGACAGAGGGCAGATCTGTGCCTTGGAGAAGACCTGGGGAGTATAGAGAATATTTACAATTGAATGTGGGGATGTCTTTACAGTATTTAAGTCCCAACTTCTATTATAATATCTACTATCTACAAAAAAAAATGTTGTGAGAAATTTCTATAGGGATTTACTTTTACAAAACCTTAAATACAGCCATACGAAGGCAGAAATTTTAAAGAATTCTCCATTCTAAATCCACATCCTTTTATGTCCGCTGATGTTCACGCTCGCAAACATTTGAGCTTGAATCTTCCTGAAGTATCCCACCTAGTCGAGGACGTGAGGACAGCACGTACCTCAGTGTAGATGTGCCTGAGCAATAAATTTCCCTCAGACAATCACAGTCCTTTTCTCGTCAGCAATAGCCAGGGGCAGAAGCAGAGGGTGAGGGAGATCCATCATGAAATGTCCAGTGTCAATGTGTTCTTTCAATCTACTTCCTGACCTTCAGTTTGCGGCCACACTGCTGACCCTCATGAGTTGGAGCCTGAGGGGGAGATGGCACTGAGTACTGATTCCTAGGTCCTGTTGTTCTGTGGTCTCAATTAAGTGCTAATTAATTACCACTGGCATCTTTGGCATTGCTTGTCAAATTGCATTTAGGAGTATCTTTTCACTGTTACAACATCAGTGGCCCAAACCCTCAGCTAAAATTCCCATGTGTGAGTACAGCCTCTTTTTTTTTTCCTCGTTTCAAAATTATGCTTAAATTTTTCAACAAATATACCTATAACCACTGCAGGAATCTTCCAAATACAACAAACAGGAGTTGGTATTGTCAGTTTTGATGAATAGTTCTTCATTAATAAACTTCCTGTTATTCCATCTCCACCTGCAGTTGCTGATGCTGCCTGGAATCAATTAACTCATATAATTTGATTTATTTTACAAAGACATTTTTTGGATGTGCTGTGTTGATGATAAAGGTTCTATTTGAGTAGTTCTTGATTGCAAGTTAGATTGTACCTGAATGGATTTCTCTTCCTGTGTGGATGTATAAACAAGTGCGTGTGTTTTGAAAGAGAATAGGAAGAAAATATTCCTTGAAGAAGTCTTGATTTTTAAAATTCATTAAGAAAACATCATGGGGGGCATTTCTCCTGAATGCTCTTGCTTTATCTGAAGACTCCTAAGGAACACAAATCCTAAAATGCTATAAATCCTCTCTCATGATCAAGTCCCTTTACTTAGCAGATTAGTGGCTCTTTTTTTAAATTACAGAACAAAGTAAAACTATGAAGCAATGAAGCCAAAACATCAGCTCGCACCACGATATAGAGGCTGACATGTGAAACTTTTTGCTTTGCTTTTCTTACATGTGATTTCTTTGGCTTCTCCAAATATTTACAAGCTACTACTCTAGGTCAGTATTCAGTTGCATTAGGTAAAATATGAAATTGTATCTAGACATATAGATAAGGCTTGGTCCAAATGACAGAAGCCCAGTTCAAACTGTTTAGGCAAAAGAGATAATCTGCTAAACTACAGGAATGAAGATTTCACTGTTAGATAGAACTCTGGTCACCAAAGCCCAAGGGTATTGACAGAACTTGTTTTTTCATCCCTAAATGCTGCTCATCACAGGGCTAACTTTGTGTTAACTTAGAAATCTTTTTTTTTTTTTTCCTGTCAGCAAATGGCAGTGCCAGGATTGTATCATGTCAACCCCACCTCCTCGGGGGCATGAAAGCTGCTCTTTTACTGTGGGAAGAGAAACTTCCAGGAATCATTCTCCTTGGCCTGGCTTGTGTCCCTTGTTTATTTCTTGTTTGTTCCTGATCCCTTCTCTATAGCAAAAGAATGCATGGCTCTCATTAGCTGGGTTTGGAAAGCAGGCCCACCCTGGGTTAGCTTCACTCAAAAGCAGACACCCGGGAATGGGGGAGAAAATAATTTCTCCCAAACGTGATCTCACTCAGAGGAAGAAAGAATAATGACTGGAGATCAAGGAGAAAAAGCTACCAGTCTACAGTTGTAAATTATTACTGTGATTTCCCCCCAAAACTCGTCTACCTTTGATGAAAATAATAGTTCAATCAATGGTAGTGAATGAAGGCTAATTGTCACTAAGGAGCACTGATCTCTAATTAGAGAAAGTTGCCTATATTTTCCATTTTCTAGCAAACTGACGTTGTTTTATCAAAAAAGAGGGGGAAAGGTAATAGTTATCTAACTGTGCGTGCCTTCCCCCACGTGACAGGGAAGACACCTGTAATGAAGCACACACTGAACTCTGCGGGACTGCAGAGTCCCTGTGGACAGCCCATAAAAATTAACGCACGGAGGCAGCAGAGTTTAATTATAGGGGATAGGCTTCATCATGATGTATTGCTAGGTTCCAGTCTCAGGAGTTTTGTTTCTTGGTTGTGAGTGTGCACCAAGTTCTCAAGCCTTCTACCCTTTCAGGTTTTTGCACAAAAATTGGTGCATTTTGAGGATGAAGTGGATAATATACACACAATGTGTTCAGCATAGCACCAAGCACAGAATGTCATTTTTTTCAAAAACTGATAGTTATTATCATAGATAGCAAATGAAAAAAATGCAAGAAAATCACTGTACAGTGTACCTGGCCCGGGGAAGCCCTGAGGAGATGATAAGTAGACGCTACTGACAAAGGATGGAGCAAGGGACATGGGGACATATGGGTAGGAAAACGTGGACGCTCCAGTAATACCAACTGTGATGGATTTAGAAAAAACAAAACAAAACAAAAAACCTTTGCGAGTTCAGCCATACCCAGCCCCTTCGTCAGAGAGAAAATCCTTGGTAATTTTAGATAAAATGAGATTTATCTTCTCTCCAAAGAAAGTGTTCCTGGAGCAGCTCTCTTCCTTGTTACTCTCATATTTCATCAGCTTACATAATAGCTAATTAAATTACATAATTATAATAATAAGAACAACTGGCATAAACTTGTTTGGGACTCTCTCCTGGGACTTTCCTCTAGTGGGAACAGATGTGCACAGTTGAGAGCCATTAGCTAGCTGGGAACATCGAGTGTGGTGTGGGCACTGGTCAGTTGTTTTACAGGGGGGAAAACAGAGCTCCTGATAAGTGGAATCAGACAAGAGGGCCTCTGCCACCTGTTGGGAGTCTTCTGCACTCTGCTCTACCTGAATTCCCCTCACTCTTGATATTTGACTGCAAATTTGGCCTCTTGCTTAGATTTCTTAAACAGCAATCCATAACTGATATGCTCAACACTCCATAACGAGAATTTCAAGCATGGCTTCCCGAATCAGCGTTGTTACCATGTAGTCACCACTGTGTAGCCACATAGAAGGAAAATGGGAGAATAAGGAAGATGTCTACTTGGTACTGTCCTAAATCCAGTAGTCTTCGACGGTAGGCCATATATTCATTTCTAAGAAGGACGCAAGAGAAGCGTGTTTCACAGTTTCCAAGACTCTCCGAATTGGATAGAATCTAAAAGGACATGTGGAGTGTTTGCTTAGCAACACCTGGTCTTCTGACTGGATAATTGCATGAAGGGAGTGATTGTTTCCATCTTTGGGGAGACCTCCTGATCATTGTTTTTTTTTTTGTTTGTTTGTTTGTTTTTGCAATTTATATATTTATTATATTACAGTTTTCAGAATTGGAATGCTGAAAAAAATACTATTGACAACATGTATATTCTGGACTCGGTGTTTTGGGAAATTGGTGACTCTGTTGTTTGGGGTGCTGCAGTGCCTGTCACCAGCTAAATCTAAAGTTCTCACCAGTGAGTGTGCGCTGTTATTGAGAAGGATATTGTATCTAACTTACTGTTTGCCATGGGAAGCCAAATTTTCATGATTATAATACTTTAAAGCTGACTTTCAGTGAGAAAAGAGATTTATGAGTAAACTCATCATTTTGCTCTGTTTTTATTCCTTTCTTTCTTAGCTCATGATCGAATTAGTTGTCTAGTGCGAATCATATGCTCTGCCTTGTAAATAACTTAAATGTAATAGTGTTCTGATTTTCTTCATATCTTTATTGATATGTCTTTGTTTATTCTTAGACAATTTCAGATAAGGTATTTTTATATAATGTATTTTCTCCACATTCGCCCCCATTATCCTCTTTTATTCCCCCCTCACTACCACAGAATGAACCCCTTCTATTCAACAACATTCTCAATCCAAAGTGCCAATAGACTGGCTAGGCCCATTCTTTGGTTCAAATCCATTCACCCATCCTCCAAAAAATCTAAAACAAAATGTGACCAGGTCTACTCATTGGGAGTCAGAGCAATGTGTTGTCAAGTAATCCTGAAGAATATTGAGTAGCTGCCATCTGAAAGGAAGTAAGAAGAATAATAGCGTGCTGTATTAAGGGACTGAGATTTTACCTTGTAAATGAGTATATTTTTGAGCATAGATTGATCCACATGAATTTACCTGGAAGTATACTGTCCTGGAAGGCTCTGTGGCCTATGCTTGGGGATGGGCAACAAGAGCAGCTTAAGTATACTTGAAAGGGCAGGAAAACATCATCTATCACTTTGAAAAAGGAACTAGCAAAACTTCAGTAGGAGAGCCAGGCTCCCCAGCAGTCCAAATGGGGTCCTGAAGGGGAAAGGAAAGGAAGAAGTCCAGCAGAAGCTCCAGCTGTGAAAACTTACATAAGTGCCTTACTCTTGCTTCATCTTGGGACCAAAGGCCCAACAGAATCCCCGAGCATCCCTGAGGAAGAAAGCTATAGCACCAAGAACCCTGGGCGATGCCTTCTGTCCTGCCACACTGTCATTCCCTTAAAAATAGAATAAAATTTGTTCAGCCCTTCCATCCTTTCAAAACTATGCATTTGGCATCTCTGACATCATCATGAAGGGTGGACACTTCCTGCAGCCATTCCTGATGCTGGTGAGCTCTCCACTTACCCATGCCTTCCTACACGAGGGTCCTTATCTTGACAGTTCCTCTGTCTTGTTTTCCAGCATTTCATTCCCGGCCAAAGAACAGGCAGAATTTTACCAAAGCTTCACCAGGGATGGGAAGCCTACCCAGAATCTAATCCAGCAGATAATTTCCACTGTGGAGAAGTGGAGAGGCACAGTGGGCTTCCCGGGTGCTGAGAGCCACCTTTCCTCCTGCCTCCTCCTCTAAGAATTCCTATAGATTTTCTAATTGGCCTCTGCTGTCACCATGCCGCTCAGCCACATTCTCCACTCTGTGTGCACAGCCGTCAGAAGTCCATTTTTCTGCCTTACATAGAAAATGTGGTTCTCGTTTTTCTCGCTGTGTCCTAAGGATTATCTTTTCACAACCAACATGCCCATCAAAATGTTTTGCTAAGCAAGAAAGAAAAGCAGATGATTTTCTCGCTTAAGTGGAATCTGGCTGCCAGCTATTAAAATAACATTTCCTTATTATACTTGAATCTATAACTTGAGCATAATTGTACATCAGATTGATAGACCCAAATTGATCTACACATAGTCTGTTGGGCTATCCCTGTCTGTGTGGATCCATCTGAGCACCACAGTTTGACCGTGCTTAGGAAACACGCACTTGTCAAGATCTACCTCCTGACAGCCCGTGGCAGGTTAAGATAGGATCTTACCAGAGAGGCAATTCCCTTGAGCCATTATATGCAAA
Source organism: Microtus oregoni (assembly GCF_018167655.1). NCBI lineage: Eukaryota > Metazoa > Chordata > Mammalia > Rodentia > Cricetidae > Microtus > Microtus oregoni. Next base: position 2,022,766 of record NW_024543096.1, read on the forward strand.
ATATTTCCTCAATTGAAAAACTCAACTGAAGGATTTCACTGGGAACTGGGGTCCTGAAACTGCAGAGTGCAGAGGGGTGGAAGACTGTGCAATAAGAAGCAATGTTCTCAGCAGGCTGTTGATATCATTTCAGAAAGTTACGTCTTGAAACAGTGTTGCGGTGATAACAAGCATAATGTCAAATATCTGCCAGGTCTGTCTATTGATCTAGTCCCAAGTAACACTGGGCACTTTATGTCTTATTACAGGATAAATGTGGCCCCAGACTGTCAGTAGCACAGAGCTCTTTAATGTTGCAAAAGGAAACCATCTCAGGAAATACTAAGTACAAAATTCACTCTGCTTTCTCTTCGAGTATTTTTGTATTTGAACACTGTCTTTAACTGCTTGTTGCACCTCCAATACTGAAATAATCCTCATTTACTCATTAAATTTAAAGTTGTAAATAATTTCATTTAAGAAAGAAAACCAGGCAAAGATTTAGCAACTACAATTAACCTACAGTGTTATTGTGATATGTTTCAGCATCCTGTCAGTCATCCCCTGCTCCACATTGGTCCCACACCGAATCACTAAAACAAATGATGACAAAAATATAAAAGGACCAAAGCAACTCACTGGCCTTGACCAGGACTGGGCCTGGACAAACATGGGGAAACTGCCCCAGGCCATTAATGAACACATGGGTCCTGGCAAGAGCATTAGTGGACATTATCTATAAGGTCTATTAGATAGCCTTTGTTGATAGAAAACAAAATAAAACCGATCTAAAGAAAATATTTTCAAGTGTCTTATGGAACATGCTCAGAAAGAGCATTTTGACATCTTTTATTTTTTAAAATGTTCAGCCATTTTCTTCAAAAATTTGGCTTGCTCTTTCCTACTTTGTGATATGCCAACTTTGATGTTTTAGCTTCAGCTGTTTGAGAACTACATGTGATCCCCCAGAAAGGTTGGATTTTTTTTTTCTGGGTGAAGAAGGAAGCATATGTTTTAACCCTCATGTGCCTTTTTTGAAAAGGATGAATTAACATCCTATAGTATTTTATCGCTATACTTAAAATACAGAATCTAGATCAAAAGTTGGGGGGACTTTTTTTTTTTTTAGAAATAAAATAGAGATGCAGGCCTTAGGGACCGACGCTACAAATTTTTAATCTATCTCATTAAATACAGAGCCTTACACGTCTACTGCTCTTCTTTTAAAGAGGGCAGCTGAAAGGAGGCAGTTTGGATACATGAGTGAGGAGGGCCACACACAAACCAAATTTCAAAACATCAAAGGACATAAACTAATGTGTAGAAACGCCGAGGCATCTTGAAAAGATTTCTCTCTAACCAGATATATGACACTAAAAAATGGGAAGTAAAAATGAATTTAGAATGCTCTGAGAGGCAGGAGAAGAGGAGTGTGGCTGCATGGCACTAAACCCACTGAACAAGAAAGTGTGGAGGAAAAGTCTATCCAGGCGGCCTCTGAAAGCCACACCTCAGTTCCTCCCTATCACTGATGTTGTCACTGGACCATCCGAGTCATTGAACACCTAGGAAGTAACAAAAGGAAGGCAATCAGGATGTCGTGACTCATGTATGAAATGCCCCCTGTGTGTTGAATGCTCGCTTTCCATCAGAAGCTCAAGGAGTAAAAGAGGAAGCCTTGGGAGCTGGAGCCCAGCTTCATTGTGGGGAGGCGTACCTCAGTGTTATACCTGGCTTTTCCCTGGTGTGTTTTCCTCATCTCCCCACCTCCTGCTTACCCCTTCACCCATAGGCTCCCACTGTGATGTTCTCCCAGAGTACATGGAACCAAATGACCAGGGGCTGAACCCTCTGAAATCATGAATCAGAATTAGCCTCTCTTTCATTAATTTGCTCTGTCATGTCCTTTGGCTATAGCCACATCACAGCCGATAATACACAGGAGAATTGGGGCAAATGCAATCGTTACTGTACTTGTGCCTGCCTACTGTGAAAAGAGAGACTAAACAGAGCTAGCCGTGCAAGAGCAGCGTGTCTCATGTGGCCCTAGCGAAGCTATTCATGTAAATCTGATCTGGGAGGTGGCTGCTGACTTCAAGAGGGACCTTGTCCTCTTACAGTGAGTGGAAACATTGGCCAATATCCTCCTTCCAGATCCCGCGTGGGGTGTTTTTGCGGATGATTATATACAGGCAAGTCCAGCAGTCCAATAATCGCGAGTTCAGTTTCTCCAAGTTATAACTCCCACTGTACTTTGGTATGTAGTCAAAATTCTGGAAGAACACAAAAGGAAAGAATTGGTTAAGAAATGACAAATGTCTCGCTCTCTCCTAACGACAGAGGAACGATTGGCAGAAAACTCAAAACCAGAATGCAAGAAAGGTTTCAAAGGAAATTGAGTCTCTGTTTACAAAAAGGTTCCAGTTCTGGGAGGACTGTCCAACTCAACCAGTTGCTGCAGAGAAACATGATTAAAGTGATGACTGAGGTGTTTGGTGGCCGAGCCTCAGTTTCCTTTATTCCCTTCTGACTCCGTTGACAGCCAATCAGAAGGCAACCTGGCCTGGAGGCTTGTCAGTGATAATAATTGAAAACATCTGTCTGTGGAGCAAGTGTGGGAAGCCCATGCCGGTCCCTGACAGAGGGAGCTCTGAGGCAGCAGAGCCATAACCGCGACCATACTCATATTCTCCTTAACAGACGTTTTTCGCTGCCAGCTGTCTTTATTCTCCTGCCAGGAAAGCAAGGGGCCCGGGGCTCTGAACCCAGGCAGGGGTTAAGTGAGCTGAGACTGGGGAAAGGGACGGGACAGGCTACCTCCCAGCTCGGGGTACAGAGACGAGGGGTATCTGGTTAGAGACTAAAAGACAAACAGGGAGAGAAGAGCCAAAGAGACTGCAAGTAGGCTTGGAGCAGGAGCAACAGTAGAAAAATTGGGGTTCTAGACCCGGGTGAGCTGATGCTCTGTCCCAAGCCTGGACAGAGATTTTAGAGTGGTTTTGAATGTATCAAGAGGATATTTAAAGTGTGCATAGGCGTTCTTTCAGTTACTAGAGAAGAGAATTTCAGACTGCAGACTAAAGAAAAGCTCTACCAACCCAAGTGGGAGCCTAGAGAAGAAAGACAGTTAAGTTCTCAGTAGAAAAGTTTAGGCGTTTTCTTGCCTATAGTAGGAGATAATTTAAGGCATAAAAAATGCTTTTTGAGAATACAATGAGCCAAAAGATTGGGGGGAGGTAAAAACAAAATTATGAATTATGTTTTGAAATATGGACTTATCCTGGTCATCTTATTGTTTAACGTCTTCTCTGCATGAATCAATCAGTCCTGGATGCTATACTAACAGTTGTGTCATGGTTGTCCCCAGAGCTACCTCACAGTTACTTGATGTATGATGTTCACTTGAACAGAAAGAATAAATCCAGCTTGCAACGAAGCAGAACTTGCCAGTAGGATGGGGCTTGGGTCCTGAGAAAATCTTGCTCAGCGCATGGGTGGCGAGAAATAATACAAAGGGAGAGACTTGGGGAGGCCACTCTGTCTCATTAGTTAGGAACAGTTCTGTATTGTATATGTAGCCAACATAAACACTTGGCTGAGGATGTTATTCTACTGACAGTGTTCGCCTTTCCTTATGGTCATCAGCTGGGTGACTACCGCTCCTTGGCTGAGACACACTCATCCATAAAGAAAAGTTCCATAAGTAATAATGAGCGTGAGTTTGTGTTCACTGCATAGCAAGGATTCATATTCAACAGGAATTTTTTTTATCCAACTGAAATGAATCAAGCTGTTTAACCTAATTGAGCTGCTATAAATCAGGCGTGTTGTGATATTAGTAATCCTCTCACATTGGGCCCTGGAGTGAGGCTCCACACAAGACGCAGGAGTGTAAGCGCAAAATAGGGATTCCATCTCCTTTCTTATACTCTTACCAGTTTTACACATCTGTCCTCACTTTGGAATCATAGCAGATCCCTGTGTGTATGCAGCGTGCATGTGTGTGAATGAGTGTGTGTGTGTGTGTGTGTGTGCCTGTGTGTGTCTGTACCATAGCACACATATAGAAGTTAGAGGAGAATCTTGGATGTCAGTCCTTGCTTTCCATGGTTTGAGGAAGAATCTGATACTCAGCATGGGACACGCCAGACTAGCTGGCCGAAGACTTTCTGCTGATTCTTCTGTCTCAGTCTCCCATGTCACCTAGGCTCACTGGGTTTCAGACACAGGATACCACATCAACTTTATGTGGTTCTGGAGAGGCAAGCTCTGAAGTTCATGTTGCATGGTAAGGACTTTATCCACTAAGCCATTTCTCCAGCCCTAGAACATCATTTTAACTATCGAGAGACCATTTTCCCTTTCAACAGTGTGCTCTTCTGTATGCATGGATAGCCAGAAAGAGGCTTGGTTAACAAGTGACCAAACAGTTGGGACGAATGTCCATCTACTGGGAACTGGACTTTAAAATAACATTTGAAAGACTGCAAAGTTGCCTTATGAAAAGAAAGCAGGTGCTTACCTGAAAGGATCCGTGAGATATATCGTTTGTGTAAATACTCTAAAATTCTCTTTCAAATATCAATGTAGAAAAATTGCTTCTAATATTCCTTAAATATACTTTGAGGAATGCCTAAATATTCTCCTACTTTGATGCCTCTATCTGCCGATAATTTTTCCTCCTTTTTAGAAGGTTAATGGTATTACCACGATTCAACACCCACCCACCCCACTGGCCCCAGTATCTTGCCTTTTAAGATCCCAAATTCCTGACCATCTGGGAGATATGACACCACTCATTGTTTCTGTAGATATATTGTGTTTCCTTTTGAAATTGCTTTTGCAATGGCCACCATTTTCCAGTTCCAAGCCCATATAGACATTACTGGTTGATCATACATTCCTTCCACTCAGTGGCTTCAACCACCAAGTCCTTACCCAGGGAACAAGCAGTTGTCCTGAGGCAGATGATGCTCACTTGTGGATCAGGCCCTGCCAGAGCAGGTCAGTTCCTCCAAAGTCACCATTCATTCCCAAGCACTCTAAAAAAAAAAAAAAAAAACTGTTTCTAAGACAAAAGGAGGCGCCTGGCTGATATTCTCTTTAAATCCATAGAGTCTGCCTTTCTGTTTCATTCTTCGTTTTAATAAACAGACGCATATCTTACTCCATATAGTGACTTATGCATAAACAAGCATTTAAATTGCTGACATATATGCAAGACACTATTACAAAACCTCACGTTCCAGATTCAATCTATTCTGTAATTGGCGATAATGCCTTGGGTGTATTTCTAAGCGCATCAGGACTTCCTTAAGTCAGGATCAAAAAACAGTGCTTAGATGTGTTGGGAAATCAAATCTCCAGCCCAAAGAAATAAGTAAGAACATTTCTAGACCAGCTAACTTATGTTGCAAATGGGGAAACTGAGGCTGAGGAAGGCTAACTGAGCTTCCGTCGTCATTCAGGTAGAAACATGCAGACAGAAGAAGAAAACCAAGTTTCTTGTGTTCTGGTGAGGCAGGTATCCCACTTCCGCAGCGTGCACTCATGAGGGTAGCCTTGATGCATTCCCCAGTTTCTCCCATTTCTGGGTTAGCTGCTCTCAGGAATCACCACTTAATCCCATAGGTCTGAAATGGGTAATTTAATACTCTTTCCTGTGCATCCTATTTGATTTATAAGCACTCACCTTCTTAACCTAGACAGTTCTCTTTTGCTTTATTTGAACACTTTCGATAAGCAACCACGGCTTTTGGAAACAAACCTATATTCTATGCTTGACACTTTAGCCGAAAGAAATTTTACACCATCTCACAAAAATGTTGAGAAGAAAGCATATTTTACATGTACCAAGCTCTCCTTTCCCTCAAAAAGTTTTCCTTAATGTTACCCTCTATTGCTGCATACCCAAAATATGTGCTCTAGTTTTCCACTGTAATTTGCTTTTGGAAAGAGTGAAAAAGAGACAAAAGAGGCAGGTGAAAAGTGCTGCCAAGACCCAAACAGCTCACCTCACTGAACTTGCCTCTCTCATCTAGACTTAAGAGAAAACCTAAAAGGAGTATCTGTGGCTGGCTTTGTTATTCTACAGAGAAAACCCAAAAGGAGTACTGTGGCTGGCTTTGTTATTCTACATCCAGAAAAATATTTGGTTCAGTCCAATTCCTGGCTAGGACAGCAAAAGCAGCACACAGCTAAAGCAAAAGCTGGACCACCACACACAAAGCAAACACTATAGCAACAGAAAGGTACGGAATGCCCCAGCTTTTTCCTGCACCCGACGTAGGGGTGAAGAAGAAGGTAATACACCGCCTAAACGAGCTCACTGAGAAAGATAAAACATGTGCGCATGGAAGAGAGATAAAACTCAAACATGTCAATGACAATGTAATACAGTCTGGATGTTTAAGTGCCAAGAAAGCAAATAACAAAACATTCAGAATGTGATGTCTGAATACGTCCTAACAGAGGCATGCTTAACTATGCTTTGGCGTATGGGGCAGAGCATAGATGCTCCCATTGAAGCAGCAATGATGTAGGGTAAAACAACTCAAGTGGATGTAATGTAAAATTAGTTGAGCAGGCCAGCAATCGCTGACCCCCGATGGAAGCAATCCTGCTTCAAGACCACCTTTTTCTTTTCTTTTTTTTTTGTAAATAATGCAGTTTATTTTTCTGAATGTATTTAGTTTTGCAAAGAAATTGAGCCTTTGGTTCAGGGTGTCCGCATATACTTCCTCCGTTCTTCTGAGTCCACACAGTGACAAAGTTTCTTCTGTCAGGGCCATCCTATTATGGGTTGATGAGCCCATATTGAAACATTGCCAACTAAAGTCCATAGTTCCCATGAGAATTTACTCTTTGTTTTCTGCCTTCCGTGGACTTTAGCAAAAGGATAGCGGCGTACAAGCATCACTGTAGGGTCGTACCGAATAGTTTCACATCCCTAAAGGTATCCCAATTTCCCACCTGTTCTTCCCTCCCTTCACTGAAATTCCAGTGAATTTCTTTTCTTGCTCCAGAATTTCGAATTTTGCAGATTGTCTGTGTTCTGGTTGGCTTTTTCTCAGATTAACACTACCAGAGTAATACGAGAAAATACTTCATCCGACTGCCCTATAGGCAAGATGGTTGAGTGTTTTGTGGATTAATAACTCCGGGAGTAGTGCCCCCTCCAAGCAGGTGCTCCCGGTGTGTATAAGAAAGCAGGTGAGCAAGCCACGGTGAACAAGCACTCCTCCATATTCTCTGCCATGAGTTCCTGCCCTACTTTCCCCTAGTGATGGCAAGGGACCTGGGCCACGTAAGACAAATAAACTTTTTCTTCCTGAAGCTGTTTTGTGGTCCTGGTGTTTATCTTAGCAACAGAAAGCAAACAATCCAGGACTGGAATCATTGTCTATTTCACTTGACAACAAGCATTACAAACTCCCCAAACATTTATGACGTTTCGGAACTCATTTCTTTTTGCCATTGAATTGTAATCTATGGCATCAGCATGCAATATTTGTTTCCTCATCTAGTGGACGATATTTATGATTTTTGTTAGTTGAAAAACAAGTTTTCAAACATAAATTTTAACTTATGTAATCAGTGCATTGCTCAAGTGGGAACTATGTTCTTAGAGCATGCATTTGTCTGGTGGCTAGACTTTTTGATCTGGTGGGCTATTCTGTGACTTTCCACCACACGATGTAAATTTATCTTTTCTATTCTTAAATCTAAGTTGATTTGAAACCAAATTCACTCCCCTTTTTCTGTTCACTGGTGACGAGGGAGAAGATAGTTTTATGACGTACATTTGAGCAAGGCAAGCTACTAAACTAGGCTGTGAATTTTCAAATGGATGTGATTCTTCTTCATCGCCCATTGGAGGTGTATCTTTTCCTGCCTTCCTCAACCACAACAAGGTGTCAGCTTCAAAACAAATCATAACATAATTCTTATTCTAAAGTTATGTGTATTTTCTGCCTCTTAGTGTCAATTATATCCAATAAAAATGTGCAATTCTCTAACCTTTTCAAAAGAGACATATAGGCTGTTGTGTGTTTCTCAGTAAAAATGAATGTTACCTGGCACACCTGTGCCATTTTCGGGATAGCAAATAATATTTATATATGACTTATTCTAATAAGAAAAATAAAGGCTGTTCTGCCATTTGGAGGCCCCTTCCAGGGAGAACCATTTGTGTCCCCTGACTCTGCACACATGGTGTTTGTAAAGCAGCACACAGGGGGCTTTGCTAGGGAGATCTTAAAGCTCAGGCAGAAAAAATAATCACATCTCTCAGCCGTTGGCTGCCGTGTTTGTTTCCTTAAAATGCACAGCTAAAGGCTCTCTCTGCACAGATACTATTCGGTGGGTGGGGTATATCTTATTCCCGGGTTATTTTCCAGTACATTTGGCCTAGTTAAGGTAACGTATATTAACTTTCTCGCAAACTAAAGATGAAAACAGAGTTGCAGCCGTCGCAAATACTTCAGCCATTGTCAGAAAGTTCAAGAACTGACAGGAGATCCAAATAATCAAGCCTGCCTGGTGCATATACCGTAGTTTCCCCCTGGGACATCTGCTCTAATCCGACAATGTATCTGACTGCCATGAATGTAGAATTACTTTCAATAAAGATTTTATTTCAAGCTTGGATGACTTCCTCCAAAACATCTTGTCACTAAGGCAAAGTATATCATTGAATATCTGATATTTTTTTCCCTCCCCACAAGTCAGCTTTTGAGGGGGAAAGAAAATACACATTTCAACTCAAGTACTCCACTCAGGTCAACTCACTGTAAAAATCACATTTTAACATATCGAGGCTGATTAAAGATTTGCTGTGTTAAAGAAATCAGGGAGCTGTCAAGAGAGCTTCCCCTGAAGTCTGGAAATGGGAAGCCAGCAGCACGTTTGCTCAAGTGCCCTGCACACTCTCCCTGTGGCAGCCTCCCGTAGACAATGCTTCTGCTGAACACTCGGCTTCTAGAATATTTGTCCTTTGGCAAGCAAGGAATGCTTATAGGTCATATCTTCCAATAAGCATGAAAGTGTTCCCAGGCCATAAGAGACATATGAATGATGATCTCCAGGGCTTCGCGTATCCTTCTGTCCCTCCATTCTGTTCTCCTCCATCATGATCTCACCATCAGTGAGTATGTTCACGGCAGGGGGACAGCCGGGAGCAGGGAGCTGTGCTGTTCTGAACTCACTCGCAGGCTTCACTTGGAGCTGCTTACATTATTCCGGCCTCCGTGTCACGTTGTTTAGCTTACGCTTGGCTCATGTAATTTTAAACGTAGCTTATGCTGCCTACAAGGTTTCGCCCTCACTCAAAGAGCACGATCAAATGGTTTAACTCTAACGGGATGGGAGTCATTATCTGAACATTTCGTAATCACCGCACCATTGTAATGGCAACATGTTTTAAAATCAAAAATCCATTTTATCCCTATTGTTGTATTTCATGACTAAGGGACAAGACCAAGATAAGAACTCTGAGCACAAATAAAAACAGCAGGAACAGTAGCACGAAACAAGAGGAATGTTGGGACTTCAGCCTGCTTTTCCCTTCATCAGCTGTGTAACTTTTGGGCAGTTCATTTAATGAAAAAGCACGTGAACCAAGAGGCTACACGTGAGCTTCCCTGGGAGGACTTTTAGACATGCCAAAGTCCGTAACTAAATCCGTTTCCTATGTCAATGCTCTCTTAGTGCGACCTTCGCTCCCTTCCCCTGCTACAAAGCCACAGTCCACAGAACCACAGAAAACACATAACGATGAGAACGACATTTCTATTAATTTCCAAAGGCTTTCACAAAGGTTTGGATTTTAACTCGCAAAATTTCCATGGTGTCACGTTTGCCATTACCTTCACTTTTTAAGTGGAGTCTAGGCTCAGAGAACTGCTAAAATGTTTCTCTCACATGCTTAGCACTTGGAGAGCGAGCACTGTGGATTCGGCATCCTGATTATATTATCGCTTTTCCCACAGCAATGATTATCCCCAACCCCCCAGCACCAGGCACAAGGCAGTCACACTATGAGCTTTTGAAACACATCAGCCTACTGCACACCACTGTAACAGAGTTGCTGTGGACGAGCCCCAGACATTGACATACTTTTGAATTGTCCGTAGACGATGGTAACAAACAAGCCAGATGGACAATCTGTTCTCTTTAGTGAACAAGTTTGCAAAATATAAATTCTTTGTGGATATAATAATTGCGCCATTTTTGCTGATCATAAAACGTGAGTTCGGTGTGGAAGAGGATGATTCATGAAAGTTCAAGTCTTTTCTTTTACAAGTTTCCTTCCTATCAGAATATCTCTGATTCCATAGAGCTCATAGTGACTATCATAAGGGTTTGACATGGTGATAGCTGCCTATTGCTACTGACGGAAAGAGGGTGGAAGAGGATGGGGGAGAAAGAAAACTCAGTCTGTGACATGGGCTCAGCAAAGCCCAGACAACCTGTAGAGGTTCTGGAGCCACTGGGCCACTGCAGCCCTTGCCTTATTCAAAAGAGCTTGGCTTTTATACTCTCGTTCCCTTCATTTACTGGTCAAAGGCACTTCCAAGAATCTTTTGGGCTGAAGTGCCTGTCCTCAGTTTAGGGAAACCTTGCAAAGCTGATAGCTGAATCTGTCTGATGACAGAGTACTGGGAGCTGAGCCTTCCTTGAAGGCCAACGGTTCTCAACCTGTAGGTCATGACCCCTTTGAGGGTTGAACAACCTTTTTGCAGGAGTCACATATCAGATATCCTACATACCAGTCATTTACACTATGATTCATAACAGTAGCAAAATTACAGTTATGAAGTAGCAACAAAATAATTTTGTGGTTAGGGGTCACCACAACATGAGGAACTCGATTAAAGGGCTGCAGTGTTAGCAAGGTTGAGGACCACTGCTTGGAGACAAACCTGCTTCTGAGAGTAGGTATGAACAGAGAAGTCAGCATATTACAGGCCACCCAGAGTTCCCCTGCTGTCCTATGCCAATCCATTCTTCACGGATATCTGGTAAATGTTTCCCCCAGGGTGACATGGGGGTCTCTCTTCCTGAGGAAATCTTTCTAGTGAAAGATTTAGAAGGCTGAACCACAGACTCAGCTGCTGAAACCAAGCCTGAGCTTAAGCCGTCAGCTCACCCCTCCACTGTGAACCCTGGGTTCCTTTTCTCCTTCACCTATGGCCTCCTTCAAACCCAGTGCCACCCACTCCTTCATTCATAGCAAGTCCAAATTCCTATTCACCTTGGGATTTCTAAATCAGACATTAGCTATACCTAAACAACAGATACCTTGGAAGTTCCATGTAGGTGCCACGCATACTATCCCTGTCCCGACTGCAACAACGACTCCGCCTCTTTACTTGATCTGAGTCAATGGCATCTTATTGTTATCAACGAGATGACAACTCTTAGCCTTGGCTTCTGGTCCCTGGACGAAAGAAGCCCAGGGGCCAAGAAGTAGCTAAAAATCCTCTGATTAGCTGTATTGCTCTAACACAGAGAAGGGCATCTTTATTAGCTCCCTATTTATCTTGCTCCTGAGAATGCCATGTCCTATTACTCATCCTCATGACTCTCCGTAAATCAGGTTGCCTTGCCTGCCCCTCAGGCTCTGCTGCATGTTGCTAAGATTACAGCTACCTGGCTTCTTATAATTAAGCCCCATCACTTTATTCCTATTCCATCAGGGTCTTTTCAACTCTATTGCTGTCGGTGAGCCTATATATGTAGCAGACACTCTCCAATCAACTCTCATTCCAGAGTAAAATCCTTTTTACTTATGAACAATGTCTTATGGACTTTCACTGACACTTCTTAGTTAGCAGGAATCCCCAACTATTATTTGTAAATGCTCATATTACGCAAGCTGTTCTCCACAGATACAACACTCCGACTCCTCAGCTGTAAGAGTTTTGGCAACTGGGCTGTTATCTTGCCCAAGGACACATCTGTGCTGTGCCTGCCACCACTGCCTGACTCATTGTAACCAAACAGATAGCAGAAGAGCAAGCCCCAACCTTAATTATATTGTTAGCCTTCTTATACTACTCCTGGAATTAGAACTCATGGGCTATGGTCCCCAGAAGGAGTGTGTGACATGCAAGGTGTAATTGTTGTCTATCCACTGAGAAAGAAAGGATATAGCAGCAGGACTGAACAGAAAGAAGTGAACTGACTTGTAAACTCTAAAGTCCCATTCACTGTAATCCCAACCTCTTAACAAGGTCAAAAAACACACTAGCTCTTGAGGCTAGAGAGATTGCTCAGTGGTTAAGAGCACTTGCTGTTCTCAAAGAGGTACAGTTCCAAGCACCCACATTGCAGCTCACAACTGCCTATAACTCCAGTTCCAGGGATCCAGCACCCTATTTCGGCTTCCACAGCACCAGGCATGCATGAGTTGCACATACATACATACACGTACTCTTACAGAACATAAAATGCGAATACATAAGTCTTTATTTAAAATAGCTATTTCTATTTCTACTTCAATGCTCTTATTTTTCCCAGAGTAAGTAGGATGGTGCTCTAATTGAAGCTAAGATTCCAGTCTTCTAAATGAATTATGATTGCCTTTCAGATGTTTCCGGATTTGCTTTTATTCTGCGGGCCTATGCCCAGAGAGGGTATCTGTTAATATAGTTTTGCAATAAATGCTTATTGAGTACTTATTACTATGATCCAAACTCAAATCTTGGTCTATGGAAGTACACTAGACCAAACAGATCAATCCCGGTGTTGAGGATAGTTGCGTTCTTCAGATTAGCAGAAAAGAAAGTGTCTGGCTTTTGCAACCCCAGCAGGCTGGTGCTACTTTGTTCTGGTTTGCAGCTATCATGGCCAACTCCCTGTTCCAGATTCCATGTGATGCAGTAGAATGTAAAACTATCGTGGGTCACATTCACCTAGATACGCTGCACAGTAATTTCAACTTAGCTATGCCTGGTATAACAGACATGGAAACTGTAAGAGCATGCTAAACCACTGGCATTTCTGAAGGAAAAGAACATGACTGTGCCTTCCCTCATATTCCTTGAACCTTCTAGGAGCCTTCATACCCAGGAAAGTAGGCTGAGAAGAAGTCAGACAGTTACTGTCCTGAAAACTCACTGGTGTCTCCGTTCTCCCTTCCCTGCTCAGAAGGTCTATCTGTAGTCTACTAGCATTGGAGCCTGCCTCATCTCTCTATCCAACTATTGGGCTTACTCATAGGTGCTGTCCTTTGCTATTCAAATACCATGATTTGCCAAAAATCAAAAGCATTTTCTCTGCTTTTCCAGTGTATTTCTCTCTACTGAGGCCATGCATTCTGCTGAGTCCTAGAAAATGGCAATGCTGGGCAGAAATCTTAGTTAATATATATTATGCCTTCTCATTTTAAATGATACTTCAACTTTCCCAGAATGTTCTTTGGACACTAATCCAGCAACACAAATCATTCTTCAAAGGTCACCAAATCTGCTATCTACTATAAGGAATCTCAAATGTCCTGCTAAATATTTCTCTTGATGGGGAATGTGGGCCTTTTTATGCATAAAGTATTGAATAATATTGATGAATGCTCCCAGTACCTCTCCAGTATTTATAAGGGAAGTCTAAACTAGATATTAATAGAGGTAAAACTCTAAGTAGTTAGAATTTTGAATGACTTTATTTTCTTCTTTTGACTTGTCTGCATTTTCCATGGTGATAAGAATCTATGACAGCTTTGAAATCACCATTTCTATTTCACAGCACTCATTCTTCATACAAAGAAAACTCATTCCCTCTTCCTTCCATACAATGGCTGTTTGCTTTCACAACATTGCTGCTTCCCTAAGTGTGCTGTGTTTCCAACCAAACACCTTCAGTTTCTGTCCTGTGTCCTTCCTTTTAGGAGTGCACTATTTTAGAACCACAGGCTCCTGTTAAAGTTTAGTCACTATAGAAAGGATTAAAAGACTTACTGTCTACTTCCCTTTCCCAGGGGCATTCATGTGTGTCTCTCTTAGGGGTCTCCTTGGTTCCTGTCTTCTCTAGGGTTGTGGACTGGGGTTATAGGCTGGTTATCCTTTGCTTTAAGTCTAATATCCACTCATGAGTGAGTACATACTGTGTTTGTCTTTCTGTGTCTGGGTTACCTCACTCAGGATGTTTTTTTTTCCAGTTCTATCCATTTGCCTGCAAATTTAAAGATGTCATTGCTTTTTTATTGTTTGTTTGTTTGTTTGTTTTTTTACCACTGAGTAGTACTCATTGTGTAAATTTTCTTTATGCATTCTTCAGTTTATTGGCATCTAGGATTTTTTCAGGTTTTGGCTATTACAAATAATGTAGCTATGAACATAGTTGAGCAAATGTCCTTGCAGTATGAGTGCACTTCTTTGTGTATATGTCCAAGAGTGGTATTACTGGCTCTTAAGGTAGATTGATTCACAATTTTCTGAGAAACCGCCATACTGATTTCCAAAGTGGCTGTACAAGTTTGCACTCCCACCAGCAATGGAGGAGTGTTCCCTTACTCCACTTCCTCTCCATCATAAGTTTTCATTAGTGTTTTTGATCTGAACCATTCTCACAGGTATAAGATGGTATCTAAGAGTTGTTTTGATTGGCATTTCCCTGATGGCTAAAGATGATGAGCAGTTCCTTAAGAGCCTTTTGGCCATTGAGATTCCTCTGAACTGGCTCTTTGGAATCCATTCCCTTTGGAGAGTACCTTGCTCAGCCTAGATACGTTGGCGGGGGGCAGGGGGAGAAGGCTTGGTCCTGCCTCAAGTGATGACAGACTTTGTTGACTCCCCATCGGAGGCCTCACCCTCTCTGAGGAGTGGGTCGGGGTAGGGTGGGGAGAAGGTGGAGGGAGCAGGAGGATGGGAGGGAGAGGAAACTGAGTCTGGTATGCAAAATAAGATTTAAAAAAATACTTTCACTGTGAAAATAAAGCAAAATATGGACAACAGAATGATAATCCTCAAATTTCAACTGATAATCAGCTACTCCAAGGACATTTGAAACAAGAGGCTGTCCCTGCCAAACATAGACTGCCAAAGACCTTGGGAGGGTGTCCTCAGAGGGAACTGACACTCCCTTCACTTATATAATAAGAAAAAAACAGATATTAACTAGTTCTAAGTACACACTGGTAACATTCCTCCTAGGCTTTTCAAACAACACAGGGTAAATATTTAAGACCCATGTTTTGCACTAATTTCTTTTAATTAGGTGCATTGTTCTGTGGTCTT
The DNA here is from genome assembly GCF_018167655.1 of Microtus oregoni. Lineage (NCBI taxonomy): Eukaryota > Metazoa > Chordata > Mammalia > Rodentia > Cricetidae > Microtus > Microtus oregoni. The sequence continues at coordinate 2,037,981 of NW_024543096.1, forward strand.
AATTAATGCAGAGCCATGTATAACACTTGATAGTTCATATAAGACATGACTAACACAACTAGCATTTCAACAGGTTCATTTGGAAAACTCAGGTAGAGAATAACAGCACTCTTATGAAAGTTTGCTTCCTGAAAATACTCTGAACGTAGGATACATTTTCTAGATGTTTCTTCTAACTGCAAGTGGAATCTCCGGATTATCAGTTCTTAGGTAGCAGAGCAAACATATGTTACTCTTGAGAGACCCACTATAGATGACTAAAACTATCCTAAAGTCTGAGGGAAGACACTTTAATGAAAGCAGAGCTGAAATTCTCTGTCATTCCACCAGCAGTATGTTTCCATTATGGTCAGAAAACCGCGACACAAGAGAGAAAATTGTTCATACATGTGTGCTGATACTCTGTTTGTGATCTAACAAATAAAGCTTGCCTGAAGATCAGAGTGCAGAGCTAGCCACACTAGTTAGCCACAGAAGCCAGGCAGTGGTGGCACACACTTTTAATCCCAGCCCTCAGGAGACCGAGGCAGACAGATCTTGGTGAGTTCAAGGCCACCCTAGGCTACACAAGACTGAATCAGTCTAAAAGAGAAACAGCCAAGCAGTATTGGTTCACACCTTTATTCCCAGCACTAGGGAGGTGGAGACAGGAATTAATATGGCTGGGTGGAGGACTCTAAGGAGGGAGGAGACAGGAGCTCAGGATTCAGTCTGAGGTTTTGAATAGACAACATTCAGTGTAAGGACTTGTAGAGACAGAGTACCCCATTGGTCTGAGGATTCCGTAGAGGTAAGAGCTAGAGGTTGGCTGCTCTGCTTCTCCGTTCTTTCGCTTCTGCCCCCTAATATCTGACTCCAGGTTTTTATTATTAAGATCAATTAGAATTCGTGCTATGTACTCGTTCTGTTTTTCTTCTGTCTTCTTGCCCTTCTCCTTTGTGTAGTTATGCCCTTGAATGTGAATTAGGAGATTCTGAAAAATGTAAATATGTCTCCCAGGATATCTTGCTGGCCGCAACTCACTTCAGCTGACTGCAACCCTTCCCCAAGTCTTCCTCAGGCCTCATTGTTGGGAAGAGCTCTGATTTCAAACCCAGAATGCTGGATCGTAGTGCTGTGCAAAGCGAGTGTCTGTTCCCAGCTGCGCTACTGCTCTCTCCTCAGTGGCTTCGGTCAACGTACTCTGTCTCACTTTAGCTCCTTTCCTCCACCTGAAGTTCACCGGAAAGCTTTCTGTCCGTTATGAAAACAGAAAGATGGGAGGAGGAACAAGCCTATTGACATTACAATGATGTAGATAGTTAGGTCCTGGCTCCAAATACACAGAGCGCAGAAGAGCTAGATATGCAGGTAGGTGTGGCTGTGAGTAGGACGAACTACCAAAGAATATCACGTCACTAATCGTCTGGTAGCAAGTGGATTATTCAATAATTGGCTGGCATGGGGGAAAGGATAAATTTATATTGTGATCACATTTCCAAAATAAACTAGAGTAAGATAAACTAAGGATCATGATAAAGAATAAAAACTGACATCACTTTTTTTTTTTGACTAAGAGAAGACTGGAGAGCTGTATTTGCTCTCTTTATAAGGCTGAATTTTATGATAATGACAATAATGGTATAAATTGCAGAAGGACTACTACCACATGTGACTATGTAAACATAAAAGAAAATAAAATTAAGAAACGAAAAAAACCAAGAGCTCTATTTGTGATAAAAATGGTGAAAGTGTTATCATTGAAATCCCTACGATCTCAGAAGTCTGCACAGAAAAGACTCTTCATTGCAGCATTGTCAGTGACAGAAAATGAAGGAACAATTTGTTAGCCACCAACTGATGAATGCCTCAAGAACCTAAGTATTTCCATCCTATAAAATGAATTGACATCTTTTTAAAGAATCCGGTATTTTATGAGTGGCGAGTTGGAAAGATGCCCATGATATACATATAGTAAAAGAGTGGAAAAGCAAATTTTAGAAAATTTTCTGTGCTACTATTTCATTCTCTTTTAAAAATATGGCTGCATTGCTGGGCAGTGGTGGTGCATGCCTTTAATCCCAGCGCTAAAGAGGCAGAGGCCAGCAGATCTCTGTGAGTTCAAGGTCAACCTGGTCTACAAGAACTAGTTCCAAGGCAGGCTCCAAAGCTACTGACAAACCCTGCCTCAAAAAAAATTATGTGCTACCTATTATATAGTTTATACAGGTAGCATATGAATATATATTATCATATATAATGGTAGGTAGATCAATGGATAAGTAAAAAACTATTTATATAATTAGTCACCCATTGACTAATTATAACCACAATGAAAGCATTTCATTAAGAAACTGGAGGCTTTGCTTGTTACCCTAGGTACTTTTTATTAGCCCATTTTTAAGGATTATACAGTAGTTTTTATAGAAATAAACAAATGGACTAAATAAACAAGCACAAAATTATGTGCTCTCAATAGAAAAGATGACAAGAAATATTCACAAGAAAAAATATACAGCTCTATTTATTTGCATTTGTTGATTTCTTTTCCAGTGCTTATACTAAAGGATCTAAAGTTTAAAGAATAGTATATAATAGCTAGCTATTTTTCATCTCCAGTGATTACATTTTAAAGACTATACCAGATAATAACGATGATAGCAAGGCCCTCCTACATGTTACCATGTTCGTTGAAGGATCAGTGCTAGTCTGAGGCAAAGATTTATCCCACCTGAGAACTTGTGAGGGACTCTTGTTTGCCAAGTGTCTCCCCCAGCTTCTTGCCTCAGATTTCTGGGAGACGATCTCAGTATTTTGTGAGATCTTTCCAAGTGGCTCCCATGAACAGTAAGGTGAGATCCTCTGGCACGTTCCCACTAAGGGCAGGACTTCCCACCACCGCAAACACTGTGTTCTTAAGCCAGATGACATAATAGGAGGCCATTCTGTGTTTGTGGAGGTTAATACACACCATTTGCCTCTACCCACTGAAGGCTACAGGCGAAGAGTAGTTCCCCACCTCCCCCAACCATGGGGCTTTCTGCAGAGAGTGCCGAGCGCCTCCAGTGGCAGGCCGGCAAGGGACGGATGGATTAGCCTGGTCAGAATGAAAACCACTACTTAAGGAAATGCTGCAAAATTTGACAACAGAATATGTGGTAAAAATTTTGTTGTTGTTTACTAATTTTATGTGTACTAAATCCTTAACGCGTGCCCATTTTCCCTTATAAGGGAATGACAAAACAATACACATTACACATCTGAGACATAGCGACTGTTCGTGTTAGGCATGAGAAATGCTGAATTCAGAACTGTAGAAAGAGTATTTCCTCAAATACATACAGCAATAACGCTGTGTATTCATTTACATTCTCTACATACTGACATTGCTATTTATTTTTCCAAAACCCGAAAACGGACTCCCCAACGCCCTTAGAATTGAATCCCTGACAGGCTGCTCCAAAAACAAAAAATCCCTGTCCCCTTGGGTTGGAGGAACGAGTCCTGTCCTGCTTAGGCACACATATCAGAGAGGGACGATTCCTAGAAAGGTATGGGCAGGTGCAGAAGGTCACACAAGTCCCTGAGAGTGTCTCCCACCCCTCCACACGCTGGCTCACTGGTCCATGGTCACACTGGACTTTTCTCTACTTCTAGAATGGCAGAGCCCAGCTTCAACCTGGACCACTGCACTGTAGCATGCTCCATGACACTACTCTGCTCCTTGAACTTAGGAGAACTATTTGAAAATGGCAGCAGCCAGATCCCATCTATGCCATGTAAGCACGAATCTCAGAGGAGAGATTCTAGGTCACTGGGATTTTGAAAGTGCTTGGGGTCAGTAGACGAACTACCCCTTCCTTTCTGAGTTTCCTTGTAAACCATTTCATGATTGAAATCGCATTAGCTATTGAGTAGTGTGGGCTTGGCTGTCTACCCCACCCCCGCAAGATTCCAGGCACTCCTCAGGCTCCTTAGAGGATGGGTTTGGCACACCCTGCAGACACCAGACTCTGAACGCTGAGGTCTTATTTATAATACCAAATATAATGTGTCTGCTATGGAAAGAGTTGTTACACCACATTGTTTAGGGTAGATGTAAAGGAAAAACTCGATAGTCTTTCAACACAAATGCAATTTTTCTCAAATGTTTCCCATCTGAAGTTGGTTAGATCCCCAAATACAAAAGCTGTGGATAAGGGAGACTGGCTGTGGGAGCTCCTACTGGGTAAGGATTCTGTCTGTTTTGCTTGCGTTGCAACTATCTCAACATTCAGAATAGCACCCGGTGCATAGAAGATTATTAAGAAATGCACTCTTCAAATTATACTCTGGACTGATGAGGTAGATTTATGGGTAAACAAGTATGAGGACCTGAGTTCAAATTCCCAGTACCCACATAGAGCCAGGTGTAACTGTGCCTATCTAGAACCTCAATGCTCCGATGGCAAGATGGAAGGCAGAGACAGGGTGCCCAGATACTCACAAACCAGCTAGCTTTGAATTCAACAAGGCAAAAGCCATATCCCCTTTCTCACATAAGGGGAAAGATGAGGATCAACCTCCGGCTGCATGCCACAGCGCACATGTGACTCTCCTCACTCACAGACCTGCGTGCCTCCGAGCACATACACATACACACAGAAGAATTAGGCTCATAGAAATGTCACATTTTCTCCAGTCAAACTCCTTCCTTTATAACTCAAGGAAAAGTTAAAGTTTATTTTCAAGTATGTTTGGTGAACACTGGCATACCTGAAACACTATGATTAGCACGTGAAAGCATCCAGCAATGGTACCAATAGGTTTCCCTTCTGGTATTTAGAACGGCAGGGCTGTGGCTCTGACGGCCCATTTTATTTATCATTGCTGATACCTTACAAAACGCATAACTAGAAATAAGTCATTAGTTGAAGCCCACGGCTATTCATTTTTAAATTTTCATTCCCTATATCCTGTTAAACAATGTGAATATTATTCTAAAGGTGCTTTAGTCTATATCTCTAATGTCTGATCAATAAAGATATGAGGCAAGTGGATAATTGAAAGTGTTTCCATCTTCTGTATTGAAATTAATGCAAAGTAGCTCAATAAATTTTAAAGAGCAGGCTGTGTTACCTATCAATAGGCAATTGCCATATTGGGTTTTTTCCTATAATGTATTTTTAAAAATTATATATGCATGGTCCTAAAGATCATTTAAAGGCAAAACTGTCAGAATATAGCAATAACTTCCACTTGGGATGCTAGCCGTGAGCAGATTTCGGGAAACTAATAATGATATAGTATCTAGATACACAATTGAAGACTACAATTAGTTCAAGCCAATCGATTTCCAGATTGACATGTGACATTGGCTGAATCGGATGTGAATGATCACTCTGAAACACACTGACGCCAAATGCAAACGGCTCTGGAAGTGTGCTCCTGCCTTTAGTAGAGTTGAGCATTCTCCTGACATATGCCACAACTTTAGGAGAGAAGGTGCGAGTTTTGCAGATTCCCCAATCTTATAAAAGGCCAGAGGATACAGCAGAATAGTTTGCGCAAACGGAGGGAAGGCAAGCATATGGTTAGCACGCATCCCCTCAAAATAGTCACAACACATAAGAAACATAAGTTGAGCATATTGAAGACTGATTCTATTTGTAACAGTCTCTCTTTACTAAGTGGTCAGAATGACGGCTAACATTTCGCACGCGGTGGCTGAGATGTGTTTTGCATGCCAGGTGTGTGACTTGGCGGGACACGTTTGTCACCACACTCTTCCCCAATCCAGTAACACCCTCTAGAAGCTCCTCAGACAGGAAGAGGAACGCTGCAATGCACCCCCAGAACTGCAAACTTGTCCTATGGACAGTTACATGGCTTTCTGTGTACATTACCATGGGAACAGCAAGAAACAAACTGAAAAGGAAGTTTGCAGGCTGGTGAGATGACTCAGTTGCTAAAGGCAACTTGTGGCCAAGCCTGAGAATCTGAGTTTGATCCCCAAGACTAATATGTCTGAAGCAGAGGACCAACTTCTGGAGGTCCTTCTCTCACTCAGATACACACACATGCGTGTGTACGCATGGACACACACACAATACATAAATTACAATTTTAAAAAAGGCTGCACCCACCTATCAGCTATCTGCTTGAACATGCGCTACTATTAAATATGTTGCTTTTCTTGATTCCATATCAGCTTCTAGTTTGATAACAAATCTCCCTTTCCTTGAGTCATTTGGCTGTGACTGTACACAACCAAGAAATTTCTTTCAGTTAGTTCAAATTCTGCTCATGTTTGGAAAAATATATCAAGCATAAGGCTTTTCTGAGAGTTTCTGGGTTTTGTTTGATTGGTTGGGTGGTTGGTGGTTTGGTTTTTTTTGGATTTTTTTTTTCTTTTTGTTCTGGGCTGGGATCCAACATCTATAGTGTTGTAGTACAGACTACATTTTTATTAATCCAAAATCGATGGGTCACTGTCACCTGACAGGGAGTGGGAGTCACATTTTCTCTCCCTATATTGCTATAAGGTATCACTCTTCTGACCTTGTGAGAAAAAATCTGAGTCATTCATTTCTGTACAAACTTGGATTTAACCTAGTGTTATAAGCGTTGCTACTACAATGAACATGTATCATTGCTATTGCAAAACACAGTTATAAAATCATAGTTAAGTCTTTGTTAGGCTCTATTAGATAAAGAAGTGTCTCTTTAGTCTTTCTCAAGGAAGAGCTGAAGCCTGGTACTCAGTCATTGGTGGGAGCTTAATTTTGAGTTTTTCAAGCTGCTGAAAATCAGGTATCTTTGCTATTAGGGTTTCTTGGGAATAAATTAATAGCAAATAAACACCTATCAAGGGACTTTCCAAATACCAACAGAAGACCTAAATGATTTTCATAACTTCCCAATCATCCATCAGTTCAGAGAATATTATAATCTCTCAGCCACATCATCACCTTTAAATTGCTCACTCATATTTGTTCTCTGCCATTTTGTGTTTGTTCTGTGATGAAGGCTATGTGTCTTGCAGCCTTTTTGGGGGGGAGGGGGGAACAGGTTAAACTGCAGCTCAGAATTCACAACACTGCCGTGGACTTTAAGGATGATGGAATGTATCCACCTAAAGAGGAGAACTCTCTGGACTGGTAGCAGAGACTGCAGACACAGAGAAACGCAGGCGCATCACACCCAGTACATTTTCCGAACCGCAGACAGGCCCTTAGCAGAGTACACAAGGTCAGGGTTTCCCTGACTGCACGAAAGCCAGGCATGCCACTTAAGTCAGAGAGGACTACAGAAGCTCAGCATGAGCAGGGCCATTTTCTCTGCAGTCTTTTCGGGGTCTTAATAACAGCTCTGTGCATTAAGATTTTCAAGAGGCAAAACAAAGCTCAATCTTCTTCAAAACTTATCTCGGATACCATTTTTTATGAGGCATATGACAGAAATGGTGTTGCTCAGGACTCACTTTTGGTGAGAGCTTTCTGGAAGGTAGTACCAGCTGTGGCCTCCCCTCCAACTACTAGAAGAACTGCTTACTGAGCATTTGTTGCCCTCCACAGATAGGAGGTTACACAAAGCGCATGCAGGGTTTTCATTGCTTTGGTGAGACTGTGTTCTTGTGTGTGCTCCACCAGCAGTTAAGCCCTCAACTGCGATTCACATCTCCTCACTCGGGAGATTAGGAAATGTGCTATTACAATGTGACAAATAAGCAATTTTTTCATAATATGCTAACTGAATTTAGGACACTGGGATTGACTCTCTGTGTGCTCCTCAAGCCACCACTTAACTACTCAGGAGTCTAGCTAGGTAGGAATGGGTAGGTCTGTGTGGGAAGAGCAAAGTTCTGTGTGGGAAGAGCATTAACCCATTTGCCAGGCAGCCCTGATTTCCGAGCTTTCTTTGCTAGAAGTGTCTGTCTCTACAGACACATGAAGCAGCAATTTCCTCATCAGATTGGCCCTCGGCCTCAGTATCTTTCTAACCTAAAGATCAGTTTTTCTAACCTATCACCTACTGTTCATTGGTATTCAGAAAATAAATTGTTGACTACATATGCACCACCAGGTTATATTTTATAATGGTAAATAGGTAATTAGCATACATATAATGCTCACCCACATTGTCTTATCTCTTTAACTACATCTTGCTTTTCTAGAAGGCATAGCAAGTGACTTGATTTTCTTAATTTAAGAAACAAATTTAAACTGCTATCAAAATGTAATCTCACTAATCCAGATACGGTTAAAATAATAAAAATAAAAACTGCACTAATCCAGATACGGTTAAAAAAATAAAAATAAAAAGTATAAAGCTATGTTATTCTGAAGCCTTTACATTAACGAGATCATTTTAAAGCACTCATCAATTGGCATTATCAAAATCAGATGGGAAATTTCTGGAGCATGGACCTGAAGAAGATAGGTTTAGGATGAGATGTGAGAATATATACACATATAAAAGCAATAACTGAGTGTTAGCACACTGGGGTAGGAACCTACACACTGGAAGAAATTCACTGGACACCCCTATGGCCCAGCGACTGAGATAGAGATGCCTTCAGAGTTGCTGGCTATGCTTCATTATCTTCCATTCTCCATTCTATCTAAGCTCAACCAGGTACCCACCTCTAGATCTGAGCTTGTCCAACACACACACACACACACACACACACACACACACACAAATAACCTGTAACTCTTGGAAAAGAACAAAGTTTCTAACCTCAATCCAGCCTCGTTTCTCTGTAGGGATATGTTTCCCTAGCTGTGCCTTGGGGATGAGAACTGAGCTGGGCTGCCACTGGATGAGTTACCCCATCACCTTCTATCCGCCATGATTAGCCCCTGCAGTTACCAAACCCTGGAGATATCTTGACTTCTGACCTTATTTTTTGAGGGGGTCACTCAGTTTGAGTTCCCAATTATCCCAGCTCTCCTGCCCGTTCTTTATCCAAGAGAAATTAGGACAGGCGAAATTAGAAAGTATAACACAAACCATGTTTCCATCTTGCCCCTCCCCTTTCAGACTCTCTAAACTCCCATCCTAAATGACCTGCCACTCCCCAGGTGCCACTGCCAGGCCATTTGCCATCACACAGTCAGTACTGTCTGAGATTTCTTTCTGCTTCCCCATAGCCTATAATGAAAGAGAACAGCTCTCTGCTGGGTGAACCTCCGCAGCTGAGATGTTTGTTGTCAATGGATAAAGTCGCAGCAACCTTTGCCTTCTGAGCACTCAATTCCTTGTTTGTTATGTTTTGTTTTTTCCATTTTTATCTTTGGCAATTGTTCATGTCTTGGAGTCACCGGAGTTGGTATCATAAAAAGCATTCAGTTAAAAGCAAAAGATAAAAACCTTATTTTTTTTTACCTTAAAATAAGTCTTACTAATGACTTTCATAACACACTTGCCAAGAAGAAGTTCCAAAGATCTTAAACTGAGGTAAACTGCCATGCTGTGGGGAGCTAAGGCCTGTTTCCCTCAACAGATGTGGGAAGAGGAGGCTTATATCATTTTACAGTCTTTGAAAAAGGAAGCATCAAAGTGACGTAGTCTTTTTTTTTCCCCCCCAAAGGAAACTTTAAATTTGAAATCTCTGATAACTAACTGAAACTCTAAAAATATGAGACTCCCTTCCAGAAATGTAGTCATGCCAACAATACTCACAGGTACAAATTTTCTCAACTTAAAACAGGAAGACAAGAAAAATGTGCGGCAGAATGTCTTAAATTTTCACTCAGATCTGCAGTCATTTTCGGCGGTGGCGCACGCCTTTAATCCCAGCACTTGGGAGGCAGAGACTGGTGGATCTCTGTGAGTTTGAGGTCAGCAGATGTACAGAGTGAGTTCCAGGACAGGGTCTAAAGCTACACAGAGAAACCCTGTCTCAAAAAGACAAAAAATAAAAATGAAAAATAAAAGAAAGAGAAAAGATTGCAGTCATTTTGCCCACAATAAATATGCGCAACCAAATTGACAACCACAGTTGTCCCGTGAAGGATGAAAATTCAGAGCCTCTTATTGTAGGCACAATAATTGTGCAAGGCAGAGAGGAGTGAAATGTTGAGCCCTTTATGAAGCATAAGGGCATTACCAGACACTCTGAGATGAAGTGTCCTGAGGAGCTGGAACCACGCAACCCACTACCAGCCTTAATTCTGCATGACGTCAGTCCCTAGGTTCACAGAGCCCAAACCATTTCACCTGATCAACAGAGCTAGCAACAGAACCTACTTTGTTGGGTTATTATGGGGAGTAAATGTCACAAGAAAATCATTTAAAAATAATGGTCGATTATGGTTGCTTGGGAAATTTTAAACCAAGTACATTTTTCTGCCAACACTCTGTTACATGTAATCTGGGCTGTGCTCAGATACAAGCCAGAGCATGGAACTTCAAGGGTTCCATTGGAAAGTAATGAAAGCAGAGTCTGCTGTCTCCTCCAACTCTGGACTGTGTAGACCAGCATAGGCTAAGTAAGACGGTGTCAAGTTCTCAGCAGTTCAACCGAGTTCCACACCGAACACTGAGGACAACAAAATCACTGTCTTCATACTTTCCTTGGGTCAGGCTGTCTGGAAGTCTACAATAGCATTTCTTAGCCCATGCCTTATGCATGCTGTCTTCTTTCCTTACTGCCATTGAAACTGTGCTCCTAAACTATCAGCTATGAGTCCATTCCCTGTTTAAGTGTCGATCTGGCAAGAAGGTTTGGTTTTCTTTGAAAAGTCCTTTGGTGATACATAAGGCATTCCTTAAATACAACATCTTTGTTGTACTGAAGGTGTCCCAGCTTTCTATGCAATCCTCATGTGAGCAAGTACCTCTCTAATCTCAGAATGATTCTTTCTCTGTAGAAATGCCAAGAGATTCTTCATTCTATTAAGACGTGAGAAAATAACCCATCCAACTGAATGGAGAAACAGAATTTTGACATACACCCAAAAGTCTCAGGACCACACCTCCTATGCAAAGCATATTCCAGTTAACTTCTGCTAGGAATATGTCCCTCATTCTAATTGCTAAAGTCTTATCCCACTCTTTATGTCTGTCTTCCATTATTAACTATACATTTATTTTCTATTATTATTTTGGATTCTAATATAAGCTATGAATATGTCACCTATATTCTCCATTGATTAGAAACACTTCAAAGGCTGAATATTTTTAATTCCACAAGAATTTTTACTGTTTAACATATTCTTTGAACATCCGCAATAGCCATTTATAGTGAGGACTTAAAGCTGGACAAGATAATGTTCTGATTCCATTCAGTATACTGTTCAGGAAGGGCTCATGATCAAATAGTGCAGCATGGTTCTTCATTTTTCTTTTTTTTTTCCCCTGGAACTAGAGCTAGGCACAATTTCACCTTAAACATCAATGATATCTTTATTTTTCTTCTCCCCAGGATAGTGGCCAGAGCCTCCAAGAATCTCATGTCCACACAAAGCTTAGGGATTGTATTTGGACCCACCCTTCTGCGAGCTGAAAATGAGTCGGGGAACATGGCGATTCACATGGTATACCAGAACCAGATAGCGGAGTTCATGCTGAACGAGTATGATAAGATCTTCAACTCAAAGGAAGACTGACAGACAAGACAAGCTACTGAGTGTGTTCACATCTGTCTTCATGCCTAATATTTTTACATTTCTGTAAACATATTTCTGAAATATTTTTTCCTTCCAAGCGACAGATGCTTCATTTTGTGAAAACTTCGTGATGATTTTGTATTTAAGTTCCAAACATTTGAATAAAATAAATGACAATATTTTCCTATATGTGTTCTACATTAACCCTTTGAGTGTTGTTCCTCTTAGCATTCTAGGAATACATCATAAATGTCTCACACTCTTAAATAGTGTGTACAAGACAGCACCAATGCATAGCTGTACTACTGAACCTTGGCATCATGTGTGTGCTGGTGTGTGTGCAGATCTGTGAGCATGTAGAGAAACTGTGGGTAAGATTGAGAGTGTGGACATGTGTACCCTATCAAGATCCATATGCACCAATGCATCAACTGTGTCCCCACATGCCTAAGCATCCACAGAGAGAACACAAGCAATACAAAGGCATCTCTGTTCTCAATCAAAATAGAGTAATTTCATCTTTCAACTGTACAGCCCAGTGATCGTCAGAGATGGGTGAGCTTTGCAAATACAGCATGCTGAGTGGTAGCTTTTCTGAAGAACAAAAGGACAGTTCAAGAGATTTGTTTGGACTGTTCTTTCTTTGTGGGTAAAAACTATTTTGGTTCCACAAACATACCATTTTGTAAATTAAATGGATTGATCTTTATTTTACACAAGGATTGCACTGCTGTTCCACGTTGGTTCTTCATCAAATTGTGTATCTTCCCTTTCCCTGGCTATGCCATTTTATGTAGAATTTTTAATAAGTTTTGAAAGCTATCTTATTGGAGAGTTATACAAACTCCAGCTAAAAAGAACTATTTTTAAATGCTTGTACTATTATGCCCTAAGGATTCCTTGACTAGATTCATTTTATTTTATCCATTTGATGGTTACTTTCAATTGTGATTGATTCAATGAAGGGATAACTGTCTAGAATACATCAAACATTGCTGTATTTTGAAAAGTTTGTTCTAGTTGAACACATCTCATGCCGGTTTATGAAAGAGTTCTGCTGATAAAAATGTAGACTTATGTTTGACAGCTTTTTAATAAACTCAAATGGAATGAATAAAGCTAATCCAGTGTGATAAGAAAGTCTAGCTATTGATTTAATCCTAAAATGAAAAATAAAGCATGTAAATACTATGTGTGAAACATGGATCCAAGAGCAGACACTCAGAGCAATAATGAGCTCAGAGGCATATGCTGTAGCATGGATGGGGCATCAGAGATGAGAAAGACAGCCTTAAGAGACGGTCAGATGTTCAAGTACCAGCATCCGCGGTGCTGCCCGAGGACACTAGCTTGAGGATGGACACAGTAAGTTTGATCCTCTTGAATGTCTTTATTTTAGTAAAGGTGCCAATACATGGGCTCACAACCAAGAATAGTGAAGAGGGCACAATCAATTCTTCACCATGGTTTCAACAAGTGGGATGTACACACATCCTATCACAAAGCCAAGAGAAGTCACAAGAAAAAGATTAATTATCTAAAGCTATCAGTAATAGTGAAGCAATAGGATGGCTAAGCTGGAAAAGATTCTTACATGTAAAACTGTACTCAATAAAACACAGAAACATGAAACATGGGTTTCTGCCATTTATTTCTAGTCTTTCTCGAGGCTGAAACATTCTCAATGAAGTGTCTTTTCCAAGACTTTAATTATTTCTCCTTTTGAAAAGTGAACAGCAGGGTTAGAGGCTCCAGGAGGCAAACGCTGTATCTTCACGAATCCATCTTTAAAGTTATTCTGGAAGCTTCGACCAGAGAGAAATCAGGCTGCAAAGCCAAAGAGAGTGGCGCTACCTGCTTTGAGCAAAGATTGACATCCCCTTGCCTCTGCTGCCTTCCAGATTCATAATCTTCAAAAGCATCAGCTTCTTGATTTCCAATCAGATGGGATTTAGCCTGATTCAGACCCCAGCTGTGTCCTGTCCCTGCCTGCTAAGGGCATTGCATCAGAGAACATGTTTCCCCTCTAGAGGAAGGCCTTTCCAAGGTACTGAGCCAAAGTGCCCATCACAGGCTCTCACTTGCTCACTCGAAAAGTACAGAAAGGTCATGATATTCCACAACAGTTCAGTTAGCCATGATGTCTAGAATCACTGTCCCCCGTGTTAAAGCCAAGTTTCCGCGCTAGGTTGGAGCACTAAACGATTTTATGAAGCTGGACAGTATTCTCCATTAAAACAACAACAGCAAAGCAAAACTAGGAACGTTAGCAAGGGTCTCTTATTCACCTGGTCTGAGCCAGGCCCAGTTTGAGGCACTGATGATATGATTGTCATAAAAAACACGTATTATGTATTACTACCCTCTGTAGGAAAGGAAGACAGTTGCCTAAGGATTAGTTACTATCCAGTACAAGATCATTGATGTTGGTCACTAGGGCAACCATGTCCACCTCAGGGTTCAACGCCTGTACATAGAAATGCCCAGAGAGATGGGCAGTGCCCGTTACAGAAACATTGAGAATATATTAGTCGGTGTTTAAGAAATAAGTTGTAATTGGGGAAAACAGATAAGGTTTCACTGTTGAGAATACTCTGGGGAACCTTCTGTATAATCTTGATTACTAAGATTTATTAGACTAGGAAAAATACAGAAGGCACACCAAATAGGAATGAGGGGTGTTGTGCACCAGAACAAAAACTGAGAACGTCAGTATTTAGAGATGATATGTATATGTCTGGCGATTTAGGAAGACAGAACTACAGAAAGTGGGATATTCAGATCTTTCTTGTAGACAGAGGCGATCCACTGTGGGTTGTAAAATAAGAGAGACACAGAATAACTTGGACAAAGAATCTCTAAATTTCCTAGCGGTAAAGAGATACAAACCTATTTGAGAAGACTTCTGTTCTCTTACTGGGGCTAGGGCTCTGCAAATACATGGGTCATGTGTCTGTAATTTTTTTTTAACATTTCTTAACAGTGCAATAATAACCCTGTATTCTCAGAGGCAATTATACATAATAGTAAGACATTTTAATATAACGAATAGGAACGCAAATCTGCACCTGTCTCTCTGGAAAAAATCAAGCCAGTCAGAAAGCCAACTTCGTGAGGCTTTCCCTACCCAGCTTGCCAGAGATCACCTCTTTCTTCCTGGAAAAGGTGGCTCTCCCATCTTACGTGTTCTGGGTCTGGCTTTACTTAGCATGTGCCATATGACAGGATCATCATGCCACAGCTCATAACTGAAAGCCTTGTGATGGTTCGCCCTATCCAATTAGAAAACAAAGGATCCAATTAAGAAGAAGGAGACAAGCTGTGAGAAGGAGAACCACTTGCCAATAGTACTGTCCTTGCAGCCCAGCGCCCCCAGAGAGTGACCTGCACTTCTCTCTTCCACACTTAGTTTTGTGAATTATAAGTTAATCACCCTGTCAATTCCTAATTAAAAGGCCCTGCAAAGATTTTTATCCAAAAGGACCATCGCGAAAAGTTCTGGGTCAAATTGCTCTGTTGTCAAAAATGAGAAAATATTCCAGAACCATATCAGCTCTCTCCTTGGGAATGCAAATCTTAACATAATAAAAAGATATTCTTAAAATGTCATCTCTTCAACTAAAATGCATCAACTGGTCAGTCCTGAAACCATATATACAATCAAATTATACAAACTAAGCAGGCTGTACTTATGTATTTAGGTTTACCTGTGTGTACACATACATATATAACAGAATTAATGAAAAAGGAGGCAATGAATGGGAAAGAGAGCAGAGAGGAGTGCCTTGAAGAGTTTAGAGGTGAGTCGGGGAAGAGAGAAATGATATAATTATATTATAATTTCAAAATTAAAAGAAATAATTTAAAAATGCTTCATCTTATCTTTAACATGTAGATAGGTTACTCTTCGTGTGTGTGTATGTGTGTGTGTAAGTGTGTGTGTGTGTGTTTGTTCCTTTAAGCCAAGGGCTGCAAACTCAGATGCTGAGTAGGGCCAGGCATGTAGCATCAATGAGTAAAGAGAAGCAGGCAGCCGGCACTATGAAGTGGTAACAGCTGGGGAAAACTCGAGCTCCCTGCCTGGCCAAAAGGCAGGCTTCCACTCAGCTGGAGCTGATGTTGCTTATGTGGGAATGTGAGCCTAGTTGCCAGACCTTCAGATCTTTCATGGAAGGCCAGAATTGAGAATCTTCTATGAAATCTGATTTTTAAGACACTAAATAAGCTACCAAATAAAACACATCTGAGCAGACTCAGCCTAAAGACCAAGTCTTTTTTTGTGGCCTCAGTGTTAAGCCTTCCAAGTTGCAGGGCTTGTTCCCCAGAAAATGGCACTCTTTGGAGTAAATTGTGGAGATAAGCGAGTGAGCCAAAGCAATGAAAGAACATACAAGCAGCAAAATATGTCGAACTTACTGTTCAAGTTCGGAGCAGATTACTTAATCCGTCTGGAACTCCCTTGCTTTCTGATTTATTAAATGTGATATACATTTTTAAATCTTGCTATCTAATGGAATAACGTGGTGAGAGCTCAAACAGGCAATGCATATCTCATAAATTGTCACTTCTGGATTTCGATGATTCATCCATAGCTTAATAATAAATAACTTTATACTCTGAAGATGATGGAAGGAAGGTTGGGACCAAATTCTAAAAAGTCTTGGATGGCATAGCACATCTCTAGTCGAGTTTTTACACCCTAGATCTTTCTTCAGGAACACAACATTATCAGAGATATTATGTTATGAAGTAAAGTTTGATGCAGGGAGAAACAGCGGGCACCACTGTCGGACTGGTCATTATTGCCAAAGCCCTATTCATGCAGTCCGCATTCAGACTGGCAGCAGGCAGAGAAATTGATCTGAGATCATCTAGCTGTTCTTTGTGAAGACGATACCCACATCTCTTTGTTACCATTGCTGTGCTGTGGGAAAAAAAAATACCAGTTCCAATTGGTCTAAATTTCTATAAGCAGGATTATTAATCCATTCTGGATTACTCGCTGGGTTGGGGCTGCGGTCCATTCTGACATTCTGGCAGTAATGCGTCATTTAAGAGTCATTAATCTATTTGGACCAAGTCACTATGCCTGCTCCCAGAGCTATCCCCAGATGGTCCTGGGTCATTTCATCATTTCACACCTGCTTTCTCACTCCTTTCTCTCAGCCCAGTATGGCTTCTCTCATTCCGCACAGGACCACAAGGAAAACCGGTCCTGGGAAGATTGGTTTGGCTAGCTAACATGTATGAAACATTAGTTCCGTATCAATGATGGTCTTCTTTGTTGTTTTATTTACTCCTCACAACCGTCTGCATGTCCCTGGTTCATCCTCAAAGAAACACAAACGAAAAGAGTAATGATGTTACCAAGTCCATGTCATTAGTAACTTGCCAAGGCATGATTCAAATCTAAATAATCGGGCTCCATAAGACCATGCCCTGTTTGGGATGGGTGATCTTCATTGTCAGTTTGACCAGATTCAGACTTCTGGGGGTGTCTCTGAAGACATCTGCAGGGACGTTTGACTGAAAAAGAGAGATCTACTTTGAATGTGGATGGTGCTGTCCTGTGGGCTGGGATCTTAAACTGAATAAGAAAAGCCCAGGGGGAAAGGGTAGTAACTGGATTGAGAACCCAGAATTCATATGATTCGGGGACCTGATACACCCAGATGTGGGAAATGGCTCATATCCCTTCCTCACGTTGATGGATGGTGCTATCTAACTGTGAGCCAATATAATTCCTCCCTCTCATAGCATGCTATTGTTAGAGACTTTGTCACAGCCATGGATGAAGTAACTAATACACAAGTATACCACAAGGTTCTCCAGGGAATGCAGCTGGGAAAAAAAAAGGTAAGCATATAAACATCCCAAATATTTGCATTAATGTGAGAGGGGTGCTGGTTGCTCTCTTGTGAATGTTCTTGAAGGTTTCGCCTCCATATAAGCTTTCACAGACGAGCAGAAGGAACATTATGTGAGTTTCAAAAAGAAACATACAGTATTTCTGTTGCGGTAAATAGATGACTAAACTGCCTTAAAGATTTGGCTCTTTAAGATATTAATAGTCATGTAATAGTTCATTTATCTGTTTGCTTTACCTCCATAGTTCTGACTTCACTTTATTGTGAAAAAGTCAGACAAGAAAACCTCTTTTCCCAAATAGATACAAAATACCTGTTCGGGTGACCCTGACCCTGTGTGGCATTTTATCAAGCAGGGTGGAGCATATTTCTCAGTGGCCACTTAGCATCCATCATATCACGCTACCCGACATTTTCTCAAAATTAGATCTGGCTCTATGGGGGTCCTGAGAAGGATGATAAACCTGGGTCCCCAGCAGTCTTCCTCTTAAATATAATTGAAAAAGAGGCAGGCATCAGGACACGCTGCGTCTCACGCTGCTGAAGAGTGATCCTGAATCGCTGGAGTGATGAGAATAGAGTGAACGTTTTGAATAGGAAGATGACAATTTGCTGCAGTGATGTTGTCAAGATGGAAATGTCTTCCGTCTTGATGAGGCGCCTAACAGAAGGGAACACACACACACACTATAAACAGGCATCTGATTTTTGCTAGCTTCTATGTGAGGCAAAGCATCCAGTGTCCACAAAATCCTCAAGCCTGGTTCTGCAGAACACTGCTTGTTCAGTCTGAGGAGTGTAAAGAAAGCAGCAAGGGAGAGACAGTCAGCACCAGGCCCAGGGTGTGTGTTAAGCACACTTGTTAGATAAGGGAACCAAGACAAACACCAAGAACATACGCAAATGAATATAATCTACCATCATGTTTCCTCTCCAGAAAAATGTAGTGTCTAATGGCTTAGGTACAGCCAAATTACTGGTATTTGTGTTGATTCCTAGCCCTAAAGAAAAAAAGAAAAAAAAGAAAGGAAAGAAAAAGAACCATCAGAGAGAATCCCCTTCATCTATGTCTCCTGAAGTCTAAGTCCCTAGGAAATGCTCCTTTTCCCTACAGCTCACGGAGGCAGCAGAGCATCCGGCTTGCCAGTCTGGTTCCTGTAAGTCTGACAGCAGATGCTCACACCCTGCTTCAGACCAGGGAGCATCCTGGCATCTACGACACCTAGTGACATCTTCCACCGCTTCTCTGAACTTCCCACATGTGTGACTTACACATTGTCTGAGTCCTATAGAGTGAGGGCTTTCTGACCAATCTATCAAAAGCCAAGATCGCTACCAAAAATATAAAGCATTGGTCCTGGAAATCCTCCCTTTCCTCTGGCACCCTTTGAGCTGATGAGTTTCCTTGACATACATGCTCACATTTTAAGAGCAGGAATGTAACCATTGCTCTAACCGTTCTCACATCGCTAGCAAAATGTGTTCTAAGTCCATATTGTGCAGCATGCTTGAAGACGTGTGGATTTTTCCACATCATTTGGTGACATTTTACACAGTTTAATTTCTGCTCTTTCTTGCTAGACCCTGCCTCCCCAGTCTCCCTTCAAAGACTCCACCAATAGAATTTCACAGAGCATCTTACCCTGGGCTGAAATTCCTTCCTGTCCTTCAGCATCTACTTGCTTGGCTGCTGTGAAGTTTTGCCAGGAAGTGTCCATCTGTTAAATTCAAACATTCTAAAGAAATGCAAAGGAGAGAGGTGTTCAACTAGAGAGGAGGGAGTATTAATGGAACTGAGCGATGTGAAAGGAGAGCATCCGGAGTGAGCAACAGGAAGACACCAGGGGACAGGGACGCGGGCTCCGGCTCCAGATTTCCTGTCCCATCAGTCTGCCAGGTAAGGGCAAGCTTTCATGTTGGAGGAGGAACAGAACACTGCTGAAACCCAAATTGGTTTACGCTCACTATTTTCCTGCTATCAGTTCTAAGGTCACAGTCACTAAAACTGGAAACTTGAAAACGACTTCAAAAAGGCCAACGCTAACCAGATTTCACACTGGATTTCATTTTACTTGGCATTACAGAAAGAATGCAGGTATTAAATAGACTGCTTCCTGTATACAATGAGGTTAATTAGCGGTGAGGGATGGAAAATCAGTGTAGACATAACTCTTTTCGACAGGTATCAAAAATAATCCCCTGATCCCTGCAGACTCCAGCTGCATTGAAAGAGGAGCAATATAAAAGATTCTTTAAGCACGAAATTTTCAAACATTCTCCAGGTGTCCCCACACAGTTAAATCAGCCCCGAGTCCCCAAGTGCCCAAGTCTGCTCCCATGCCGTTTCTTGCTCTAACTTGGAGGTTCAACTACTCACACTGAATTCTGTGGTGCCCAGAAAGGCTTCCAGTACAAAGTGCCTGAGATTGCACACACAGACAGAGAGGAGAACAAAAAGCGGACTCTACCACGGCTGAATGGGACTTCCCTAAGCTCCTTATCAATAAGGTTAATAAGGGTCTATGCAATTTACTGATCACTATAATGCAACAGCCTCCTCGCGCTCCCAATCTCCACATTGGCGCTGCCTGTTAATGTTTTCCGCAGCCAATCACATAAAAGAGCCTTTGCCGGCACTCCAGAGAGTATGTCCCAGTTCAGGATCCTGGCCTCTATAAAATCTCTGGTCCGTTATTACACTCCTACCTGCCCTAGTTAAGCAGATTAACAGTTATTTCCTAGAATTTGATCATGAGGGTCTTTGTAATTGAAGCTGGAGTACTCAGATATTACTAAAAAAAAATGTATTTCTGAGAAACGCATTCCTTTTTTCCTCCGGTTTAATTTTGTTATCCTCAATCATATGCACAAAATGAAAAAAATCCAAACTTCTATCTCCTCTAGAAAATACATGTCATATCAAAAAGGTGACAAGAGGGGGGAAAAGTAATTAGTGAGTTCACAGAGTTCAGTGGAAAAGTTAAAATGCAGTAACACATTACTTTTCATGTGAAGATTTCACAAGACAAATCTTGCCTGTGTTTTAATTGCATGTGACCCTGGCAGTCCTGCTCTGAAACGAAGTGCCGTAAAATTAAAGATGACAGACACTCAAAACAAGTCTTGTGATCTTGATTAAACTACAAAGACCACACTCTCTCTGCTGTAACTCCGATATCATGGGCTGTTTTATTTGGGGAATTGCTTCATTAATGCCTTCTTTGACTAGACATGTTTATTATTAAAAAAAATACAGAATATGGAGATATCTTGCATAGCTAAATCATTCGAAAAAGCATATTATAAACGAGGAATGTTTAAATATGTCAAAGACCTAATTCATATTATAAATGCCCATGATGAAATACATATATTAATTACACGTACATATACATGCACGAGTATAAATCACATGCAGATGAATGTGTACACAACCCTCTTTGATACACATGCAACCGACTCTAATCTGGGACTCTTTACTGCAGACCAGCAAGCAGGTCAATTCATCTGTCATATTTTTTTATGGCCATGTCGAGTTTCTCAGGCCAACAGCATCTAGAAAATTTAATGTTACCCCATAGAAATGCCATCTGGCAAATACTGTTTGGAATCTTAAACTTTCCAAACATAGTTTGAGAAGAGAATGGATTAGACTCATGACTGTTAATAGCAGCCCATTCTATCGTATTATATAATACGATATACTTTATATATGACTTTAAAGACACTGCTCTTCTCCTTGCTAAAGAACATTTTAAAATCAAGGCATTGGGAGGGAACTTCTTCTTAAGCTGTCCCAGTGCCCGCTCCATACATTTCCAGAGACTCTAAAGGAGGGAGACCGGAATGGCAGATACTCCGGGTCAGGCCTGTGTCCTCAACATAATAAGCAGGTCCAATTTTCTTCTGTAGGTTTCACTATTCCTTAAATCTTGGAGATTGCATTATTTGATCCTATTTCATGATTACCGTTTTCAATGATATATTTCATATTAAGGAGTAGGAAAATACTGTATTTGTAATGTGTTAGGCTATATGAATACTAATGTCCTGTGGATTCACCAGACAATCAGTGTTGGGGAGTCGGGTTTCCAGAAATCTTCTTTTCACTGCAGATTCCTGATTTCAAGCAAGTCTTTATAAAAATGTCTCATGTTTTTGGGTTCAGAATACAAATGACAGTTTCTATCCTATCCAATCAAGAGAGTATAGCTGGTATCAGAATGAAACAGGCCACTGGTAACCACACAGAAAGCAAGGAACATAATGTTTCCTATTATTTTTAACTACAATAATTCTATCAATTTTTCCTATATATGCAAAGAATCTTGTATTTACGAATTCTTTTTTATATACTATATCTTTCAACAAATCAGTCAGCATACCCTTAACAGGAAATGGTTGTTCCTATATACTTCTCAAACACTTTGTGTAGATCCTTCGGGTATGGGATATGCTATGTCTTTCATATGCAGGATTTTATTTTGTTAGTAGGACTCGGGATTATGAATGTAATAAGGTATTTATTGGAACGTCATTATGAGTGGTATTGAGTGAGTATAAGACACCGAAAATTCATGTTCACACTGATTCTGTGTCTCAGCCTCTGTCCCAGCCTTAGGGACAGTTCTTATCACCTCTCCCTCTCAGTACCTCTTCTGTACGTATCTAAGTTTTCATCCCTGCTCCTTGTCTTCACATCCAAAGCAGACTCTTGCCTTAGAGGTTATGGTTCCTGGTTCCACTAGACTTCGGCAGACATCAGGACTTTCAGAAAGTTAAGGCTACATTCTTTGTGATGTTTTTCACCATATTCTCAGAGAAGTCTATGGTTAATAATCATGGGTCTGGATTGGCTTCTATACTTACCAAAGCCACTACCTTGTGTCCAATTTAAACCTCAGATGGTTCATGTTCAATACCATCCGAAATTCCACTAAGCCCTTAGGAGTTCACAAAGGTTTCTGTCCCAGTGTTACACAGTACAGGCTTCCCCGGGGGATTAAATGTAGATCTAACAAAATCAATTAGTACACATAAGAAAATGAGAAGTCACCCTGAGAGACACCACCATTTGGAATAGGACACAGAAGTACCTGCGAAATTAAGACATTTGCCTGCTATTCGGCAAAGACATTCAGCATCTCAAGAACAAAACCAATAAATACACACGTCGTCCTTTCTTACATTGCCCACATGTAAACTGTGCCAGCCACATGGCCTATGCCTGCATGGTACTTTGAAGCCATTAGCTGCAATACATCAAAAGCAATGGCATTGCTTTTAATAGGATTACATAGAACCCAAAAGGAAGCAGGAAGACTAGTTGTTGAGTGAGTAAACTGGCCAGTAATTTGAATGTTTAACTAAATGATTGGCTGCCAAATTGACAGGTCATCCACACCGAACTAGCCACCATTCCATGAATTTTCATGACGGGAGCCACAATGGCTTATTTGCATGTGTGAAATTCTGCTGTGAAGCTGGCTTTTAAACTGGCTAGCACAGCCAGAGATATGTTCCATGGTGCCACAAATTAGTGTCCTGGAAGTGCCATCGCATGAAGTTAGCATAGATCACAGCCGGGTCCTTGGCAATTAACAAAATAAATAAATAACCTGAATGAAGGGCTGATCGCAGAGATGAA
Organism: Microtus oregoni; assembly: GCF_018167655.1. NCBI lineage: Eukaryota > Metazoa > Chordata > Mammalia > Rodentia > Cricetidae > Microtus > Microtus oregoni. The sequence goes on from NW_024543096.1 coordinate 2,061,068, forward strand.
CGGAAGGGCTGATCGCAGAAATGAATGCTCAGAGTAAAAAAAATGGGACTAGAATTAAGGCTAGAATGTAAAGGATGGGTGAAGTAGAGATAACGGCAAACTCAGATGAATACCAAAAATGAAGTTCTGTCCAAGATAAAATCTTAAGACCATATTGCAAAAAAAACCTTGGGATTTGCAAAGGAGTACGGATAGCGGGTTACTTCTTACACAGCAATGTGCAGTGAAAATTGGACATGATTGTGGAAATGATTAACACACAGATGCTAACAGCTGCTTCCTTATGATACACTGGGACGGTCATGCATGCAACAAACACAAACTCCAAATAGGTGGGTGCTTTACCTGAGGATTTATACTCTAGTCCTGGGAGAATCAATACGTCTATAGGCATAAAAGTGAAAATTCCAGGACCTTCTGTCTGCTACCAGCTTCTTTGATGCTGTTTTGTAGTGTTTCTCTGACATACACAATGATGTAATATTTGAAAGATGAAGTAATGTCATCTTTGAAAGGCTACATCATTGTCCAGAGGAATAGAGTTAGAAAGTAGCTTTATAAATGTGTACTTCTTTGTTGTTTTGTTTTCTTTTCTTTTTTGAGACAGGCTTTGTCTGTAGCTTTGGAGACTGTCCTGGAACTAGCACTTGTAGACTAGGTTGGCCCCGAACTCACAGAGATTCACCTGTCTCTGCCTTCTGAGTGCTGGATTAAAGAAAGGCCTGCGCCACCACCGCCCGGCTAATATGTACCTTTTATAAATATTTCCAGCTCCTCCAAACTGAAAAGTTAAGTATTAAAAAATTGCCTAAAGTATATACTTACTGAAACATTATAATAGGAAAGTAATAAACCCTTAATGATAAAGATTTGATTAGAAAACCAATGCAGGTGATGATGAAATGTTACAGAGGCTTTAGGGAACCAGTTGGTTCAAGTCCCATCAACTAAGGAACCAGTTGTGTGTAAGTCCCATCAATAAGAGAAATCTGCTAAGAGGAAAACCAGGTTACAAAATCATAGGTACAATATTATGCCATTGTTGTTTATATACTGCAGTATGTATGTATACACACAACAAAATATTATCAGTGGTTATCCTTGGGTTGTGAGATTATTGGTAATTAATTTTCTCCCATTGTTCCTGGCACATCCCCAAGTTTTTGCTTTTACCATTTGTTACTTTCATAATTAGAAAAAAATACAAGTGTAATTTTAAAAATATGTAAGTGATAATTTAAGACTATATATGGTAATTGATACAGACAAGACACTCTGAAGAATTTCAAATGAGATCATGTTAAACAGGGGCATGGAGAAGCCAGGAGAGGCTCCAAGACACAAGGGTGTGTTGAAGTATGGCCAAAAGAAGAAGAAAGGAAGGCAGAGACACAGGGTGTGACAGGAGCAAAGGCCTGGGAATTTCCAGAGTGTGACAGGAGCAAAGACAAGACCATCAAGATGCACTTTGGAAGTAGGACCAGTTTGGCCATGAGGGGTCCAGAAGTCCAATCGCTGTGCATCTTTCAGGGATCATCTTTGAAATGGTGGAACTGAGAAAAACAAGGATGCCCTTAATGTGACAAATTTTTCTAGCAAGCAAAAGCACAGAGCTCCAGACATATACTTTGGCTTAGACAGCCAGTTTGCATGCCAGCTTCACAGTAGAATTTCACACATGAAAAGATAGGTAAGGGCCAAATTTTGGAAGCCCTAAATGCCAAGCAAGAGAGTTGGACTTGATCCTGTAGGCAGTGGGGGACCTCTGAAGTTTTAGGCAGGGGGGGTAATGAGAGCCAAAGCATTTCAGTCGAGTTATTCTGGCAATACCAGGTGGAAAGACTAAAAGAGAGACAGCTACGTGCATCTTCTTACAGGTTTCTTATATTGAAAAAAATACATCTTTTTTTCTATGATGATTCTGTCTTCTCAATTCGGATTATGAAACCTTTGAGGAAAAACATAAGGCCTTGGAATGGAGAGGTAGCTTGGTGGTAGAGCACTTGCCTAATATACACAAAACCCTTGGTTTGATCCCTAACAACACAGAGATCAGGATGGGGGAATAGAAGGGAAGGAAAGAAGTAAAGGGGAGGGAAGTAAGGGGAGAGGAGGGGAGAGGCAAGAGGATGGGAGGGAAGGAATAGGAATGGAAGGGAAGGGGGAAAGGGAGGGGGAAAAGAGAAGGGGAAAGGAAGGGAAGGGAAAAGGAAATGGAAGAAGAGAAGGGAAGGGAAGGGAAGGGAAGGGAAGGGAAGGGAAGGGAAGAGAAGGGAAGGGAAGGGAAGGGAAGGGAAGGGAAATAGTGAACCACTGTTAAATAGTGTCAGATGTGAGTCAGAACCTTAAAGGAGCATTCCTATTCTTTGAATCTCATTGGGATAATCCGTAAAGTGGGGACAGGAGTACCTAATGAACAGGATTGCAAAATGGTCAGTGTGAAGTTATAAGAATGTATAAGTCTAAGGGGGAAGTGTTCATTGTTAACTATTGCTCTAAAGATTGCTACCATTTCTGAAACTGTTTCTAAGATAAGCAATTTTGACAAATAAAATGATTATTATATTTGCTGTTGATGCTCTCATCTAGGCATTGAGTGGGAAAGGGTAAGGCCAATATAATTTGGAAGATATTACTCTATCAGCAAGAAGGGCATTGAAAAGATTCAAAGGACAAAATCTGACTCTGCTGTGCCCCAAACATAAATAACTCAGCAGGGAAAAGACAGGGTTGTTGGAAGCCAAAGAAATCTTAAGTAAATTAGAAAGAAGAAGCTGACTGGAGTAACCAGGTACTGAGCTACATTCCCATCAGGGAAAAAAAAAAAGGAGAGAGAGAGAACAACAATGCCTGGCAGAAACTCTTTTGACTTCCAGTTGACTTTTTTCTGATCAGTATTAATTCAGGATAACCTGGCTTTGAAATGTGTCTGATATATAGCTAGAACAAACAGATAGCTTTATTGTTTAGATTAAACTCATGCCCAAGATCTTGGGCGGGAAACATAGAAAGTCAACCTGGAACAACTCATGGTGCCAAAAGTCAAGGAACCACCGAAGACTAATGGATCATTTCCAATGGACAAAACGGCCACCTTGAGGATACTCCAACTAGCCTGAGGCTGTAAATAGAATGAATTGTACACACAAAATATGGCCTTGAGATCTAGGTAGTAATATTCATGCAAAGAAGGAAATACAACTTCATCAAAAGGAAAAGAACTAGTTCTAGGAAAACATAAAAACACTCCAATAAATGGCTATAAAGCAAACAAGTCAAGCATTAATTCTGACTTCCTCATTTCAATAGTATTTCAGAACAGCCAAATAATTACTGAAAGAGTAAATTTTTGTAGATGAGTTCCAGGTAAGAAATATAAGGGGGTGGGAGGGCTCAAACGCCAGCTGAGTAAGTGAAGCCTTTGTCATTCAAGCATGAATACCAACCCCGAACCCACCTAAATTGAGACAGAGCACTTCAAGTGAGCATTCTTGAAGTGAGCTGGGAGAGGAGACAGGAAAGTCCCCTGAAGTTCTCGGGCCAACTACCCTGGGTTCTCATCAACAGACTGTCTCAAACAAAGTGGAAGGTTAAGATTGACAGCAGAGGTTGACCCTTTGACCTCCATGTGTATGACATGGTGCATGCACACCCATACTTGCAAACACAAATACATATGCTACACATGAAAATAACTAGATAGATGATAGATAGATAGATAGATAGATAGATAGATAGATCAACAAAAAAATCTATGCCTATTCAGCAGTAAATGGATGAGGTGCACATAGCACCTGAGTGTTGTTTTCTGGCGTTTCTACACCTATCCAACAGTAGACAGATGAGAGCACACAGCACCTGAGTGTTCATTTTCTGGTATTTGCAAATACTAACATTTTCTCGCCTTAGTTCCTCTCCTCACCACTTGTTTGCTTGAGCACGTTAGTGCACTTTGAAATATCATTTCAATTGGCTTATAAATATTTTTCAAAGATACCTGAAAAAGAAAAGTCCATGTTCTACAGCTACAGCCTCAGAAATACATGGGATGTAAAGTAAAATTAGATCTCACTTCACCACTCAGTCACGTGTTAGCTCATGGAAGGATAAAGGACAAGCTAACGTTCATGAGTCAGATGGAGGACAGAGACAGCAATAACCTTGGCTCTTACTGTGGTCTTAGTACCATGCAATGACTATGCACACCATTCCAATGGCTGAAGCTCACAACGCTCAGTATATTTTATCTGACTTGACAAGATGATCCCTGCTTCCCTCTCTGGGTAAATCCAAAGCCTGACAATCTTCCTACCTTCCCTACCACAAGACTGCCCTCAAGTATATATCTAGGAAGGAAAAACATAAAATTTAAAGGTCACAAAAGAAAATTCAGAAAGTGTTTTTAAATTCATGTGATTTCTCCCTTCCCTTTAAATAAAAAACTTCTACACATAAATCGACTCCCCCAGGTGAGCAGGAAATGGCTGAATAACAAACCTCTATTCCCATGAAATTGATGTTTTTGTTATCTTACAAACTCCCAAGAAAGGATTGAAGAGACCTATGATGTCAGAGTTTCTGCTATTAACAGTATTCTGTTCAATATGAGTGTTTTAAAGCTCACAGATGGACATTCATCAAATCTAACAATGCTGTCTCAATAAGGAGGAAAGAATAAGTATGTATATTAGTACTAAATTCTATTTTTCCACCAACTTCAGTTTTAGTTTCCATATCTGAGGTCCTAGCTACATACTTTGAAAACAGAGTTTCGCAGAGTCTCGGAATCCTCTTGGCTTTCTACCTGGTGGCAGGAACACCAGAATCCTAGCACAGAAAGAAAAGAGGCAGCCACGTAGCATTTTTAAGATATACGAAGGGATAATCCCCCACCAGGTATTTTGCCTTTTTTTTATGCCATTGTACTAAAAGTTACAGAGTCTCTTTGTGGGAGTATGAGAAAAAGCCTGCAGAGCATCATACCCGTTGTCTGAGATAGTTCATCAACCTTTATACAACCATGATCACAGTAGCCTGGATCTGCCTTTGTCACCATCAACCAAGAAAGACGATCCGCTTCACCAGAAGGCCTACTGTTTGGAGGCTGCAAAGAGTGGAGTGGGTAAAGTGGACTCCAGTTCCTCGCGACAAGGTGAGAAAGCTCCTCATTACATAGATGAGGGAGATGAGAGACAAAGCCCACACGAAGATGTACACCTAGACAAATGTCACATCACTGGAAAGTTCACATAGAAGATGCCATCCAACTGCTGTGGGAAGACAGAACTGAAATAAATCCTGAAATAATAGTCTTGACTACTTCACCATGCTTACTCTTAAGACTAATCCAAAATTCTGAGAATAATTGTTAATATTACTTATTTGCTGCTTCATATCTTCCCAATTTTTCAAGTGATACTTTTTGCACACTCTTTGAAGAAATACATAAAGGGGCTGGAGAGACAGCTCAGATGTCAGAGCACTTGCAAAGACCATCATAGTCTGATTCCTAGCACCCATTACAAATAATTATAGCACCAAGGAGAGCTAGTGCCTCTGGACTCTGAATGCTTGCACTCGCGTGCTCAAATGCATACAAACACACACACACACACACAATTAAAAATAATCTTTTTTATAAGAAAAAGAAGATACACACAATAATAATAATAATAATAATAATAATAATAATAAACTTCTTTGAACTTATCGAACCCCGGTTTGTAGGAACAATGCTGCACACGGAACGCTATGACTTTATAGCCATAGTGGCTCGTAGACTGGCTTAAATACAGCTTTCGCTAACCAAATGTTTGGATGAAAAGGAAACCTCTTGGAAATCAAAAGGCTGAAATGAAAAATCTGAAAGTTAAAGATGTACCTTGGAGTCAAAGCCCAGTAGATAAAAATTATATCATAGGAAAGTTCCCAGCACTGGGGTCAAGTAAACACAGCTTTCACAATGGCGCTGTCGTCCACAAGCTGTGTAACCAAGTGTACTTCGCTTCCAAATCTAAGTGTTCTCACCTATAAAAAGGGGATTGTAAAACCCACCTCATAGAGTCGGTGATGACTGCAACACATAGCCAGTGGCCGGATGTGACTTGCTCCTCAATAGACGACATTTATGTTTGCCACTTTTATGTGGAGACGGGGGCAGAGAGCAGCCCTACAAGAACAGGGGAAAGATATTTGAGTGTGTGCACAGATGTTTTCCTTTCTATTTCCACATTCCACGCCACTGCCGTCTGACCCTGAAACACAGACGCCAGCCAGAAGGAAGCCCACCCAAGAATCATAAAGGCAGATGCCAAATTGAATTAGTTAACTCCTGATTTCAATATAAAGACATTATATTTTATGAATCAAGACCTTAAGTTCTGCTAAGATCACAGGTACATAGTAGTCTTTAATTTAGCTTTTTTTTAATGCTTAAAGTACAGAAATTATTAAGAAAAATATATTGAACGTGGATCAATCCACATAACAGGAAAATGTTGGAACTCTGTCAGACCTATTTCAGACTTCTTAAAGAAAAAGTGCAGCTTGGTGAATAAAATCAAAGGCTTCTTGTTCTCTGCTGAATTCTCATTCTCTTCATACCTAAAAAGTAACAATGATGTTGAGCATGGCGTGGATACTTCCAGGAAGTGTATATATCAAGCTATTACAGTGTGATATACTTACGTAATCACTACACATGCTAGTGTAGTGTTCTATCTTTGTACATGGATGTTCTGTGTATAATTCTTAAGCTTACTTTTTTGGCTCTTGCTTTTAAAACCCAAGCATGCCAAGAAAAATAGGTGAAGTTTTTTTTTCTCATTTTAAATGCAATTTCCTAATTAAATTTAAACAAAGTCTACTTGGAACAGGAAAAAAAATAGGATAATACTTTTCAGCAGACTTCTGAAGACATACATACATGATTCTAGAATTGCTTCTGTTTCTTGACCTCCTTTAGGGATGTTTCCTTGTACCTACCACTTCCTCTAGGCCTTGTTATGATCCATGCATTCTGTCGATTAGGTCAGCCAACCAGTCAGTCAGTCAGTCAATTGATCAACCTACGCTCTTACACAGGGACTTCAGTGTTTTGCATTATGAAGATACCAAAAAGATTAAGGTGGGAAAAATTGCCTCCTTCAAGAAGCTCATCATCTTCTTGGAGGGATGTGCAATCCGTAAATAATGGAAGAAATAAACAAGGTGGTTTCGGCTTTCAACTTCCTCCCTTACAAAATGAAGACATCACATCCCGAAAGCAAGGCCTGTGGTGATTTGACAACTGCTTCAGGAAGAGTAGGCAGGGAGTCTCTCTGGGGAGCGCTTGCTTTAGAATGGGGATTTTAGCCACAACTGTGGAATAGCGATATGACACAGCTGTGGATGCACACGTGGTGCGCAGGCAACCCAAAGAATGAAAAGGACTCACTCACTCTCAGTCAAGACCCCATGCAAATAAGAGACAATGATGACATGAACGAGGAGGGAAGCAACGGAGGTGAAAATAAATGGAAAGGTATCAAAGCCATGCCTTGGTTGATCCTAGTGAATGAATGGGTATAAATCAAGAAGCTTGTTCAGGTATTTGGTCTAAGATGCCAGAGGGTAGTGAGATTTACTGATCTGGGAAGATTGTAAAAGAGGATGGCTTATAGAGATAGAGAACCAAGACTTACTATTGCTTTAAATTTGAGGTGATTTTGATGGTTAACACATGCCCTACAGGACACTGTAAGTGGTACACATGTGCCTCATGAAAGAAGTCAAAACAGATAGAAAAACATAAACTCATAGCTGTAGCATAAACTCATGGCACAAAGTTAGGCTGTGTTGCAGGAGGAGGAAGAAAATAATGGTACACTATTGAACATGCAAAACCGGGCAGGGGAAAGTCCATAAGACTTCAGCCTGAACCAAATAGCTACAGACAACCGAGTAAAGCTGGACACAAGGGAGGCAGTTCTCCTCGGGAAAGAGAATACCTGTTGGTTGTCCAGTGTCAAACAGGCAGCCCTGAAAACATATAGGCAAGTAATATTATATGTACTCAACAAATTATATTTAGGAACATATATATATATATATGTGTGTGTGTGTGTGTGTGTGTGTGTGTGTGTTTATGCAAATACTGCATGCAAAAACAACTGTTGGAAAAAGAGGCCATGAATTTAAAAGAGAGTAGGGAGGGGTATATGGAAAGTTTTAGAGGGAGGAATGGGAAGGGGAAGATATAATAAAATACGATCTCAAAAACAGACAAAACAAAACAAGAAAAAAGTGGTCCAGGATTGATGTTGTAAACATAGCAACATTTCGAGGAGGAAAAAAAATTGTAGTTATTGAAAATTACTAGACAATAACCAACAAGTTAGAGAGAGCTCCTAGGAAATCTGATGTCAAAGAAACCAAAAAGTAAAAGAGTGACAGGAACTCTTTTACTGGAGAAAGAAACAGCCAGTCTAGGTTTGAACTAAGAAGTAGGGAAGATAAAAAAAAAATGAATGGGAAGTAGATACAGGAACGTGCATTTTAGGAAAAATTTGTTTAAGAGGAGGAGAGGCATGAAGTACAGGAAAGGGGCAAGTTATCAACAAAGGCTCATCTGACTGTGGAAGATGCGTTAGCATTCTGATGTGCTAGTTGGATCTAGAATAGAACAGGACACTAATGACAAAAGAAAAGAACCACAGCAGGACTAAGTCCTCAAGAAGCTGGCACAAGAGGAAAATCCATGCAAAGGATGTGAGACATAGGCTCATGCGCAGCTGGGCCAGAGGATAAACAACAGGAAGATAAGGAAGTACCTCTGGTCAGATCCCTTATCCTCAAACTCACATTTCCTCTCTCTCAACAATGATGTTACATTATTACTACTGTTGTTGTTATTGTTATTATTATTATTATATCACACAATACAACCCACCTGCAGTCCCCCTGCCACCTCCCCTGTTCCCCAGATCCATTCCTCCTCCATTTTCCTTCAAAAAGGAATAGGCCTCCCAGAGATAGCAACTGAACACAAAATACAATAAGACTATTCACAAACCCTCATATCAGAGCTGGGTAAGGCAACCAATAGAAGGAAAAGGATCCTAAAAGCAGGCAAAAGAGTCAGAGAAAGTCCAACAAAAATATCAAGCTGGCGACCTCTGCCACAGCAGGTTCAAGGGAGCAACCTCTGAGGGAGCAGGCCTGAGCCAGTGACCTCCACAGGAACAGGACTGAGTTAGCAATCTCTGTGTGACCAGGCCTAGGCCAGTGACCTCTGAGAAACCAGGCCTAGGTCAGTGACCTCTATGGGAGCAGGCCTGAGCCAGAGACCTCTATGGGACTGGGCACAAGCCAGTGACCTCCATGTGAGCAGGTCTGAGCCAGCAACCTCTGTGGGACCAAGTCCAGGACAGCAACCTTTGTAGGAACAGGCCAAAGCTAGTGACCTCCACCAGAGCAGGCCTCAGCCAGTGACCTCCATCGAACCAGGCCTGAACCAGCTACCTTTCCTAGAGTAGGTTTGAGCCAGCAACCTCTGCCAAAGCAGGTATGAGTGAGCAATCCCTGAGGGAGTAGGCCTGAGCTAGTTATCTCTGTGGGACCAGGGCCTGAGCCAGCAACCTCCTCAGGAGCAGGAGTTAACCAACCACCTCCATGGGACCAGGCTTAAGTCAGCAACCTCCACAGGTTCAGGCCTAAGTCAGCAACTTTCATGGAAGCAGGCCCCACCAACCACCAGGATAGCAGAGCAACCTCTGGGAATGCCAACCAACCTCCAGGAATACCAAGTGACCTCCAACCTGACTGGAACCATGGCCCCAACTCCCCCATGAGAAGCAACCATGTGAGCCTTGAATCCACTGGCACTTGGAAGAATGATACCAGAGACATGACCCCAACTACCCCAATCAGAGGAAAAGATGGGTGGATAAGGTAAGAACACCCTCAACACCACAAAGAACAACACAACACCAACAAAAACTAGTGGCTCTCAAACAGCAAGACTTGAACAACCCAATACAGATGAAGCAGAAGAAAAAAACCTAAAAAATAACTTTGGGAGAATGTTTGAGGCCCTTAAAGAAGAAATGAAATTTTTTCTCAAAGAAATGAAAGAAAAGATGAACAAAAATAGAAAGATATAAACAAATCCCTTAAAGAAAACAAAGAAAAGACAATCAAACAGATGAAAGAAACTATTAAAGGCTTGAAAACCAGAATAGAACAACAAAGAAAATATAAACTGAGGTAATTCTGGAAACAGAAAATATGGAAAATAGATCAGGAACCACAAGTGCAGAATACACGAGATAGAAGAGAGAATCTCAAGCTTTGAAAATATGATAGAGGAATTATACTAATCAGATAAAGAAAGCATTAAATCTAACAGAAGTTTAACACAAAATATCCAGGGAATATGGGACACCCAGAAAAGACTAAGCCTAAGAATAATAGGGATAGAAGAAGGAGAAATCCAGCTCAAAAGCACAGAAAATATATTCAACAAAATTATAGAAGAAAACTTTCCCAACCTAAAGAAAGATATGAATACGAAGATACAAGAACACCAAATAGACTAGACCAAAAACCTCATAGTAATTAAAACACTAAACATACAGAATAAAGAAAGACTATTAAGAGCTGCAAAGAAAAAAGGCCAAGTAACATATAAAGAGAGACCAATCAGAATTATACTTGATTTCTCAACGGAAACAATCAAAGTCAGAAGGACCTGGTCAAGCATTATGCAAACATGAAGAGACCACGAATGTCAGCCCAGACTACTATACTCAGCAAAACTTTCAATTACTGTAGATGGACAAAACAAGATATTCTTTAACAGATCCAGATTTTTTAGCCAGTACCTATCCACAAATGCAGCCCTACACAAAGTACTAGAAGGAAAACTCCAAACCAAGGAAGTTTGCTACATTCATAAAAACACAAACAATAGATGGTCTCACAGCACCAATTCCAAAGAAGGGGAAAACACACAATAACATCACCAACGAAAACTAAAATAATAGGAGCTAGCAATGACTGGTCATTAATATTCCTTAATATTAATGGACTCAACTCACCTATAAACAGACACAGGCCAACAGACTGGATATGAAAACAGAATTCACCCTTCTACTGCATTCACAAAACACATCTCAACCTCTAAGACAGACATCACCTCTGAGGAAAAGATTAGGAAAAAAAAAATTCCCATCAAATGGACCTAAGAAACAAATTCTAATAGCAAACAAAATAGATTTCAACCTAAAATCAATCAAAAGAGACAAAGAAGGACATTTTTATAAGTCACAGGAAAAATCCAACAAGAGGAAATCTCAATACTGAACATCTGTGCCCCAAATACAAAGGCACCATCATATTTTAAAAAAAAAAAAAAACACTACTAAAGCTTAAATCACACATTAATCCCAACAC